>NW_005871279.1:946753-973378 GCF_000147115.1 Myotis lucifugus
CCCCCCCCCCCCCCCTCCGTGTACGAATTTCATGCACTGGGCCTCTAGTTATTACATATCAGGAATGAGAGTAAGCCTGCATTCTTTCATTTAGTTTTCACAAGTCTGTGAGAAGTAAATATCATTGGCCTTATTTCATAGATGAGGAAAATTAGGTGTTCTAATTCATTATAATGTGGAGGAATATTGTTAGTATATTTCTGGAAAACCTATTTTAACATTAGTAGATTTAATTTTTTGTTTTTGTCATATATTATTGAGTTTTGTTAGGCTATCTGAAACATTTTATAAATTGCTACTGTGCAGGGAAGTAAAAGCAATAAAAATATATCTGGAGAGAGGCATAACCCTTTATATTTGCACTAGAGGCCCAGTGCACAGGATTCGTGCCCTGGTGGGGGGGGCGTGGCCTGTAGGGATTGGCTCGTTGTGGGAGCGTCGGCTCATCCTGGTCAGCTGAGCAGTGCTGCACTGTGGGAGCACACTGACCACCAAGGGGCAGCTCCTGTGTTCAGTGTCTGCCCCCTGGTGGTCAGTGCGCATAATCGTGACTGGTTGAGCAGTCATTCTGGTTGTTCTGCTGTTCTGCTGCTGGGCTTTTATTATAGGACTAGAGGCCCGGTGCACAAAAATTTGTGCACTTGGTGGGGGGGGGGGTCCCTCAGCCTGGCCTGTGCCCTCTCCCAGTCTGGGACACCTTGGGGGATGATCACCTGCTGGCTTAGGCCCACTCCCTGGGGGATTGGGCCTAAGCTGGCAATCAGAAATCCCTCTGGCAGCCCGGGATCCCTCGGGGGATGTCCACTTGCCAGTGGGGAGCAGGCCTAAGCTGCAGTTGGACATCCTGAGCGCTGCTGAGGAGGCGGGAGAGGCTCTCACAACCACCGCTGTACTGGCAGCCGTCAGCCTGGCTTGTGGCTGAGCAGAGCTCTCCATGTGGGAGTGCACTGATCACCAGGGGGCAGCTCCTGCATTGAGCGTCTGCCCCCTGGTAGTCAGTGTGTGTCATAATGACCAGTCATTCCCAGTCGTTCTGCTGTTAGGGTCAGTTTACATATTACCCTTTTATTATATAGGATAGAGGCCTGGTGCACGGGTGGGGGCCGGCTGGTTTGCCCTGAAGGGTGTCCCGGATCAGGGTGGGGGTCCCGCTGGGGTGCCTGGCCAGCCTGGATGAGGGGCTGATGGCTGTTTGTAGGCTGGTCAAGCCCCGCTCCCCCAGTGGACCCTCACCCCATGGAGGTTTGGCCAGCCTGGGTGAGGGGCTGATGGCTGTTTTCAGGCTGGCCACACCCCCTTTAGGGTGGGGGGGTCCCCACTGGGGTGCCTGGCCAGTCTGGGTGAGGGGCTGAGGGCCGTTTTCAGGCTGGCCAAGCCCCCCCGGCAATGGAAGCTCCCAGCCTCTCCTTTTTTTCTTTTTTATTCTGGGATTTATTTACCTTCTATAATTGAAACTTTGTAGCATTGAGAGGAGCTCAGAGCCGGCCAGGGCGGGCTGGAGGGAAAGCCTCCTGCTCGCTCCAGCTCCGTGGCCACGGCTGGCTGAAAGCAGGCATCTGGGGTTTATTTATCTTCTATAATTGAAACTTTGTTGCTTTGAGTGGAGCTCAGAGTTGGCCGCGGCAGGCGGGAATTTGGCTTCCTCCATCATTGGGGCAACCAAGCCTCCTGCTTGCTCCAGCTCCGTGGCTGCTGGCCGCCATCTTGGTTGGGTTAATTTGCATATAGTTGCTCTGACTGGCTGATGGGCATGGCTTAAGGCATAGCAAAGGTGCGGTCAATTTGCATTTTTGTCTTTTATTAGTGTAGATGACTTGCATGACTTTAAAACCTCTGATCCTATCTACTGTGATTGATCTCCCTTTCGAAGATTGTAATACCTTTCAGTGTCTTTTAAAAAAATTAACAGTTTCATTGATTGGAGAGAAAAAAAAATCAATTGGTTTTCTCCTGCACTTGCCTGATCCGGGCCAAGGATTGAACCTGAAACCCAGTTATGTGCCCTGATTGGGAACTGAACCCATGTATTGGATGGCGCTCAACACATTGAGCCACACTGGCCAGGGTATGCCTATAAGCTACAGTCGCACCCCTTGATCCAACCCTGAGATGTAATCAGTGCCTTATAAGATACAGGGAAGTTCAGGCCATACAAGCCTTGTTCCATGACCCCCTCTGAGCTTGGTGGGATGGACTGTCAGGAGCATGGCACTGGGCATTTGTGAGTGTTTTGCAGTTTTCCATGTGCCTTAGACTCTTTTTTGTTAAATTTATATCCAAGTATTTTCTTCTTTTTGGTGTTGTGAATAGAATTATCTTAATTTTATTTTCAGAGTATTCATTGCTAGTGCATACCAATTCAGTTGATTTATGTATTTGACTTATATGCTGTGATCTTGTGTAAGTCTTAGTAGTTTTATTTATTTTATTTATTTTTTAATCCTCACGCAAGGATATTTTCCCATTGATTTTTAGAGAGAGTGGAAGAGAGAGGGAAAGACAGAGAGAAACATCAATGTGAGAAAAACACATCAATTGGTTGCCTCCTGCATGCGCCCTGACCGAGGGTTGGGCCAGGGAGAAGTCTGCAACCGTGTTATGTGCCCTTGACTGGAATTGAACCTGGGACCTTTTGGTTCACAAGCCGGCACTCTATCCACTGAGCCAAACTAGCTAGGGCTAAGTCTTAGTAGTTTTAGAATTTTTATTTAGATTCCCTGGAATTTTGTTTATACAAGATTATGTCATCTGAAAATAATGACAGTTTTACTTCCTCCTTCCCAACTGGATGCCTTTAATTTTTTGCCTTGCTTAATTGTTCTGGCTAAAACATCTAGTCCGATGTGAAACAGAAATGATAAGAGTGGACATGTTTGTTTTGTTCCCACTCACACACTCATCAGTCTTGTAGCATTAAGTATGAAGTTAGCTATATATTTTTTCCCTTTAGTATGTATTTAATTTATTTTTATTAAAAATAAAAATAAGTACCAATATTCCTTATAAGCACTGATGTAAAAATCCTCAACAAAATACTAATAAACCAAATTCAATATCATAGTAAAAATATTATATACCATGGCCAGGTAGGATGTATTCCTGGAATGCAAGGATGGTTCAATACACAAAAATCAATCGATAGAGATAATGTAATAAATTATCTTTATATATAAAAGGCTAAGTGTCTGTCCATCCAACCGGTAGCTATGACAGACACTGACCACCAGGGAGCAGAGAGAGAGCAAGAAATTGAAAACCTATTTGAAAAAATAATGACAAATTATTGACTGTGTCCATGGGGTATGTACATATGTTCTTTAGCTATTTCCTTCACCTTCCTTTTAAAAAAAATTTAAATTCTTTATTATTTGAAGTATTACATATGTCTCCCTTTCCCCCATTGACCTCTCCCCAGCCACTCCCACCCCCCAACTCATGTCCTCACCCCCCTACTGTCTGTGTCCATTGGTTATGCTTATATGCATGCATACAAGTCCTTTGGTTGATTTCTTACCCCTTCCCCCCAAATTCCCTCTGAGGTTTGAGGGTCTGTTTGATGCTTCTATGTCTCTTGGCCTTCTGTATATCCACCTTCCTTTTTTTTTTTTTAAATCCTCACCTGAGTATATTTTTCCATTGATTCTAGAGAGAGTGGAAGAGAGAGGAAAAGACAGAGAGAAACATTGATGTGAGAGAACACATCAATTGGTTGCCTCCTGCATGCACCTTTATTAGAGCCTGGCCGGGGAGGAGTCTGCAACCGAGGTATGTGCCCTTGACTGGAATCGAACCCGCAGGCCGATACTCTGTCCACAGAGCCAAACCGGCTAGGGCTCCTTCACCTTCTTTATTCAGTCACCCTCATTTGCTCCTCTTAGGCTTCGGTCTGTTCATTCCACATATTTTAGAAGAAAACATAGGCTTTAAAATCTCAGACATCTCTCGTAGCAATATTTTTGCTGATATGTCTCCCAGGGCAAGGGAAACTCGGAAAAGGTAAACAAATCGCACTACGTCAATCCAAAAAAGCTCTGTACAGCAAAAGAAGTCACAGATAAAATGAAAAGAGAACCTATTGTATGGGGGAACGTATTCAGCAATGATACATCTGATAAAGGGTTAATTTCCAAACTATATAACGAACTTATAGAACTCAACACCAAGAAGACAAACAATTAAATTAAATAATGGGCAAAGGACCTGAATAGACACTTCTCTAAAGAGGACATACAGATGGCCAATAGGCATGAAAAAATGCTCAAGGTCACTAATTATCAGAGAAATGTACAGAATGGCTCCCATGAATAAATCAGCAAACAATAAGAAAAGGGAACTCTTCTGCACTGCTGGTGGGAGTGCAGACTGGTGCAGCCACTGGAAAACAGTATGGAGTTTCTTTAAAATATTAAAAGTGGAACTGCCTTTTGACACAGTGATCCCACTTCTGGGAATATATCCTAAGAATCCTGAAACACCAATCAGGAAGAATATATGCACCCCTCTGTTCCTAGCAGTGTTATTTATAATAGACAAGATCTGGAAGCAGCTCACATGCTCATCAGCAGATAAATGGGTAAAAAATCTTTGGTGCATTTGTACAAGGAAATACTACTTGGCTGTAAAAAAGAAGGAATTGTTACCCTTTTCGACAGCATGGATGGACCTGGGGAATATTATGCTAAGTAAAATAAGCCAGTCAGAGAAAGACAAATACCTTGTGAACTCACTAATATTTGGAATCTAATGAACAAAATAAACTGACGAACAAAATGGAACCAGAAACATGCGTACATAGTATAGCTATAGGTTTTTTATAGATGCCCTGTTATTTTTGTGTCTCCCAAAATTCATATGTTGAAATCTTTATCCCCCATGTGGTAGTATTTTGAGGTGGGGTGCTTGGGGAGGTGTTTAAAGCATGGGGGTGGAGCCCTTATGAATGGGATTAGTGCTTTTATAAAAGAGACTCCGCAAAAATGAATGAATGAATGAGACCCACAGAGCTTCCTAGTCCCATGTGAGGACACAGTGAGAAGTCGGCTGTCTGCAACCTGGAGCGGGCCTTCACTAGAACCCGAGATGTTTGCTGGCACTTTGATCTTGGACTTCCCAGCCTTCAGACAGTGAGAAATAAATGCTTGTTGTTTATAAGTCACTTAGTCTATGTTATTTTGTTATAGCAACCCAAACAGACTAAGATATGCCTTTTTTCATGTTGAGCAAGTTATCTTCTATTCCTAATTTTTTGGAGGCTTTTTAATATGAATGTGTGTTGGATTTTGTCAAATTCCTTTTCTGCATTTATATAATGTAATTTGTATCTTTATTAAAACAATATATTACATAGATTGATTTTTAGATCTTAAACCAACTTTGTATTCCTGGTATAAATCCCACTTGAATCTGATTTATGATTCCTTTTATATATTGCTGAATTGCTGAATTCAACCTAATAGGATTTTGTTGAGGATGTTTTATGTTTGTATTCAGAAGGGAAATTCATCTGTTATCTTTGTCTGGCTTTGGTATCAAGCTAATTCTGTCTCTGTAGAATGAGTTGGAAAATATTCTTTCTTCCTTTGCTTTCTGGAAGAGTTTTTGAAGAATTGGTACTAATTCTTCTTTAAAGAAGACTTTGGAAAAAAAATAAAGTTTGATAGAATTCACCAGTGAAGCCATCTGGTCATCAAGCTTTGTGTGTGTGTGTGTGTGTGTGTGCAGTTTTCAAATTACAAATAAAATTTTGCTTGCTCTAGTTGTATTCAGATTTTTTATTATTATGAATCAGTTTTGGTAGCTTGTGTCTCTAGGAATTACATTTTATATGTTATCTAATTTGATGTCATATATTTGTTCATAGTATTCCCTTGTAATCCTTTTAATTCCTGTAGAATTATTAGTGATGACTCCTCTTTCATTCCTGATTTTAGTAATTTGAGTCTTCTCTTTTTTATGTTCAGTCTACCTATAGATTTGTTAATTTTGTTGATTTTTTTCAAAGAACCAACTTTTGGTTTCAACTTTATTGGTTTTCTATATTCTATTTAATTTATTTCATTATAATCTTATTTTCTTTGTTCTGCTTCTTTTGGACATAAGTCTAGTTAATATCCATCACCACTTTTTTTGTGTGATGAGAACTTTTATATTTACTTTCTTAGCAGCTTTCAAATATACAGTATAGTATTAATTATAGTTACCATGCTGCACATTATATCACCATGACTTATTTGTCTGTTATTTTTAAATGAATTCAATTGTAGTCTGAGAACCTTTATATAATTTCACCTCTTGTAAGTTTATTGAGGTTTATTTTATGGCTTAGTGCAGGGGTCCTCAAACTACGGCCCTCGGGCCACATGCAAATACAAATATTGTATTTGTTCCCGTTTTGTTTTTTTACTTCAAAATAAGATATGTGCAGTGTGCATAGGAATTTGTTCATAGTTTTTTTTTTAAACTATAGTCTGGCCCTCCAACGGTCTGAGGGACAGTGAACTGGCCCCCTGTTTAAAAAGTTTGAGGACCCCTGGCTTAGTGTATGGACTTTCTTGGAGAATGTTTCACCTGTTTGAGAAGAATGTATATTCTGTTGCTTTGGTGGAGATAAATGTCCATTAGGTTGAGTTGATAGATAGTATTATTCAAATGTTCTGTATTCTTGATGATTTTCTTTTAGTTGTTCTATGCATTATGAGACTGGGGTTTTGAAGCATTGATCTATAATTGTTGAATTAATCATCTTTTACCCTGTTTTGTCAGTCTTTGCTTAATGTATTTCATGGTCCTGTATTAGGTATATGTATATTTATAATTGGTATAGCTTCCTGATGAAGTAAGCTTTTCTCAGGGGATTGTCCCTTATTGTCTCTACTAGCATTTTTTCCTTCTAAAGCCTATTTAAAAAATCATTTATTTATTTTGGGGGGGGGGAAAGGAGATGGATTTATATTCCACTTATTTATGCATTCATTGGTTATTACATTTGTTCCTCTTTTTTCCCCCCATAACTCCCCTCCTTCCAGCTCCCACCCCACCCTCCGCCCTCACTCCCCACCCACTGTGTTCATCCATAGGTGCACGATTTTTGTCCAGTCTCTTCCCGCATCTCCCACACCCCTTTTCCCCCCAAGAATAGTCAGTCCATTCCCTTTCTATGTCCCTGATTCTATTATAATCACCAGTTCATTCTGTACATCAGGTTATTTATTCACTTGATTCTTCGATTCATTTGTTGATAGATGCATATTTGTTGTTCATAATTTGTATCTTTACCTTTTTCTTCTTCTTCCTCTTCTTAAAGGATACCTTTCAGCATTTCATATAATACTGGTTTGGTGATGATGAACTCCTTTAGCTTTTCCTTATCTGTGAAGCTCTTTATCTGACCTTCAATTCTGAATGATAGCTTTGCTGGGTAAAGTAATCTTGGTTGTAGGTTCTTGGTATTCATCACTTTGAATATTTCTTGCCACTCCCTTCTGGCCTGCAAAGTTTCTGTTGAGAAATCAGCTGACAGTCGTATGGGTATTCCCTTGTAGGTAACTGAGTTTCTTTCTCTTGCTGCTTTTAAGATTCTCTCTTTGTCTTTTGCTCTTGGCATTTTAATGATGATGTGTCTTGGTGTGGTCCTCTTTGGATTCCTTTTGTTTGGGGTTCTCTGCGCTTCCTGGACTTGGAAGTCTATTTCTTTGACCAGATAGGGGAAGTTTTCTGTCATTATTTCTTCAAATAGGTTTTCAATATCTTGCTCTCTCTCATCTTCTGGTACCCCTATAATTCTGATGTTGGTACGTTTGAAGCTGTCCCAGAGGCTCCTTACACTGTCTTCGTATTTTTGGGTTCTTTTTTCATTTTGCTTTTCCGGTTGGGTGTTTCTTGAGTCTTCGCATTTTAAATCTTTGACTTGATTCTTGCGCTCCTCTGGTTTGCTGTTGGGAGTCTGTATAATATTCTTTATTTCAGTCAGTGTGTGCTTACTTTCTAGATGGTCCTTTATCACACCATCGAGGGTCTCATTAGATTTCCTGTACATCTCATCAAGTTTATTGACAGACTCTAGAAGCCTCTTGAGAGACCTCAAAAGTGTGGTTCTGAACTCAATATCCTCCCTTGATAGTTTTGTCCTGTTTCTTTGTCTCCGCATTTTTTACGCTTTCTTGGTACACCCCCTAGTGGTCTTTGTGCGCAGTCTTGTTATAGTTAAGCCTTGATTGTTATAGTTAATACTAGAGGGATTTGACCTCCAGGACGACTTGCTGTGATAATCAGCTGTGTCTGCAGTGGAAAAACTTGTGTCCTCTAGGGAGGTGCTAATCTAGCCCTTGCCTGAGGCTATCCGGCAAATGGCTCTGAGCAGGGCTTGGGCGGGGCGGGTCCCACAGGATCAACAGGGCGGAGGAGGGAGCTGTTATGGCCGCTCTCAGTCCGTCCCCAGGAGCTCTGCCTCTCTGTCCCAGCAACAGCTGCAAACCTCGGAGGGACCGTAGCCAGACAGTCCTGCTTCTCCCGTTTGAGTCTGGGTCCCTAGAGACTCGCCCGGATCTGGAGCTCAGAGTCTGAGGCTCCCTCCGGATTGAAACAGACAACCACGCCCTCAGCCACCAGCCCCGCACCGCGCGCACTCCGCACCTTAGTATTTCACTTCAGCACTGCGCCTCCTCTGATTCTCAGTTCCTCCTAGTTGTAGAACTTCCATTCAGCCAGCCTTCCTGTGGTTCTGGATGATGTCCGTTCCGTCTTTTAGTTGTATTTTTGAAGTGTTTGTTCGAGGCAGCAAACTCCGGCGTTAACCTATGCCGCCATCTTGGTTTCTTGTCAATTCACTTGATTTTTAGATTCACTTGTTGATAGATGTCTATTTGTTGTTCATAATTTGTATCTTTTTTAAAAAAAAATTTTCTTTTTTTTAGGCTAGTCAAGTGAAGCAGTGGGTAAAACATTTTTTAAAATATATTTTATTGATTTTTTACAGAGAGGAAGGGAGAGGGATAGAGAGTTAGAAACATCGATGAGAGAGAAACATCGATCAGCTGCCTCCTGCACACCTCCTACTGGGGATGTGCCCGCAACCAAGGTACATGCCCTTGACCGGAATCGAACCTGGGACCCTTCAGTCAGCAGGCCGACGCTCTATGATTGAGCCAAACTGGTTAGGGCCATAATTTGTATCTTTACCTTTTTCTTCTTCTTCCTCTTCTTAAAGGATACCTTTCAGCATTTCATATAATACTGGTTTGGTGGTGATGAACTCCTTTAGCTTTTTTCTTATCTGTGAAGCTCTTTATCTGACCTTCAATTCTGAATGATAGCTTTGCTGGGTAAAGTAATCTTGGTTGTAGGTTCTTGGCATTCATCACTTTGAATATTTCTTGCCACTCCCTTCTGGCCTGCATAGTTTCTATTGAGAAATCAGCTGACAGTCGTATGGGTACTCCCTTGTAGGTAACTGACTGTTTTTCTCTTGCTGCTTTTAAGATTCTCTCTTTGTCTTTTGCTCTTGGCATTTTAATTATGATGTGTCTTGGTGTGGTCCTCTTTAGATTCCTTTTGTTTGGGGTTCTCTGTGCTTCCTGGACTTGTAAGTCTATTTCTTTCACCAGGTAGGGGAAGTTTTCTGTCATTATTTCTTCAAATAGGTTTTCAATATCTTGCTCTCTCTCTTCTTCTGGAACCCCCATAGTTCGGATGTTGGTATGCTTGAAGCTGTCGCAGAGGCTCCTTACACTATCTTCATATTTTTGGATTCTTTTTTCTTTTTGTTTTTCCGGTTGGCTGTTTTTTTACTTCTTCGTATTTCAAATCTTTGACTTGATTCTTGCGATCCTCTGGTCTGCTGTTGGAACTCTGTATAATATTGTTTATTTTAGTCAGTTTATGCTTAATTTCTAGTTGGCCCTTTTTCATAACCTCAAGGGTCTCACTAGATTTCTTGAGGGTCTCACTAAATTTATTGGCGGTTTCTAGAAAATTCTTGAAAAACCTTGTAAGTGTGGTTTTGAACTCTATATCCAGTAGTTTGCTTTCCTACATTTCTGTCATTTGTGCCCTGTTTCTTTGTCTCTGCATTTTTTATGCTTCCCTGTGTTGATAGAGTGGCTTTCTGTGCTAGGTGTCTTATAGGGCCCAGTGGCTCAGCCTTCCCAATTACCTGAGGTGGACACTCTTGGTGCACCCCTTTGTGGGCTTTGTGCACAGTCTTGTTGTAGTTAAGCCTTGGTTGTTGTAGGTATCACTGGGAGGAATTGACCTCCAGGCCAATTGGCTGTGAGAATCAGCTGTGTCTGCAGTGGGAGAACTTCTGTGCTGGAGACACCCTTCTGGGGCAAGACTTGCTTCAGTGGGGCTTTGGTGCTCACTGAGTCTGCCTCCTGCATGTGTCCCTTATGGATCTGAGGAGTTGTAATCTGGATGGTCCCACTCTGACCACTGGGTACACTGGCTCTTGGATCTCTAAGGAGGTGCTAATTTAGCCTCTGCCTGAGGCTACCCAGCAGGTGTTATGGAGAGATCTGCAGATTTCTCTTCTTTGTTTGGGGTTTGGAGGTGCCCAGATGAGGCCCAGCTGTGAAGTAGTGCAAGCTACTGTGGGGCCTTGGGCCTTCTTTTGGAAGTTCTGGGTCTCTCTGACCCAGCTGCAGTTTGTTAGGTAATTTTCAGATTGCAAAGGGCCAGGGCATTCATATGCAAAAGCCTCTGTGCACAGCGTGGGTGGGGCGTGGACTCAGGGGATCAACAGGGCGGAGCAAGCAGCTATGGCTGCTCCTCAGTCCTACCCTAAGAGGCCCCGCGTTTCAGTGTCCCGGAAATCGCTGCAAGTACCTCTGAGAGAAAGCCGCCCTTGAGTTCCGACCGATGCCAGACAGTCCAGTTTCTCCCTGTATGAGTCTGGGTCCCCAGAGACTTGCCTGGAACTGGAGTTCAGAGCAGTCGGGAGTTTGAGACTCTCTCCCAATTGAAAAAAACAGCCACGTCCTCAGTTGCCAGCCCTTTCCATGTGTGCCGAGTCCTCAGTTGCCAGCCCTTTCCGCGTGCGCCTCCGTACCTCTGCACTTTACTTTCGCACCTCCTCTGAGTCTCAGTGTGCTTTTCTCTTTCCTTCTAGTTGTAGAATGTCCACTCAGCCAGCCTTCCTGTGGTTCTGGATGATGTCCGTTTTGTCTTTTAGTTGTATTTTCGAAGTGGCAGCAATTTCCGGTGTTTACCTATGCTGCCATCTTGGTTTCCCATTGGTTGCATCTTGTATGTGCCCTGATCAGAAATCAGACCTGCAACCCTGGCATATTGGGACAGCACTGTAATCAACTGAGCTACCTGGCAGGACTCTTAAGCCTATTTTGTCTGATATTTATATAGCTACTCCAGGGTTGCCATTTGCCTGGTATATCTTTTTTCATTTTTATTTTTTATTTTGAACCTATGCATTTCTTTGAATCCCAAATCTCTCTCTCTGTCTCTCTCTGTGTCTATCTTTCTCTTTTTATTAACCCTCACCCTAGGATATTTTTTTCATTGATTTTTTTTTTAAAGAGAGAGAGAAACATCTATGTGAGAGAGACACATTGATTGCTTGCCTCCCGAAAGCACTCCAAATGGGGCGGGGGGTTGAGCCTACATACGTGCTATTGATTGGAATTGAACCCGTGATCCTTTAGTCTGTGGGCTGACACTGAACCAGTGAGCCAAACCAGTTAGGGCACAAGTGTGTCTCGTGTTGAGATCATATAGTTCGATCTTGTCTTAATCTGTTTGGGCTGCTATACCAAGATACCATAGACTGGGTGGCAACACACACTTATCCTATACACTGAGTGGCCAGATTATTATGACCACCCCATCAGTACTTTGTTGGGCCACCTTTTGCCTTCAATACTGTGGTGATTCTTCTTGGCATTGACTCCACGAGATGTTGAAAGGTGATGCGAGGAATCTGACACCATGCCTGATGAATAGCAGTCTCCAGTTCTGTGAGATTTGATGCTTGTGGAACCAGCTGCTTGATGGCTCTTTTAACTTAGTCCCACAAATGCTCAATTGGATTGAGATCTGGTGATTGTGGGGGCCACCTAAGCAAGGTAAAGTCTCCCTCATGTTCTTGAAACCACTCCTGCACAATATGAGCACCATGGCATGGCGCATTGTCTTGTTGGAAGAAGCCATCTCCATTGGGACATGCCATCAACATGATAGGATGAACTTGATCAGCAACGATACTTAGGTATATTGTGCTATTCAGATGTTGTTCCACACGAATTAAAGGGCCCAAATCATGCCAGGAAAACATGCCCCAAACCATAACACTGCCCCCACCAGCTTGAAGGGTTGTACTCATGCATGTGGGGTGCATGATTTCATGCTGTTTCCGCCAAATTCTCACTCTGCCATCTGCATGATGCAACTGGAAATGAGATTCATTGGACCACATGACTTTTTTTTCCAATGCTCGACTGTCCAATCCTTGTGTTCCTGTGCGAATTGAAGATGTTTTATCTTGGTAACTGCAGACAGCAAAGGTGTTCGAACAGGCCTTTGGCTTCCATATCCCATATGATGCAGTGTACGGCTAATTTGCCTAAAAACGTCAGGTGGTCATAATAATCTGGCCATTCAATGTATAATAAAAGCCTAATATGCTAAGTGTCTGGTCGTCTGGTTGGCCATTCAACCAACTAAAGCATAATATGCTAATGATACCTAAGGCCGTTCAACCGCTTGCTATGATGTGCACTGACCATCAGGGGGCAGACAGTCGACTAGTCAACCAGTTACTATGATGTGCACTGACCACCAGGGGGCAGATGCTCTTACCGGTAGGTTAGCTTGCTGCTAGGGATTGGCTGATAGGGACTGAGCGAGATGGGCTGGACACGCCCTGGAGCCCTTCTGCGGTCCTTCTCCGGCTGGCCAACCTCCTGTGTCCCTCCCTGGCCCCGATCGTGCACCAGTGGGGTTCCTTGGCCTGGCCTGTGCTCTCTCGCAATCTGGGCTGAGGGGCCCTCCCACCCCAAGTGTACAAATTTTGTGCATCGGGCCTCTAGTCTTTTATAATCTGGAGACTGGGAAATCCAGGATCATGGTGCTGACAGATTCAGTGTCTGCTGAGGACTTCCTGATTTATAGACGGCTATCTTTTCTCTCTGTCTTTCCTCACAAAGTGGAAGGGGTTTCTTTGGAGCCTCTTACAGAAGAGCACTAACCCTATTCATGAGGGCTCATGATCTTATTACCTCCCAAAGGCCCTACTTCCTAATGTGATCACTTTGGAGGGTAGGATTTTAACATAGAGAATTTTTTTTTTTTTTTTTTTTTGTGGAGGGCGAGGGTAAAACATAGCAGATCTTGATTTTTCATATGTTCTGACAATCTGCTTTTCGGTTTGATTGTTTAATCTGTTCATATTTCCTGTGAATCAAGTGCCTTCAGGGCCATGCTTCCTCAAGGCATTGGGGAAGGATTGCTCCATTCTTTTTCTTATCTTCTTCAGACATTACTTGGCTTTTAGATGTGTCATTGCAATCCTCCATGTTTACATGTTCTCCTGTGTGTCTTACATCATCTTCCCGCTGTGCAAGCCTATTTCTGTATTCAATTTGCTGTTTTTTTATTTACATATTTATTATTTTTAAATATATTTTTATTGATTTCAGAGAAGAAGGGAGAGGAAGAGAGAGAGAAAAACATAAATGATGAGAGAGAAGCAGTGATCGGCTGCCTCCTGCATGCATCACACTGGGGATTGAGCCTGCAACCCTGCATGTGCTCTGATCGGGAATTGAACCATGACCTCTTGGTTCATTCATAGGTTGACACTCAATCACTGAGCCATGCTGGCCAGGCGAATTTGCCGTTTTTATGACACCAGTCATAATGTATTAGGGCCTAAACTATTGATATGATTTTAACAGGATTACTTCTGTAAAATCAAAATTTCCAAATAAAGTAACACCCAGAGGTACTATGTTGAATAAAAATGATAAAAGTGGGCATTGTTTCATGTTTTTGATTTTAGAAGAAAAGATTTCAGTCTTTCATTATTAAGTATGACGTTCTGAGTTTTTCATACATGGCTTTCATTATGTTTAAGTAGTTTCCTTCTGTTTTTAGTTTGTTGAGTGTTTTTTTAACTTTAAAAAATGTATTTTTATTGAGCAACATATTTCAGTGAGGAAGGGAAAGGGAGAGAGAGATAGAAACATCAATGATGAGAGAGAATCATTGATTGGCTGCTTCCTGCACGCCCCATACCGGAATTGAGTCCACAAACTGGGCATGTGCCCTGACCGGGAATTGAACTGGACCTCCTGGTTCATAGGTCAACACTCAACCTCTGAGCCATGCTGGGTGGGCTGTTGAGTCTTTTTACCGTGAAAGGCTATTGAACTTTGTCAAATCCATTTTATTTGGATTATCCAGTTTTAAAAAATAATGCAACCACCACAGAGCTGTCAGGGTGTTTTTTTCATAATATGTGTCTTTTATTAAAAAATATTTTTTATTGATTTTTAGAAAGAGAGACAGGGAGAGGGTAGTAGGGAGAGGAAAAAGAGAAACATCGATGTGAGAGCGAAACTGGGGATCGAGCCCGCAACCTGGACATGTGCCCTGACTAGGAATTGAGCTGGCAAACTTCTGGTACATGGGACAGCACTCAACCAATTGAAGTGCACTAGCCGGGCCTAAAGTAAGTGTTTTTAGCTACAAGTTATCCTCTGTACTGCTTTATGTATCCATAAATTTTTGTATTTTGTGTTTTTTTTGGCATTCATCTCTAAGTATTTTCTAATTTCCCTGATGTTTTCTTATGTGATTCATTGCTTGCTTAAGAATGTGTTGTTTAGCCCTGAGCGGGTAGCTCACTTGGTTAGAGCATGGTCCTGATATGCCAAGGTTGTGAGTTCAGTTCCCAGTCAGGGCACAGAATCAACCAATGAATGCATAAATGAATGGAACAACAAATTGATGTTTCTCTTTCTTTCTCTTCTTAAAAATAAATAACAAAAAACTCAAATAAATAAATAAGTAAATAAATAGATATTGTTCATGAGTTTTTTGTTCAAAAGTTTCCCTTTTGTTATTGATTTCTAATTTTATTCTGTTGTGGTCAGAGAAAAAGTTTTGTTTGATATCTGTCTTTCTAAATCTGTTGACACTTAATTTGTTGCCTAAAATATAATCTATCCTGGATAATGTCCTATGTGCACTTGGGTTTATTGTTTTGTTCTCATCCTCTCATTTCTTTTTTTTAAAATTTAAATTTTATTTTTCAGTTACTGTATAGAGTCAATATTATTTTGACTGTATACCAGCATTTTAGGTATACAGCATAGTGGTTAGATGATTATATATCACTGGGGCCCAGTGCACGAATTTGTGCACCTTGAAAGGAAGTGTATGCTGCAAGGCTGCAGTGGGCACAGGGGTGGGTCTTGGCTCATCCTCTGCAACCCCGCCTGGCCCCTCCCCTGTCTGCTGGCAGCCCTGTTCCCGCTGCATGGAGTGATTTGGGCCTGCGCAAGCAGGGGGTGCGAGTGGCTGCTGCTGCCCTGATTGCCCCTTAGGAGCAGGGGGAGGTGGAGAAGCCCTCAGGGGGCGATGAGGGCCGGCAGCCCGCTTGCACCCACTGATGGTGCCGAGTGATTGGGACTGCTGCTGGGCACCGGCAGTGGATGCGAGCAGCGGTTCCAGTGCCAGATGTGGGTGTGAGCGGGGCTGGTGCTGGCAGAGGGTGCAAGTGGAGGCTCTGGCGCCAGCAGTGGGTGAGAGCGGGTCCAGCACTGGTAGCAGGTGTGAGCGCCGGGTGGGACTGTGGTGTGCAGGAGCAAAGAATTTTCATGTTGATGGCAGTTTCTCTGTGAAGCCTTGAAGCAGAAGCAAATTTTCAGTAACCACCAGAGGCTCTCCCCGATGACAGCGACTGATGCCCTGCCTTGGTCTGGCACCCCCATTTACCTGCTCCATCATCCTGCCACAGCCAACGCCCGCCATGTTCTGCACACGCCCCCTGGTGGTCAGCGCATGTCATAGTGACTGATCAGTTGTTCCACCGTTCGCTCTATTTTCATATTAGCCTTTTATTATATAGGATTTCTTCTGTTGTTGCTTTATCTATAATTGAGAGTGGGGTATTGAAATCTTCAACTATAATTGTAGGACTGTCTATTGTCTATTCTGTCAATTTTTGGCTTCAGATATTTTGATAATATTTTATAAGGCATGTTAAATATTTATTTATTTATTTATTTATTTATTTATTTAGATTTAGATTTAGATGAAGCCCTTTTATTTATTCAGTTTCATCTGAAACACTACTTGTACCTAACTCATAGTAGATGTTTTGTACTAGTATAAGTTTATTGAGAGAACGGATGGATAGTTCTCCTTAGTCTTTTTATATAAAACTAGAGGCCTGGTTTATGAATTCGTGCACGGGTGGGGTCCCTTGGCCTGGCTGGCGATTGGAGCCGATGGGGGCCGGCCGGCGGGGGTGGTGGGAGGTTGGCCGACCAGGGGGAGGGGCCGTGGGAGGTTCGCTGGCTTCAGGAAGGTGCCACGGATGTTGGCCGGCCACCCTGATCATCGGGGCCATTGGGGCCAGTTGGCTGAGGAGAGGGGCTGCAGGTTCAGGGTTGATCGGGGCCAGCTGGCCAGGGCGAGCGACTGCGGGAGGTTGGCCGGCCTTGGGAGGTTGGCTGTGGGAGTGCACTGACCACCAGGGGGCAGCTCCTGCGTTGAACGTCTGCCCCTGGTGGCCAGTGCATGTCATAGCACCCAGTTGACTGGTCATTTGGTTGTTTGGTTGTTCGGTTGCTTAGGCTTTTATATGTATACAGAAGGAGATCTGGCACAAAATAGATCTCCAATCACTATTTGGTTCTTACTTTTTTGTTCCTGCAGGTGCAAGATGTGTAAATATCTATAATGGTTATATTTTAGCTGTATTATACCTTGTATTAATATATAATACCATTTATCTCATAAACTTTTTTGATTTTAAGTCTATTTTGTTTGATGTTAATATAGCCTTGCTTTCTTTTGGCAGTATTTCTTTACTGATTTCAGAGAGGATGGGAGAGGGAGAGAGAGAGAGAAACATCAATGATGAGAGAGAATCGTTGATGAGCTGCCTCTTGCATGCCCCCTACTGGGAATCGAGCCTGCAACCAGGGCATGTGCCCTTGGCCGCAATCAAACCCAGGACCCTTCAGTCCACATGCCAAAGCTCTATCCACTGAGCAAAACCAGCTAAGGCTGGAGTTTCATTTTTTAGGGCACAAATCCCATTCGTAAAGGCTCCACCCTAATGACCTAATCACCTCCCAAAGGCCCCATTTCCTAATACCATCACATTGAGGATTGGGATTTTAACATATGAATTGGGTGGGGGGAGGAGAAAGGGGATGACACAAACATTCAGTCCATCACACATACTTAATTTCAGCTCTACTGTACTTCAAGTTTCTTTATCACCTATTGAATATAATCTTTTTCCTTTGAAGCTGCTATTAGTACCCATTTCCATTATATTTCACTTGCATCCAGCACCAGCTTCATGCAATCTGAACAGCATAAAGGGCCCTGAGCTCAAAGCCCCACACTTGTTTTAAAGGTCTCCTGTTGCTATTTTGAAATTCTGAATAATTTTGTCTTTGAACTTGTGTTTTGTAAGTAAAATTCATAAGACAAAGAGGCATTCACATGAACAGAGAAGATATTCATAATATGTATACCCACCATTCAGGGCTGCTCCATTCACATGTTGTACTTGAGATGTCCATGAGGAGAAAATTCTGGTGGACTCACCATGTGTGAGAGTTCTGTGAGATTCAAAGTGAGAACAAGACAAGCAGAGGCACTGAAAGTCCTAAAAAGCTACATATTTCATTTGTACCATTAAATGGTTCCAACACACACAAAGGTAATACCAGCCTATGAAACACGAATAACCATGGTTATTCTACTACTAGAGACCCGGTGCACGAAAATTTGTGCACTGGTAGGGGGGGGGTCCCTCAGCTAGGCCTGCCCCCTCTCACAGTTTAGGAGCCCTCAGGGGATGTCCTACTGACAGCTTAGACCCACTCCCTGCTCCCCTTGTGTACTTGTATAAATTAATAAAAATGTTAGTCATTTGGTTATTTGTGATTTGGCTTTGATGAAGAAAAGTAATAAGGTAGACTCATTTTCTTTAGGCAATATTAATATTTTTGCTTGTTCCTAATGACTTTTAATTACCTTTAATGATGTATAATTTACATATAATAAAATATATGCATTTTGTGTGTATATTTTGATGAATTTTAACAAATTAGCACACCCATAGTACTACCACCACAACCTATGGAATATTCAATATGTGAGATACTTTCCATCTGCCTTTTCCCATTTCTCCCCCAACCCACCCACCTCCAACCTCAAGCAGTCACTAATCTGATGTCACTAACTGTTACCAACAATTAGGTGTGTCTTCCTAGAGTTTCCAATATATAAAAACATAGTATGTATATTCTTTTTGTATTTGGCTTTTTTCGCTGAGCATGCTTCGGAGATTTGTCCATCCTGTTGGACGTATCGGTAGTTTATTTCTCTTTATTGCTGAGTTGTATTCTATTATATGAAAATACTTTATTTTATCTGTTGCAAAGAAAAAACGTTTCTACTACCCTCTTAGGTTCTATGGCTGGGCCTGAGAATTAAACCAATAGACGACAGATTGACAGGAAAAAAACATGCACTTTTAAAATCCTCATCCAAGGATATTTTTTCCATTGATTCTCAGAGAGCGTGGGAGGGAGGGAAGGAAGGAGGAGGAAGGAAGAGGAGAAGCAAGAGGAGGAGGAGGAGAAGGAGAGAGAGAAACATTGATGAGAGAGAGAGAGATACACACACACATCAATTAGTTGCCTTCCACATGCCCCTTGACCAGGGATGGGAATCAAACCTGCAATCGAGGTATTTGCCCTTGACTGAGAATCAAACCTATGACTCTTTGGTCCATGGGCCAGTGATCTAGCCACTGAACAAAACTGGCCAGGGCAGCATACACATTTTATTTAATACTAGAGGCCTGGTGCATGAAATTTGTGCATGGGGGGGCGGGGTCCCTCAGCCCGGCCTGTGCCCTCTCGCAATCTGGAACCCCTCAGTAGGGTCCCTAGGCCTGGCCGGCGATCATGGCCTATTGGGGCTTTCCTTTCCTGGGCTGCCAGCCGCTGTCCCTGCCCCCATTGCTGCTACTGCTTGCCATTTGTGTGGTGCTCCTCCCCCTCCCCCACCACCAGTCACCTCCTTGTGTGGGTGACAGGCGTGGGGTGCAATTGCTTGGCTGGCCTGGGCCTCCCTCTGTGGGCCGATCTCTGGCTGGCCATGCAAACCTGCCACAGCGTTGCTGGCTGGTGGCCTGGGCCTCCCTCGTGGGGGGATCGATCGTGGAGCCTCCCCATCAATCGCCCTGCAGAGGGTGGCTGGGCCTCCCTCTGTGGGGCAATTGTGGGATGATGGCGGGACCCCCAACCAATCACATCACACCTACCTTAGCTAGCCTGGCACCAGTACGTGTCATAGCATGGTCGTCCGGACGCTTGTTCTGCTGTTCAGTTGTTTGGTTGATTTGCATATTACACTTATATTATGATAGATTTTTATGTGCACACAGAACCCTTGTAGGAGAAATGAAGATGTGAAGATGTGGTTAGGACTGAGAGCTTATATGCCATTTTATTTTATCATCTTCTTCTTACTTTTTTAAAAATATATTTTTATTGATTTTAGAGAGGAAGGGAGAGGGAGACAGATATAGAAACGTCAATGATGAGAGAGAATCACTGACTGGCTGCCTCCTGCATGCCCTCCACTGGGGATCGAGCCCGCAACCCAGGCATGTGGCCTTTGCTGGAATCGAATCTGGGATCCTTCAGTCCGCAGGCCGACGCTCTATCCATTGAGCCAAACCAGCTGGGGCTATCTTAATATTATTTAAAAAATATATTTGTATTGATTTCAGAGAGGAGGGGAGAGGGAGAGAGAGTTAGAAATATCAATGATGAAAGAAAATCATTGATTGGCTGCCTCCTGCATGCCCCCAAGTGGCGATCGAGCCTGTAACCCGGGCATGTGCCCTGACCGGGAATTGAACCATGACCTCCTGGTTCATAGGTCAACGCTCAACCACTAAACCACACCAGCTGGGTTTATATATCTTTAAAAAAAGTTTTTATTGAATTTATTGGGGTGACATTGGTTAATAAAATTATATTAGGCCCAGGTATACAATTCTATAATACATCATGTGTATATTGTATTGTGTGTTCACCATCCAAAGTCAAGTCTTCTTTTGTCACTATTTATCCCCCTCTTTACCTTCTTCTACCTCCCCCCTTATATACCTTTTTAACAAAGAATAATAAATTTGTGGAAAAGTGAAAAGACAAAAGAAAAGGGTTTATGTTTCTAGGTGCAGTAAATTGTAAAGTGACTAGAAATATATGGGAGAAACGAATGGAAGATAAAGATTGTTTTAGTAGATTTGTTTGTACAATTCCATTTTAGTGATAATTTCCAGTCTCTAGTGATAAGAATGTCTTCATGGTACAGAGAGGACACTTTGTCATGGGAAATTTTATGGCTGGCTTTCAGGTAGAAATGGGAGGTCAAAGAGCCCTTTCTGCACACTTCATAATACTAAAGGGATTGATACAACAAGAGGATATAACTGGTAAACATATATGCACACAATAGAGGAGCATACAAATATATTAAAAAAACAGGGAAGATTTTAAGGGAGAATTGGACAGCAATACAGTTATAGTAGGGGACTTTAACACCCCACCGACATCCCTGGAGAGATCTTCTAGACCAGCGGTTCTCAACCTGTGGGTGGCAACCCCTTTGGGGGTCGAACGACCCTTTCATAGGGGTCGCCTAAGACCATCGGAAAACACATATATAATTACATATTGTTTTTGTGATTAATCACTATGCTTTAATTATGTTCAATTTGTAACAATGAAATTGGGGGTCACCACAACATGAGGAACTGTATTAAAGGGTCGCGGCATTTAGGAAGGTTGAGAACCACTGTTCTAGACAAAAAATTCAACAAGGAAACAGTGATCCTAAATGACACACTAGCTCAGATAGAATTAATTGACTTTTACAGACATATCACCCCAAAGCTACAGAATATACATTCTTCTCAAGTGCACATGGCACATTTTCAAAGATAGATCACATGTTAGGACCAAAATGAAGTCTCTACAAGTTCAAGAAGATTGAAATAATAGCATGCGGCCATGGGCTGGCGTCTGTATGGCCTGGTCCAGACCATGTCTGCATGAAGACACCGCTGCTGCCATCCTTGTCCCACTTGGTCCGGGCCGGCCTGGCATGGCCTGGCCCACTGTGCACCATGGGCTCCATCCTGAGCCAACGCATCGTGGGTATGGAGGACATCGACATTCAGGTGAACTTGGCCTATTGCTATCCCCCAAAGTGTGGAAACTACTTTGCTACACACTTTTTCATGGGAGGTGAGAAGTTTGGCACCCCCCCACCCTGAAGGTTATCTCTTTGGAGACAACCTGGATCTGAACTTCCCAGGCAATCGCCCAGTCCAGTTTCCTTCTGTCACCCCTGTTCCCCATGAGCCGGTGAAGATGCTGAGGAACCTAGTGAACATCTGAAAGGACTTGCTCCGGCTCATAAGGTGCAAAGATGGTTCCAACAGCCCCACTGAGTACAGCAAGAAGCCCCATGTCCTCTACAGCCTGGAGTTCACCTTTGATGCCGATGCCCGGGTGGCCATCACCATCTTCTCCTAGGCGGTGGAGGAGTTTCTCAATGGGATGGCTATGTACAGCCCCCAAAGCCCTAACCTGCAGTCCAAGACTATAAGAGGAGGGTGAGCCCTCCTTCAAGATCAGCTTCTCAGAGTAGAAGGACGATGAGTTGAACTTCGACCTGGACTGGGGAGTGATCATCCTGGCCATGGTGGACGAAGGAGTTGTTGAGGTGACTGGCCACGCCCATGTGCTGTTGGCTGCCTTTGAAAAGCATGTTGATGGCAGTTTCTCTGTGAAGCCTTGAAGCAGAAGCAAATTGTAGACTGGGTCAGCTACCTGCTGCAGGAGATTTACGGCATTGAGAACAAGAACAACCAGCAGACGAAGCCTTTGGACGAGGAGAACAGTGACAAAAGCAATGAGTGTGTGGTGTGCCCCAATGGCTTAAATGCCAATCAAAAGACAGGGTAGCTGAATGGATAAGAAAACACGACTCATATATATGAGACCTGCGGGACATGCTGATCCTGCCCTGCCACCACCTGTGCCTGTGCCAGCAGCTGCCACATCTGCTGGCTGCCTTTCCGGGCCTTTTTGCAGATCTGGGCAGTGAGGAAGAAGCCAGGAACCCTGTCCCCCATCTCCTTCAGCCCCATTCTGGCCCAGAGAGTGGGCCACGACGAGCACTTTATCTTGGACGGCATCCCACCGGGCTTTGAGCCCATCTCTCAGAGGCGTTCAACGGCCTCCGGGCCATCTCCTCAGATCACCTTTATGAAGAGATCACCTACTCGGGCATCTCGGATGGCCTGTCCCAGGTCAGCTTCCCACTTGCTGGACTTGATTGCATCATGGAAAGCAGCCACCAGAAAGGCAGGCAGAGGAGCAAATCCCCAGACAGCACCCTTCAGTCCCCATCATCCCCCACCCACGAAGAGGATGAAGAGAATCTCTCCCCTGCCGAGTGGGGCTGGGCTGGTGCTGAGCAGCTCCCCAGAGAATTTTCTCACGGAGGAGGTCATCGCTAAAGCAAGGGAGCCGTATACCCTCCATTGAGAACGTCCTCCAGGATGGCAGCCCTGAGCCCTGTGGCTGTTGCCAGCCTGGCCCACCTATGATATCTACCTTCCAGCTCAGGGCCCGACTTCTGTTGGCATAGAGGAGTAAGCTGGAAGGTCCACCTCCATGGAGACGCCGGAGCCTCCTCACCACTGGCCCCGTGCAGCCTGTTCGGTGGCCCCCGTCCTGACATGGAGGCCTCTGACTGACTCAACTCTGAGAGCCTGGCCAGGCTGGCAGCATGGAACCCTCAGCTCCCCAGACTTTGCCAAGGGGGCTGTCCCTGGCCTCTCCTATCTGTACACCCTTCATAGCCACTGCTCCAAGGGGCCCTTTGACCCTTGATTGAAGAGCACAGTGGACTGTCCCTTCTGAAAAATCCTTTTTTTCTGCAGTCTCTGTATATTTAAATGGTACAAGATGAAGGACAGCCCCTTTGTATCTCAGGCACTGAGCTCTGGGGTTCCCCTAAATGCCTTGTTGGCTGAGTGGCTGGGGCTGGAGGCTGGCCACCCACATGTCCCAGCCAGTGCGGAGGTTGATACCCTGAGAACTAAGCAAACTGGCAGGAGAGAATTTATCTGTGGGTGAAGTACTGTCTTCACAGGAGGTATTACTGGGGGGCTTGTTGTTGGAGAAGGAAAGGAAGTGGGGTCCGAGTCATAGTCAATGAAGGAAACAGTGCCTGTGCCCTTCCCCTATGTGCGTGGCCTGGCTGGCACTGCTGCTCTGTGTCCTCTGTTGCTTCACCCTCCTGCTCAGGCCCTTTGGTGCAGGGCTGTTTCCTATTGCTCGCAGCCCTTTCCTATGGCCCTGCCTCTGGGCACCTGGGTTTCTGCACTTGAGGCCCAGGTCTGGTTTTGGGTCTGGGTCTTCCCAGGGGCAGAGGTGCAAGTGCACAGTCTGTTGGCAGCAGTTGGTCTAGTGATCCCTCTCCAGTTCCTGCACCTCTCAGAGACGGCTTTGCACACGTCTTCAGACCCCCTCCAGGTGAAGGGGTTTCCTCTCAGCTTGTCCACTCACCCAGGAGGGACCTGAGCATCTTCTCTGCTTCCTCTGTGCCATTTAAATGTCCCTTTGTGTTTCTCTTTGAGTTGTTCTGTTGGGCTCATGCGAAGGGTCCCACTTGAAGTGGCTTCATCTTTTTCTTGAGATAAACCACCTAGGCATTAGAAAAGCAGAGGGGGTATCCAGCCCTGGCACAGCAGGGCGCAGACTACCCAAGCAGGGATCTTGGCCTGGGTGGGTGGGTGGGTCTGTGCTGCTCCCCAGGGGGCCAACACTTTTGGGCCTTGGATTGGGAGATGCAGAGGAGCTCGCTTTCTAAGGATGATGGTTCTGGGGTGGCCAGCAGCTGTTCAAGAGCTTCCATACAGCTGGTGGCTTTGTCCAGTAGGGTCCTTGTTCTCTCTCCAGTGGGCTGTGAGCAGAGTGCTGCCTTATGCATAGCTCTCGGCCACGCTCAGGCCACCTTCCTCAGCCACTTGGCTCCCTATCTCCCCTCTCCTCCCGCCCATTGGCGTGCTCATGGGTGCACATGTGCACACACGCACAGGCTGCCTCTCTCTCCTCACCCTCATCACCCACCAACACCCTGGCCTCTCGCCACTGGCATTGGTGCCAGTACTCCGACGGACAGGATGCAGACTGCCCTGTCTTGGACTTATCTAGTACACATGCTGTCATTTAATGTATTCTGGTTGGCTAGTTTTTGTTCATTTTTACCATATATTTATAGTATTAAAATCATGGAGGGGGGAAAAAAAGTCATATCAAGCATCTTCTCGGATCATAATGGCATGCTATTAGAAATCAACTACAATAAAAATACTCAGAAACATTCAAACACATGGAGGCTAAATAGCATGTTTTTAAACAATGGATGAGCTACCAAAGAGATCAAGAAAAAATTAAAAAACTTTCTGGAAACAAAAATGGCACACAACAACCCCAGATCTTTAGGACACAGTCAAAGCAGTCATGAGAGGAGTATTCATAGCACTACAGGCCTACCTCAGAAACAAGAAAAACTTCTAGTAAATTATCTAACCCTACAAATTAAAGAATTTGAAAGAAAACAACACAAAAAGCCCAGGGTAAGTAGAAGGAAGGAAATAAAAATGATTGGAGTGGAAATAAATAACATAAAGACTAAAAAAACAATACAAAAGACCAATAAAACTCAGAGCTGGTTCTTTGAAAAGATAAACAAGATTGATGAACCTCTAGCCAGACTCATCAAGAAACAGAAAGGACCCAAATAAACAAAATCAGAAATGAAAGAGGTGAAGTAACAACTGACCTCATAGAAATACAAAGGATTGTAAAAAAAACAAACTATGAACAGCTATATTCCAACAAACTGGACAACCTGGATGAAATGGAAATATTCTGGGAAAAACACAATCTTCCAAAACTCAGTCAGGAAGAATCAGAAAACCTGAATAGGCCAATAACAACTGATGACAAACAAAAACAAAACAAAAGAACTCTCAGCAAACAAAAGCCCTAGTTCAGAGGCTTCACAGGGGAGTTTTACCAAACATTCAAAGAAGAACTAACACATATTTTTCTCAAACTATTCCAAAAAATTCAAGAGGAAGGAACACTTCCAAGCTCTTTTTATGAGACCAGCATTACCCTAAGTCCAGAACCAGGTAAAGGCACTACAAAGAGGGAAAATTACAGGCTGATATTCCAGGTGAACAAAGACACTAAAATATTTAATATTAGCAAATTGGATCCAGCAATAAATTAAAAAGATCATACATTATGACCAAGTGGGATTTATTCCGGGAATACAAGGCTGGTACCATATTTGCAAATCAATAAATGTGATAGCCTTGGCCCATTTGGCCCATAAATGGAGCATTGGCCTATGGCAGTGATGGCGAACCTATGACACGCATGTCAGAGGTGACACGCGAACTCATCTTTTTGGTTGATTTTTCTTTGTTAAATGGCATTTAAATACCTACACTAATAAAAGACAAACATGCAAATTGACCATACCTTCGCTATGCCTTAAGCCACGCCCACCAGCCAATCAGAGCAACTATATGCAAATCAACCCAACCAAGATGGCGGCTGGCAGCCACGGAGCTGGAGCAAGCAGGAGGCTTGGTTGCCCCAATGATGGAGGAAGCCAAGCTTCCAAGCTCTGAGCTTCACTCAAAGCAACAAAGTTTCAATTATAGAAGATAAATAAACCCCAGATACCTGCTTTCAGCTAGCCGTGGCCACGGAGCTGGAGCAAGCAGGAGGCTTCCCTCCCGCCCACCCTGGCCGGCTCTGAGCTCCTCTCAAGGCTACAAAGTTTCAATTATAGAAAGTAACTAAATCCCAGAATAAAAAAAAGAAAAGAAAAAAAGGAGAGGCTGGGAGCTTCCATCGCCGGGGGGCTTGGCCAGCCTGAAAACAGCCCTCAGCCCCTCACTCAGACTGGCCAGGCACCCCAGGGGGGACCCTCCACCCTAAAGGGGGTGTGGCCAGCCTGAAAACAGCCATCAGCCCTTCACCCAGGCTGGCTAAACCTCCATGGGGTGAGGGTCCTCACTGTGGGGGGCTTGATCAGCCTGCAAATAGCCATCAGCCCCTCACCCAGGCTGGCCAGGCACCCCAGTGGGGACCCCCATCCTGAAGAGGTGTGACCAGTCTGCAAACAGCCATCAGCCCCTCACCCAGCCTGGCCAGGCACCCCAGTGGGGACCCCCACCCTGAAGGGGGTGTGACCAGATGCAAACAGCCATCATCCCCTCACCCAGGCTGGCCAGGCACCCCAGCAGGACCC
>NW_005871279.1:973663-1003065 GCF_000147115.1 Myotis lucifugus
CAAAGAGGGAGCTCTGCTCAGCCACAAGCCAGGCTGACGGCTGCCAGTACAGCGGTGGTGGTGGGAGCCTCTCCCGCCTCCTCAGCAGCGCTAAGGATTTCAGACTGCAGCTTATGCCTGCTCCCTGCTGGCAAGTGGACATCCCCCGAGGACTACCGGGCTGCCAGAGGGATGTCTAACTGCCAGCTTGGGCCTGATCCCCCAGGAAGCAGGCCTAAGCCAGCAGGTGGACATCCTCTGAGGGGTCCCAGACTGCAGGAGGGCATAGGCCGGGCTGAGGGACCGCCCCCCCCGAGTGTACAAATTTTTGTGCACCAGGCCTCTAGTATAAAATAAATATCAAAAATGTAAATCTTTGTTTTACTATGGTTGCAAATATAAAAAAATTTCTATTTGTGACATGGCACGAGAGTTAAGTTAGGGTTTTTCAAAATGCTGACACACCAAGCTCAAAAGGTTCACCATCACTGGCCTACGGACTGAAGGGTCCCAGATTCAATTCCGGTCAAGGACACATGCCCTGGGTTGCAGGCTTGATCCCCAGTAGGAAGTGTGCAGGAGGCAGCCAATCAATGATTCTCTCTCATCATTGATGTTTCTGTCTCTACCTTTCCCTACCTCTCTGACATCGATAAAAAGATATTAAAAAAATAATAAATGTGATAAATCATATAAATAGACTGCAAGTCAGAAATCACATGACCCTATCAATTGATTCAGAAAAAACATCTGACAAAACCCAACACCCATTTTTCATAAAAACTCTCAGCAAAGTGGGAATAGAAGGATCCTACCTCAGCATAATAAAAGTCATAAATGACAAACATACAACCAGTGTCATACTCAATGGGCAAAAACAAACTTCTTTCCCTAAGAACAGGAACAAGACAGGGATGCCCACTTTTACCGCTATTGTTCAACATAATCCTGGAAGTACTAGCCATAGCTATCAGATAAGAAGAAAACATAAAAGGCATCCAGATTGGAAAGGAAGAAGTAAAACTCTAATTATTCTCAGATGACATTATATTGTACATAGAAAACCCTAACCCACCTAAAAACTACTAGATTTAATAAATGAATTTGGCAATGTAGCAGGATACAAAATTAACACCCAGAAATCTATGGCATTTTTACCCACCAATAATGAACCAATAAAGAGAAACGAAAAAAACATTCCCATTTTACCATTGCAACAACAACAAAATAAGATACTTAGGAATAAACTTAACCAAGGAGGTAAGAGACCCATATTTAGAAAACTACAGGACATTGAAAAAAGAGATGGAAGAAGATATAAACAAGTGGAAAAATATACTGTGTTCACGGATTAGTAGAGTCAACATTAAAATGTCCATACTACCCAAAGCAATCTATAGATTCAGTATAATCCAGTGGTTCTCAACCTGTGGGTCGAGACCCCTTCACAGGGGTCGCCTAAGACCATCGGAAAACACATATATAATTACATACTGTTTTTGTGATTAATCACTATGCTTTAATTATGTTCAATTTGTAACAATGAAATTGGGGGTCACCACAACATGAGGAACTGTATTAAAGGGTCGTGGCATTAGGAAGGTTGAGAACCACTGGATAATCCCTATTAAAATACCAATGGCATATTTCACAGATTTAGAGCAAACACTTCAAAAATATATATGAAACCAAAAAAGACCCTGAATAGCTGCAGCAATCTTGAGGAAGAAGAACAGAGTGGGAGGGATCACAATTCCAGATACCAAGTTATGCTGCAAAGCCACTATAATCAAAACAGCCTGGTACTGGCATAAGAACAGACATACAGACTAGTGGAACAGAACAGAGAACTCAGTCATCGGCCCAAGCCATTACGTTCAATTAATATTCCTCAAAGGAGGCAAGGGCATACAATGGAGTCAAGACAGTCACTTCAATAAATGGTGTTCGGAAAATTGCACAGATACATGCAAAAAATGAAAGTAGACCACCAACTTGCACCATACACAAAAATAAACTCAAAATGGATAAAAAATTTCAATGTAAAATGTGAAACCATCAAAATCTTAGAAGAAACCATAGGCAGCAAGATCTCAGACATCTCTTGTAGCAATATGTTTACGGATACATCTCTGAGGGGAAAGGAAACTAAGGAGAAAATAACCAATAGGACTACATCAAAATAAAAAGCTTCTGCACAGCAAAAGAAACCATCAACAAAATGACAAGCGAGCCCACAACATGGGAAAATATATTTGCCAATGATATATCTGATAAGGGGTTACTTTCCAAAATATACAGGGAACTCATACAACTTAGCAAAGGAAGACAAGCAATCCCAATAAAAGATGGGCAAAGGACTTAAATAGATACTTGTCCAAAGTGGACGTGTGGAAAGCCAAAGAGCCATATGAAAAAATGCTCAAAGTCACTAATCATCTGAGAGATGCAAATCAAAAAGACAATGAGGTATCACCTCACACCTGTCAGAATGGCTATCAGCAACAAATCAACAAATGACAAGTGCTGGCAAGGATGTGGAGAAAAGGAACCCTAGTACACTGCTGGTCGGAATGCAGACTGGTGCTGCCACTGTGGAAATAGTATGGAGTTTCTTCAAAAAATTAAAAATGGAACTCCCATTTGACCCAGTGATTCCACTTTTAGGGATATATCCCAAGAAGTCAGAAACACCAATCAGAAAGAATATATGCACCCCTATGTTCATAACAGCGCAATTTACAATAGTTAAGATTTGGAAACAGCTTAAGTGCCCATTAACAGATGAGTGAATAAAAACCTGAGGTATATTTACACAATGAAATACTATGCAGCTGTAAAAAGGAAATAATTTTTACCATTTGCAACAGCATGGATGGATCTGGAGAGCATTATGCCAAGCAAAATAAGCCAGTTAGAGAAAGATAAGTGTCACATAATCTTATTCATATGTGGAATCTAATGAACAAAATAAACTGTTGAACAAAATAGATCCAGAGTCAGAGAAGCACAGAATTGACTGTCGAACCTCAGAGGGAAGGCAGAGGAGGATGGGTGGCAGGGATGAGATCAACCAAAGAACTTGTATGCATGTATGCATAATCCATGGACACAGACTATAGGGTGGTGAAACCTTGGGGTGGGGGTCAGGGGCTGGCTGGATGAGGTCAATGGGGGAAAAAGGGGACATATTTAATACTTTCAATACTAAAGATAAAAAAAAAATAGAATAGTTTAATTTCCTGAATGCCAAGCATATATATTGATTTCACTTGTCGATTGATAGGTTTTGGTTAGGTAAACCTGAAATGTTTACCAGTCTTTTAAAAAAATAATTAGTTGACATTTGGCTTTATATAAATAGTGCTTGCTTAGTATAGAAAATAAGAAATAAAGGCAAGTAGAAAACAGAAAACACAGAGATAATCAGCTATCCTTAAAATTTAAAGTAGAAGATTTTAAGAGACTAATTAATATTCCATGGTTAACTTAACCATTCTGCTATTGCTGGCTATTTATGGTTGCTTTTAGGCTGTTACCCTTATAAATAATACCATAATGTATATTTTTGTGCATAACTCTCTATTTCATACTTTTCATGGTATAGGATTTCAGACATGGAATTATTTTGACAAGAGTATAATAAATACTAATAATACTATATCCTTCATCTAGTTTCACCAGTTAATGTTTTTCTACATTTGCTTTCTTAGTCTCTTTTCATACATTTATGTAAGTGCATATCACCTATCCTATATAATAAAAGGGTAATATGCAAATTGACCAAATGGCGGAACGACCGGTCACTATGAATGCACTGACCACCAGTGGGCAGATGCTCAATGCAGGAGCTGTCCCTGGTGGTCAGTGTGCTCCCCCAGGGGGAGTGCCGCTCATCCAGAAGCCAGGCAAGCGCAGTGGCGGTGGCAGGAGCCTCTCCCGCCTCTGAGGCAGCGCTAAGGACCAGCATACTGAGCAGTAAGGAGCAGCGAGCAGGCCGGTGGTAAGGAGCGAGGGCTCCCGGACTGCAAGAGGGCGCAGGCTGGACTGAGGGACACCCCCCCCACCCCAGTGCACGAATTTTCGTGCACTGGTCCTTTGGTTCACATATATTACACATTTTTTGGAACCATTTGAAAGTAAGTTGCAGACATCATGACACCTCACCTCTAAATACTTCAGTCTGCATTTTGTAACAACCAGGTATTCTCTTACATAATTACCACAATAAATTGTGAAAAAAATTAATGTTTTCATATTATCATCTTACATTAATTCTAGAATCAGAATTATGAATGTCCTCCAAATGCCTTTTGTTTTATTTTTGAAATCTAGGATCAAATTAACATTCTTGCATTATATTTTTTGGTTATTATGCCTCATTATTCTCTTAATCTTAGAACAGCCCCCCTCCCTTCCCTCCCTTCCTCCATCCCTTCCTCCTCTCTCCCTCTCTCTTTTTTTAAACCATGACATTGACCTTTTTGAAGAGTTCTGGCTAATTGTCTTTTAGAATGTCCTACATTCTAGATTTTTGTGATTTATCTGGGATTGTTCTCCTAATTAGTTTCATGTTACATTTTTTTCCCCTAATTTCTCCCCACCCCCACCCCAACTTCCCAGGCCAGCCATGTGCCTGTGCCTGCTCCAGTCACTCCCTCTTATGTTACATTTTTGCAAGAGTACTTCATAGCTTATTGCATCATATCAGGGATACATAATGCCTGCTTGTCTTGCTGGTGGTGGTCCTGTATTTGATCAGTTGTTTAATATATGGTAGATGCTGGATCTCTCTCCATTGTAAAGCCTGTGAGCCTAATTATATGTTTGCATTGTGTTGACACCAAGGTGGCTGAGCACTGATGAAAAGAAGTTACAAAATAGTATATTTGTGGCATTATAAATTTATGATTATTGATATCACTAGATTCCTAAACTGCAAGAAAATCTTTTTGTGCTTCTCTAGCCAACTTGTGTTCAGGGGCCCCTCCCCAACAATGATGATTTGAAACCTTTTCTTTTTTTCAAGCTTGTTTTCCTTTAGCTCTCATATCACTTTGGAAAGAAGATCTTGATTCCTTTTTCTTCTTGCCCCTTCTCCCATCACAAATCAGAAAGGTGGAACAGTTAAAGTGCTGGCAATAGAGTTGAGAGTGTGTGGTCTGGATCCCACTTGACTACTCACCCATTTAGTTATTAATCATTCTACTTGGTCTTCTCAGTTGCACAAGAAGAAGAGTTATTATTGTACCTCATAGAGTAGTTGTGAGGATTAAATGAAGTAAATTACTGTAAAGTGCTCAGCATAGTGCCTGATATATAGTGCATGCTCAATAAATATTAGCTCTTCTTTTCTTTTTTAAAAAATCCTTACCAGAGGATATGTTCACTGACTTAGAGAGAGAAAGGGAAAGAGAGAGAATCATCGATGTAAGAGAGAAGCATCGAATGGCCACCTCCCATACACGCCCCCATTGGGGATCGAACCTGAAACCCAGGCATGTGCCCTGAGTGGGAATTGAACCCACAATCCCCTGGTGTATGGGATGATGCTCCAATCAACTGAGCCACCCAGCCATGCAAATATTAGCTCTTATATCATTTCTTAGGAATCTTACTTTGTTAATTATTCTGTTTCCTGTACCTTCAACCTCTCTCACTCTGTTCACCTCTTTCCATAAGCATTTACTCAGATATTTTCTATCTTAAGCTAACTAATCAACCAATTACTAAGAAATCTTTCCTGTACTTCACATCTATCTTCAGCTTTTGTCGTGTATCCTTTATTCAAAGCCATATGTCAACTACCTATATTTTTTGTATCCCTTTCCTCCTTTTCCTTTTACTCATCCCATTGTGTTCTGATCTTACACTTCCACTAACCTACCCCTGATAAAGTCACCATTATGTATATAAATTCATTCTTATTTTCCTTGACTTTAGTGCTCTCATTTCCTCTCTTCATAGAAGATCAAAATAATCTTTAAAAAATGTATTTCTGATCTCATCATTTTTTTGTTATAACTAGTATATTTCTACTGCTGTTGATGTAAAGTCTCAAGTCCATAATAGTTCACCAGGTCCCTCCTAACTGTCCATCCTTATCTTGTATAGATTTCCTTTTCACTCAAACCACTTGAACCAGGTTAAGTCCTGTAATTTCCTTATACAAACACTAGAAGCTCGATGCACAAAGATTCGTGCAAGAATAGGCCTTCTTTCCCCTGGCTGCTGGCACGCAGCAGGCTCGCTCCGGCAGCCTGTGCAGTGATGGCGGAGGCAGGGAGGACTGGAGAGGTTGGATATGCTAGTGCGTTTCACTTTCCCATTGTGAGAGTGGGATGCAACTGGCCCCCTTCCTGGTCCTCTTCCTCCTCCGCCCTCCTCCTCCTGCCTGCCCGCCCTCCCTCCACGCCCATCACCCCTCCCCTCTTTATTTGGTGAGATGGTGAGGAGGGAGATCTGATAATTTGGGTTACTATGTAGGTAGCCTCTTTCATCTATTCAAAATAAAGCTGAGCTGCCTGCAGCTACCGCCACAGCTGCCACCATCACCCCTTGGCTGTCCCGGGGCTCCCAGAGCACGCTAACTGCACTGAGTGAGCTCCTGTGTGTGTCCGCGCCCGCAGGGCTGCTCTAGCGCTAGGTTGTTTACCAGAGCAGCGGGACGGGGTGGGGTAGAGGGAGACGCCAGACACTGGGACCTACGACCTCAGGCACCAGAGGGTTGCCTCTGAGTCTGGGGACTGAGCCACAGGGAGGCTGCAAGGATGGTTGACAGGTGTGGAGTGTGGCAGGGAGGCCCTGAGGAGGCGTGCTGCCCAGAGGCCCGGAGCAGCCAGGGGGCAGAGCCGCTGACATCTTTGTCAGGTTAATGTGCATACTCGCTCCTGATCGGCTGTGGGGCATCACGAAGTGACAGTCAATTTACATATTTCTCTTTTATTAGATAAAAAATTACACATATCAAAGAGCCATTGCATTTTGTCCCTCCTTTTGGAGATCTCTCCATTTTCCACCTGTTTCTTTTGGATAATACCTCTTTTTCTTCAAGGTTTCAGCTTCAATGCCATATTCTCAGTAAAACCTTTCCTGACTTGGTTCAGATCAAGTGCAGCCATCTGTATTTTTCCTTCATATCACTCATCACAATTGTAATAAAGTAATTAATTGGGTAATTCTTCTCTGGAATGAAAGCTCTATTAAGGTAGAACTATAACCATCTTGTTCATTGCTGAATTTCAGATTCTAGAGTTGTTCTGCTAGCAGGTCTTTAGTAAGTCTTTGTTGAAAGAAGGATGCTTTTTATTCATTCAGAGAAATGCCACTCATCTCTTTATTCCTTAATAAGAATTCTAAAGATTAATATTTTAAAATCTCAAAATGGTTGGAGTTTCAGTGCATTCTATGGAGGTCCCCTGAAGACTGATAACTCCCTCCTTCCAGATGGTATGAATATATAGACCCAAGCGAACAAGTGATTTATTTGAGATCTGTTTTGTCTTTAAAATATACTAGAGGCCTGGTGTATGGATTTGTACACTGGTGGGGTCCCTCAGCCTGGCCTGTACCCTCTCGCAAGCTGGAGCCCCTCGGGGGATGTCGGACTGCCAGTTTCTGCCCGATCCCCGCAGGTCCTCTGGGGATGTCGGACTGCCGGTTTTGAGACCAGCAGTCCGACATCCCCCAAGGGATGTAGTAGTGCACCAAGCGGCAGGTGGCGGAGGAGGAGCCCAAGCTGGGCTGTGTGCTATGCGGCTCCCACTTATCCCAGCCCTGCTGTGCGGAGGCGGGAGAGGCTCGCGCCACCGCAGCTGCACTCGCTTGCCAGCCATGAGCCCGGCGTCTGAAGCCCCACGGCCAGCTGAGCAGCGTTCCCACTGTGGGGGCGCACTGACGACCAGGGGGAAGTTCCTGTGTTGAGTGTCTGCCCCCTGGTGGTCAGTGCACATCATAGCGACCAGTCAAATGGTCAGCCGGTTGAACAGTCAACTGGTCGCTTACGGTTTTATATATATGGATGAGCACTTGCCCTGGCCAGTGTTCTCAGTGGTTAGAGTGACTGCCCATGCACTGAAGGGTCTTGGGTTTGATTCCCAGTCAAGGGCGCAAACCTGGGTTGAAGGTTCGATCCCTAGCCCCAATCAGGGCGTGTGTGGGAGGCAACCAATCTATGTCTCTGTCTCTGTCTCTGTCTCTCTCTCTCTCTCTCTCGCTCTCTCTCTCTCTCTCTCTCTCTATATATATATATATATCCCTCCCTCCCTCCCTTCCCCACCCTCTCTCCCTCCCTGTCTCCCTTCCACTCTCTAAAAATCAATGGAAAAATGTCCTTGGGTGAGGATTAATAACAACAGCAACACAAATACATGAGCATTTTGCTTTCTGTTTCTTAATATTCATATATTTGTTAAACAAACAAACTGGTGCCTAAAACTGGTACCAGGGAGAATAATATGATTAAATATTTACAAATCTTTCAGCCATTCCTCATTTGACATTGTTTCAAGTCAGGCTTGATAGCCTGCTTACACTACTGCAAAAAATATATTTCATGGTTCCAGTATTATCAGCCCAAGGATGTATTGAATGAGTAATGGGCAAAATGTAATGAGGCAAAAGGCTGGAACTGCCTGCCACCATGGCAAGTGCCCTTGATCAGAATCAAACCCGGGAACCTTCAGTCCACAGGCTGAGACTCTAACCATTGAGCAAACCAGCTAGGGTGCAGTTTTACTTTTGAAATTGGTATAGGTACAATAAAAGTAAATGTTTTAAATTGACTTATTTTTAAAAATAAAGTAAAATTAAATCTGTATTTTAAGATTATATAGGCTTGAGACCGTAGATGATCTACCATTGCACCCTTAGTTTTAACAACGTTTTCCAAATCAATAAATGCTAAAAGAAAAAAAATTTTAGTGCAGAAAGTTCTTGCCTCTGTGATGATATGTGCAGGTGTGTATTATTGTTCCACTAACAGTGAGAATAGACACAGATGGGTTATCAGGAATCCAACAGCTGTACAAGGTGTGTGACTACAGTTGTAGTATAACAGAATTTTGAAGACAATCCCAATTTAAGTGAAATAGGCTTTACTTTTTAATGTATATTTGAGAATGGTTAGGCAAAATTTTTACTTATGATGTTTACTATTCTATTTAATTGCTTCAAGAACTGAAATTTAGAATTCCTGGAGGTTTTCATTTGTTATTATTTATGATGCATTCATGTATTATACAATGTTTAGTATTAATTATTTATGTGTGTAACAGGCAACTCAAAGTTATGTTGACGAATGTCCTATGGACGGATTTAGGACGAAAATTCAGAAAGATCCTACCTAGAAACGATGCTAATTTATGTGATGCCAACAAGGTGCAATCAGACTCATTGCCTTCGACATCTGTTGACAGCCTAGAGACATGTCAAAAATTAGAACCTCTCCACCAAAGCCTTAAATTATCTGAAAGGTATGTTGTTCAGTATTGATTTTGTTCAGCTTACCACACTTAGAAATAAGTCCAATAGTCTTAAAAATAAGATTGTTGGAAATGATCTTTAAGAAAATCTTCATATGCAGGTGCACCCAATTTGTAGCAAATCTTAAAAGTTAACAACCTTGATTTACAAACTTAGTGATAGTTCCATACTTGATTAAATAGATTGACAGAATTATTTTTAAAAGCAAGTATCAATGCATTTAACTTACTTTATAATTTGATAAACATACACATATTTTAAGATTCATATATGATATAAAATGAAGAGATGTATACAAATAGGTAATGACCTAGATTAAATAACATTTAAAAGATATGGTAACATATCTTTTCTATTTTCTGCATCTTTAACATACCTTTTAGATATTATTTAATCTAAGTACTTACCACTTAACTTTGTTGAACTTCCTTTTATTTTACATGCTGTTTTTTGAAAAAAAGAAGATGATATTGAAATATTACCACCAGGTTTTTAATATAAACATGCAGTTTAATTTTGAAAACTAACAAGACCAGATTTATTTTTTATTTTTTAAAAGAATTATGTATGGAGTTTGGGGCCAAACATTAGGAATTAGTTCTGGGAATTTGTGATCTGTAACGTAATATTTTTAATGTGTTTCCATGTATAGTTTTAACCCTTAAATGAATAGTTTTTGGAGGAGGTACTTTGCTTTCATTTAGACTAACATGTCATTAGCTACTTAGTGCTTAGGTTATATGGTCTGTAATTGAATGACACTCTATAAGAGTTTTAAGTCAAGATCCAGATAAAAACCACTAACTTTCAACACAGTTATTTTAAAAATAAAAGAACTTTGTCATAACCTGAACATAATTTTATACATTAATTTAGAAAGGACACTTCTCTTAAATTAAAAAAGGCGAAAAATATAAAAAGCCAAGTAACGAGAATTTTCTTATTAGATCATACCTTATATAAATCTAACTTTCTGAAGCATGCTAAGTCTTAGACAGCTTAACCTCAGTAACTCATGAAGCAGTTTGCTCTCATTCTTCTGGATTCTAGCATTTTTCTTTATAGTATGGGTGAACTATTCTCTTATTGTTCTGATAGATAAAGAGGGTAATTAAAGGAATGGCCCTTATAATCCCTGAGATTATTACTTTTTTAATTAAAAAATCGTTATTGTTGAAAGTATTACAAATGTTTCCCGCTTTCCCCCATTGACCTCTTCTAGCCCCCTCCTTCCATGCCCCCTCTCCACCCCATCCCAGGCCTTCAACACCCGATTGTTTGTACCCATGCTTTATGCTTATATTCATACAAATTCTTTGGTTGATCTCTTCCCCTGCTTTCCCTCTGAGATTCCACAGTCTGTTCCATGCTTCTATGTCTCTGGATCTATTTTGTTCATCAGTTTATTTTGTTCATTAGATTCCACATATGAGTGAGATCATGTCTTTATCTAACTGGCTTATTTCACTTAGCCTAATAACTCTGCAGGACCCTCCATGCTCTCTCAAAGGGTAAGAGATCCTTCTTTTTTATGGCTGCATAGTATTCCATGGTGTAAATGTACCACAGCTTTTTTCCCACTTATCTACTGATGGGCCCTTGGGCAGTTTCTAGACCTTAGCTATTGTAAATCACGCTGCAATGAACAGAGGGGTGCATACATTCTTTCTGATTGTTGTTTCAGGTCTCTTAAGATATAGTGCTGCAAGTGGGATCACTGGGTCAAATGGCAGTTCTGTATTTAATTTTTTGAGAGAACTCCATACTGTTTTCCATAATGGCTACACCTGTCTGCATTCCCACCAGCAGTACTAGGGTTCCCTTTTCTCCACATCCTTGCCAGCACTTGTCATTTGTTGATTTGTTGATGATAACCATTCTGACAGGTTTGAGGTGATTATTGTTTTAATATGCATCTCTCTGATGATCAGTGACTTTGAGCAATTTTTCATATGTTTCTTGGCCATCTGTATGTCCTCTTTTGAGAATTATCTATTTAAGTCCTTTGCCAATTTTTAAATTGGATTGTTTGTCTTCCTTTTGTTAAGTTGTATGAGTTCCTTATATATTTTGGGTATTAACCCTTTATCAGATGTATCATTGCCAAATATGTTTTCCCATACAGTGGACTTCCTTTTCATTTTGTTGATGGTTTCTTTTGCTGTGCAGAAGCTTTTTATTTTGATGTGGTTACTTTCTCTTTAGTTACTTTTGCCCTAGGACAGTGGTCAGCAAACTCATTAGTCAACAGAGCCAAATATCAACAGTACAACGATTGAAATTTCTTTTGAGAGCCAAATTTTTTAAACTTAAACTATATAGGTAGGTACATTGTTATTAACGTAGTTAGGGTACTCCTAAAGCTTAGGAAGAGCCACACTCAAGGGGCCAAAGAGCCGCACGTGGCTCGTGAGCCGCAGTTTGCTGACCACGGCCCTAGGAGATGTATCCATAAACATATTGGTACGAGAGATGTCTGAGATTTTGCTGCCTATGGTTTCTTCTAAGATTTTCATGGTTTCACGACTTGCATTGTAATCCTTTACCCATTTTGAGTTTATTCTTGTGTATGGTGCAAGTAGGTGTTCTAGTTTCATTTTTTGCATGTATCTGTTTTCCCAACACCATTTATTGAAGACACTGTCTTAACTCCATTGTATGCTCTTTCCTCCGTTGTCAAATACTAATTGAGCATAATGGCTTGGGTTGATTTCTGGGGTCTCTGTTGTGTTCCATTGATCTATATGCCTGTTCTTGTGCCAGTACCAGGCTGTTTTGATTACAGTGGCTTTGTAGTATAACTTGATATCTGTATTGTGATCCCTCCCACTTTGTTCTTCTTTCTCAAGATTGCTATGACTGTTATGGGTCTTTTTAAATTCCATATAAATTTATGGAGTATTTGGTCTAGATCTGTGAAATACGCCATTGGTATTTTAATAGGGATTGCATTGAATCTATAATTTGCTTTGTGTTGTATGGACATTTTAATGATGTTAACTCTACCTATCCATCAACATGGTATATTTTTCTACTTGTTTATATCTTTATTTCTTTTTTCAATGTCCTGTAGTTTTCCAAGTACCAGTCTTTTACCACCTTGGTTAAGTTTTTTCCTAAGTATCTAAATTTTTTTGTTGCAGTGGTAAATGGGATTGTTTGTTTAGTTTCTCTTTCTGAGAATTCATTATTGGTGTATCAAAATACCATTGATTTCTGGTTGTTACTTTCGTATCCTGCTATGTTCCTGAATTCATTTAATTAAATATAGTAGTCTTTTTGGTGGTGTCTTTAGGGTTTTCTATGTACAATATCATGTCATCTGTGAATAATGACAGTTTTACTTCTTCCTTTCCAATTTGGATGCCTTTTATGTTTTCTTCTTATCTGATCACTGTGGCTAGGACTTCCAGTACTGTGTTGAATAAGAGTAGTGAATTCAGACATTCCTGTCTTGTTCTTGTTCTTTGGGGAAATTATTTTAGTTTTTTCCCATTGAGTATGATGTTTGTTGTAGTTTGTCATATATGGCCTTTATCATGTTGAGATATACTTATTCTATTCCTACTTTGTTGAGAGTTTTTGTGAAAAATGAGTGTTGGATTTTGTTGAATGCTTTTTCTGCATCTGTTGATATGATGTGATTTTTGTCTTTCAATTTGTTTATGTGATATATCATGTTTACTGATTTGCTGATATTGTACCAGCTTTGCATCACCAAACTAAATCCCACTTGGTCATGGTGTATGATCTTTTTAATATATTGCTGGATCCGATTTGCCTAATATTTTATTTTGAGTATTTTAGTATTTATTTTTATCTGAGATATTGGCCTATAATTCTCTTTCTTTGCAGTGTCCTTAGCTGGTTTTGGAATTAAGATAATACCAGTCTCATAGAAAGAGCTTGGAAGTGTTCCTTCCTCTTGGATTATTTGGAATAGTTTGAGGAGGATAGGTGTTAGTCGTTCTTTGAAGGGTTCATAAAACTCCCTTGTGAAGTCATCCTGACCAGGACTTTTGTTTGCTGGGAGTTTTTAAAAATTTTTTATTGCTGCTTCAATTTCATCAGTAGTTAGCCTATTCAGATTTTCTGATTCTTCCTAATTGAGTTTTGGAAAGTATTTTTCTAGGAATATGTCCATTTCATCTAGGTTATCCAGTTTATTAGAATAGAGTTGTTTGTAGTATATTTTTACAATCCTTTGTATTTCTGTGGGGTTGGTTGTTACTTCACCCTTTCATTTCTGATTTTGTTTATTTGGGTCCTCTCTCTTTGCTTCTTGATGAGCCTGGCTAGAGTTTCATCAATCTTGTTTATCCTTTTACAGAACCATCTCTTGGTTCTATTGATCTTTTGTATTGTTTATTTGGTCTCTATGTCATTTATTTCCATTCTGATCTTTATTCCTTCTGCTTACTCTGGGCTTTTCTTGTTGCTCTCTTTCTAGTTCTTTAAGTTGTAGGGTTAGATAATTTATTACCAGTTTTTCTTGTTTCTTGAGGTAGGCTTGTAGTGCTATGAACTTCCCTCTCAGGACTGCTTTCACTATGTCCCGTAGATTTTGGAGTGTCGTGTTTTATTTTCATTTGTTTCCAGAATGTTTTTTATTTCTTCTTTGACCTCTTTGGTAACCCATTCATTGTTTAATAACGTGCTGTTTAGCCTCCATGTGTTTGAATGTTTTGGGTGTTTTTACTGTAGTTGATTTCTAGTTTCATTACACTGTGATCTGAGAAGATGCTTGATACGATTTCAGTCTTTTTGAACTTGTAGAAACTTGTTTTGTGTCCTAACATGTTGTCTGTCTTTGAGAATGACCCATGTGCACCTGAGAAGAATGTATATTCTGCAGCTTTGGGGTGAAATGTTCTATAAATGTCAGTTAAATTCATCTGATCCAATGTGTCATTTATGTATCTATTTATTTGTAAAATATATTTTTATTGACTTCAGAGTGGAAGGAAGAGGGAGAGAGAAATAGAAATATCAGTGATAAGAGAATCATTGATCGGCTGCCTCCTACACGCCCCCTACTGGCTATCGAGCATGCAACCTGTGCATTTACACTTGACTGGAATCGAACCCAGGACCCTTCAGTCCACAGGCAATGTTCTGTGTATTGAACCAAACCAGCTAGGTAGGGCAAGTTATATTTGCTTTTAGAATTAATACAATATAGGCAACAATATAGGGAAATAACTAAGAAGAAAAAGACTTTGTACAGAAAGCCCAATCCAGTTAACTATGGTAGTAATAAAAGGCATAAAGTCATTAGGATTTGAACTGAGATAGTGGTAATAAACATGGAAAGGAGATAATTTTGAGACTTAGGAGGTAAAATTAACTAGACATGATAAATGATTAGATATGAAGGGTAAAGAAGAAATTAGAATCAGGACAATAACGAAGTCCTAATTTGGAGAACAGTGTACAGAGGAGTCATATACTCAGACAGGAAGAAGATACAGATATAGGAACAAGTCTGAAAACAAAGATGATTCATTCACATTGAACAAGCTAAATTTACAAAACCTGGAGCTCAGGTAAAAAGTTCTATACTGGCTGGTAGGTCACACAAAAAAGCAGACACACACACAGTAAAAAACAAATTAGAATCTTATTGGTACTCTTCCTTTATATTTAAATTTCAGGAACACATAATCTAGCTACTAACCCTTCCTGGTGAGAAAAACTATTCTTTTTATTACTGGATGAAACATTGCAGTTTAGCTGAAAAGGGCAGGTTAAATGAAGGGACTGATGCGATTGTCATTTGGAAGAGAGTTGAAGCTGCTTTTCAAAAGAGTCTCAGGGAAAAACAATTAAAAAACAGGAGGACAGCTTAAGGGAGCCGTGGGACAATATGAAACATAACAATGTTTGCATAATAGGGTGCCAGAAGGGGACAAAAGTGAGCAAGGGATAGAGAATGTGTTTGAAGAAATAATGGCAGAAAATTTCCCCAAACCTGGGGAAAGAAAAACGTCACACAAATCCAGAGGGCAAGAGTCCCAAGCAAGAAGAACCCAAACAGGTCCACGGCCAGATGCATTAAAATTAAAATGCCAAAAATTAAAGACAAAGAGAGAATCTTAAAGGCAGCAAGAGAAAAGCAATTTGTTACCTACAAAGGAGCTCCAATAAGGCTGTCAGTTGATTTCTCATCATAAACTCTACAGGCCAGAAGAGAATGGCATGAAGTATTCAAGGCAAAGAAAAGCAAGGATCTGAAACCAAGATTACTATATTCAGCAAGGCTATCATTCAAAATAGGTGGAGAAATAAAAAGCTCCCCAGACCAAAAAAAAAAAGGAGCTAAAGGAGTTCATCACCACCAAACCAGCACTGCAAGAAATGCTAAAGGGAGAACGAAGATGGTGGCATAGGTAAACGCCTGTACTTGCTGCCTCCCACACCACTTAAAAATTACAACTGAAATACAGAACAACCATCATTCAGAACCATCAAAAAGCTGGCTGAGTGGAAGTACAATAATAACAGAAGTAAAGAAGAAAGCACACAGACTGGTAAGAGGTGCAAAAGCACAGAACGGGCTGGTCTGGCACCTGGGTGTGCCGCTTTTTTAATCGGGAGGGAGATTGCCTCTGCGGAGGCTGCCTGGAGGAGCAGAGTCCCAGCCCCACAACAGACCTCCAGCCCACGGTTCCAGAGCTGGGGTAGGAAGTCCCTATAGGCAGTAAGAACTACGGACTCTAAAAACCAGTGTGGATTGGGCTGACACACAGGCTGCTGGAGACCCAGCTGATCATCTTAAAAGGCTGGCACCACGAACTGCTTTCACAGGCTCCCAATTCCTCTGAGCTCCAGTGTCAGGTGAGGCTCTGGGGGACCCAGACACACACGGGGAGAAACTGGACTGCCTGGCATCAGGGCAGGAACTTGGGGGCAGCTTTCTTCCAGATGGAGGTGCTTGCAGCAGTCATTGTTCCAATGCGGAGACCTCCCCAGTGCAGGGCTGACAGCCATTTCTGTTTGTTTTGCTCTGGTGATTCCCTGAGGCCCTGCCCCACCCAATTTAAAATCCCACCCAAGCTGTGTGCAGAAGCTTTTGCATATGAATGGCCTGTCCTTTCTTAGCCTAAAACTTGTCAAACAAGCTGTAGCTGGGTCAGGGAGCCCCAAAGCTATCAATAAAAGGCCCAAGACCTGGCACCAGCACCAGCCTGCCTTGCTTCCCAGGTGGGCCTTGCATGGACATTTCCAAACCCGATACAAAGAGGAGGATCTGTAGATCTCTCTGTAGCTTCTGCAGGATGGCCCCAGGCAGTGGCTGACTTTGCACCTCCCTGGAGACCCGAGAGCCAGTGTACCCAGTAGTCACTAAGAGAACATACCAGATTATAACTCTTCACATCCATAAGTGACACACTCAAGGGGCAGACTCAGTGAGCACCAAAGCCCCACTGAAGCAAGTCCTGCTCCATAAGGGTGTCTCCTGCACAGCAGCTCTCCCATTGTAGTCGTAGCTGGTCCCCACAGCCAATAGGCCTGGAGGTCAGTTCCTCCCAGTGACACTAACAGTAATCAAGGCTCAATTATAATAAGACTGTGCACACAGCCCACAAGGGTGCACCAAGAGTGTCCACCTCAGGTGATTGGGGAGGCTGAGCCACTGGGCCCTATAGGACCCCTACTACACAAGGCCACTCTATCAACTCAAGGAGACCTTGCAGCTACCCAGTACATAGAAACAAACACAGGGAAGCAGCCAAAATGTGGAGACAAAGAAACATGTCACAATGAAAGAAATGGAAGAAAGCAAAATACTGGATATAGAGTTCAAAACCACAGTTATAAGGTTACTCAAGAATCTTCTAGAAACCTCCGAGGAACTTAGTGAGACCTTCAAGGATCTTAGTGAGATGCCAAAAGAATGGAAAAGGACCAGTCAGAAATTAAGCATACACTGACTGAATTAAAGAAGAATATATAGGGATTCAACAGTGGACTAGAGGATCCCGAGAATCAAGTCAGTGATTTGAAATATGAGGAAGCAAAAAACACCCAACCAGAAGAGCAAAAAGAAAAAAGAATCCAAAAACATGAAGCTAGTGAAAGGAGCCTCTGGGACAACTTCAGGCACACCAACATCTGAATTATGGGAGTGAAGGAGGAAGAGAGAGCAAGATACTGAAAACCTATTTGACGAAATAATGACAGAAAACTTCCCCTACCTGGTGAAATAAATAGACTTACAAGTCAAGGAAGCACAGAGAACCCCAAACAAAAGGAATAAAAGAAGACCACACCAAGACACATCATAATTAAAATGCCAAGGGCAAAAGACAAAGAGAGAATCTTTAAAGCAGCAAGAAAAAAAGTTAGTTACCTACAAGGGAGTGGCCATACGACTGTCAGCTTATATCTCAACAGAAACTATGCAAGCCAGAAGGGAGTGGCAAGAAATATTCAAAGTGATGAATAGCAAGAACCTCCAACCAAGATTACTCTACCCAGTAAAGCTCTACTTTAGAGTTGAAGGTTAGATAAAAAGCTTCACAGACAAGAAAAAGCTAAAGGAGTTGATCACCACCAAACCAGTATTATATGAAACTAGTGGCTCGGTGCACAAAATTCGTGCACATTAAAAGAGGATTAATTAGAGTAAATATTTTAATATTGCTATTTGCCCTTTCTCTATAATAGAAGTGTCAGAGAGGAAAGAAAATTAGTAAAATGTATATTAAAATCTTCCTCCTGTTAGAGTCTGGGGCACACCACAGGACCCAGAGTCAAGTCCCTGCCCACCCATGTGTACCTCAAAATCGTGCGATACCCAAATCCAGCCGGCTCCCCCACATTGGGCTAGATCCAGACCCGGCCAGTCCCACCCTTGTCAAGCCCCACTGGGCGGGGGGCGCAGCCTGATGTCCCCCAACCCAGGGTGAGCATCCTGAGGTCCCCTGGCCCAGCACTAGGGCGGTGGGGCACACCTTGAGGTCCCCCATCAAGCCCTGCCAGGCGGAGGTGCGGCCTGAGGTCCCCCGGCCCGCTGCCGGGGTGGTGGGCACGGCCTGAGGTCCCCCTTCAAGCCCTGCCAGGCAGGGGGCGAGGCCTCAGGTCCCCTGGCCTTGGGCCAGGGCAAGGGGCATGGCCTGAAGTCCCCCATCAAGCCCCGCCAGGCTGTGGGGCACGGCTTGTGGTTCCCCTGGCCTGGTGCCAGGGAGGGGGTGCAGCCTGAGGTGCCCATTAAGCCCTGCCAGGTGGGGGGCGCTGCCTGAGGTCCCCCAGCCTCGCACCAGGGTTGGGGGTGTGGCCTGAGGTCCCCTGTCAAGCCCCATGGGGGCTGGGGAGGGTGCTGCCTCAGGTCCTGGCTGATTGCTCGTTAAGGCTCGTTACAGGAACTTGGCCTCTGCTGTGGGCGCAGCCATCTTGTGTTATGGAAACCCCTGCCTTTGCTGTGGCTGCCACCATCTTTGTGGCAGAGTGATGGTCAATTTGCATATTCCCTCTTTATTATAAAGGATGCTGAAGGGTATTCTTTAAGAAGAGGAAGAAGAAGAAAAAGGTAAAGCTAAAAAATATGAACAACAAAGGGACAACAAATACATATCTATCAACAATTGAATCTAAAAATCAAATGAATAAAAAATCTGATGAACAGAATAAACTGGTGAACAGGAGGATAGAATCAGGGCATGGAAATTCAACAAACAGATTGACAATTTTCAGAGGGAAGGGTGTGTGGGGGTGTGTGGGAAGAGATTAGTCAAAGATCTTATATCCATGTATGCCGTACCTATGGACACAGACAATAGGGTTGTGAGAGCCTGAGGTGTGGTGGGAACTGGGTGTAGGGGAGCTATGGGGGGAAAAAGATGGACATCTGTAATAATCTCAACAATAAAGATTAAAAAGAATAAGAAGAACGCTTGCTCTTAACTCTTGTGCTATACTGCTTTTCACTCTAATGACTTTCATTTTCCTATAAGTAAAGTAAGACTTAGACTTTGTTATATATATTTATATGATGTCTATTTCATTAACCCATTAAGTATTTTACTTATTCTTTACATTTTTCCTTGTGGAATTTGTTCTAATTGAGTGATTTCTAATTGAAAGGTATACTGTGGTAGACATGCTGAGATAATTCCTTGAACCTTCTGATAGCCTCAGAGTTCCTCTAGGGCTCTTGTGCTTTAAAGATACAGATTCTGCTACAGTTTGGTATATAATCTTTTCGAATGGTTTTTGGGTAAATTTTGAAAATTTTCTCTCCTAGGAAAGACTTTGAGCTATTTGTTCAACTTAGAAGGTCTTATTTCTCTGCCAAAGTTCTTTTTTCATATCTGTTCTGTTCCCTCCCTCCCTCCCTCCCTCCCTCTCTTTCTTCCTTTTTTAAAATTGATTTCAGAGAGAGGAAGGGAGAGGGATAGAAACATCAATGATGAGAATCATCGATAGGCTGCCTCCTGCATACCCGCTACTGAGGATCAAGCCCATAACCAAGGCATGTGCCCTGACCGTGATCTCCTGGTTCATGGGTGGATCTCAACCACTGAGCCACACTGGCTGGCTACTTTTTCTTTCTTTAAAAATCTAGCTACCAAACTGTTAGGGGCAGAAATTGAATATTGGGGACAAGCTACAATTATAAGAAATATTAATCATGCTCTGTTAATCATGATTGTTCTGTTCTGATTAGAGAAAGGACATTCTAACCTCACTGAGAGTTGTATGCCCTGGGAATGGGAGTTAACATTGGAATACAGTCCATCCTCCTTCCGAGAACTGCCTATCATTATGGAAAGATTTACAACCTTGTGGCAGAAACAATCTAGTCCAGGGGGCACCTGTTCTTTACAACCCCTAGCCCCTATTGTCTGTAATTTGGTCCCGGAGTGCCTAGAGGCTTCCACCCTCCTGTGACACCACCCTCCCCCAGCCCACATGATTTGTTACTGTTAATCCTGTGCCCACTTTCCCCACACTTGTAATTCCTTCTTTCCTACGTGATCTTTGTCCTTCTACCCAATATAAGCAGCTGGCGTATGGTGGGGTACACAGCAGATTTTTGTGGATGGCCTGCTTCTCTCCCATACTACCCGCATTATTGGAATAAACGCTTATATATGATTCAACCCTGTTTCTGCTTAATTGGCTCAATAGTTACAGGCAGCCCAGACCCCTTGGTTGTCCGGTTATAAAACAAACCTTACAAGAATAGGATGACTTATTATTCAGAAGAGAATCATAATCTTTAAAAATTCTCTCTTTCCTTGCTGATATTTGTACTTTTTGTTATCGTTGTAGATTCTATTTAACACGTTGTATAGAACTAATCTTTATGGACAATACCTTACCTATTTGGAGAGACAGCTTTTTTAGGGACTCAATAGTTTAAAACAAATTTAAACATACTGTAGTCAGACATTTAAAAGAGATACTAAGCGATAGCTGACATTTCTTTGATGTGTTTCCTTATATATCCCAAATGTTCTCTTTACTTAAATATTATAGTTTCTGGATATTTTCATTATGAGTCATATTTTAGAATTTGGTAATGATAGGGGATCATATACTAATAAAAGCCTAGGTGGCCCTCATGCCCTCACATCATCACAAGATGGCTGCCCCCATGTCATCACAAGATGGCCACCACAAGATGGCTGCCACAAGATGGCCAGCAGGGGGAGGCAGTTGGGGGCAATCAGGCTGGCAGGGGAGGGCAGTTGGGGGCGATCGGGTTGGCAGGGGAGCAGTTAGGCATCAATCAGGTTGTCAGGGGAGTGGTTAGGAGGTAATTAGGATGGCAGGCAGGTGAGCGGTTAGGAGCCAGCAGTCCTGGATTGTGAGAGGGATGTCTGACTGCTGGTTTAGTGATCGGGCCTAAACTGGCAGTTGGACATCCCCCAAGGGGTCCCAGATTGGAGAGGGTGCAGGCTGGGCTGAGAGACCCCCTCCCCCCCACAGTGCACAAATTTCATGCACCAGGCCTCTAGTAAAGATTTAATCCTTAACATGAATAACCAATTTAGTATATCAGTTTCTCTCATTTCTTTTTTTAAAGGTTAATCATACAGTTTTTTATTTCTTTTGTAAAAAATTTATCTTTATTATTGAAAGTATTACAGATGTTCCCTGTTTGACTTACTCCACCTTGCTCCCTTCCCCTCCCCAGGTCTTTCCTGAACTATTGTCTATCCATGGGCTATACATATCCTATATAATAAAAGGCTAGTATGCAAATTGTCCCCTCGACCGGGAGTTCGATCGGGAGTTTGACCAGGGGATGGGACCGGCTGGCCAACTGCCCGCAGCCCCTCCCCCAGCCGACCCTGCCTCTGATTGGACCCCCCAACCCCGATCAGGGGTGGGGCCGGCCAGCCAACCTCCTGCGTCCTCTCTCCCCAGCTGGCCCGGCCCAATTGGCCCCAATTGGGGTGGGCTGGCTGGACCCCACCTGTGCACGAATTCAGTCACCAGGCCTCTAATATGCCTATAAGTTTATTAGTTAATCTCTCCCCCCACCTCCAGTACATTAGTGTGTTGCATGCTTCACTATCTCTGGATTTTTAGATGCTCTTATTTCTTAAAGTACAGTTTTATTTACACTGTAATATGTATCTAGAAAAGGATAGGTCTAACCTGAATAAAATGTTCTCTGCTAATATCCTTGTGTTTTTCCTAAAGTATTGAGAACCATAGTTGAATTTTCTTTTTTTTTAAATACATTTTTATTGATTTCAGAGAGGAAGGGAGAGGGTGGGAAGAAAGAAGGGGGAAAATGAGGAGGAGGAGGAGGAGAGAGAAAGAGAAAGAGAGAGAGAAACATCAATGATGAGAGAGAATCATTGATCTGCTGTTTCCTGCACACCCCCCACTTGGGATTGAGTCTGCAACCCAACATGTCCTTTTGACTGGAATTGAACCCAGGACCCTTCAGTCCTCAGGCTGATGCTTTATCCACTGAGCCAAACTAGCGAGGCGAGTTTCCTTTAACAATTCATTTATAGCAATTTCTAGTGTGAGGTCAGGCAAAATAAATCTTGAGACTCCTTACTGGTCCTATATTGTCCCTGTTCCCATTTCAAATCCAGTTGTTTAAGGCGGGTTTTATCAGGCATCAGATATACAAACCAGACAATAATAAATGGGATCCTTAGAGATTTAATCATGCAAGGAGGTAGGAAAATGTCTCTGCCCTCCCCTCCTCACTATAAGTGTTATTTAGATGACAGACTTCCTTTCCCTTCTTTCTTCACTTAAACTGTGAGTTCAGGGTGTTATACTATTTACTATGTCTGTTTTTAGATCATATATAGAACTTAATTATTGTAATACTTTTTTTTGATGGAAATAAGTTTTCTTGAAGTATTTATTGATAGAAAAGCTTAGTTATCTGAATCCTTTGGGCATGTTAGTATTGTGGATATAGACAGTGTAATTGAATAAAATAAAAAACCAAAAAACAATAAGACCAGATTCTTCTACTAGGAAGAGTTACTTATACAGGGCAAGTACGTAAATTTTCTGAGCTTTCCGTTCTTCATGTTTGAAATAAAGAGAAAACCAAATTATTTTAAAGTTCTCCTGAGATCTGAAATTCTATTTTGTTTTGAACATTGTGAAAAGAACATAGTGCCTCTATGTAGCAAAAAGAGAGTACCTCTCTAAGTACTATCTATCTACACTAATAAAAGAGAAAGATGCAAATTGACCATACCTTCATGATGCCCACCAGCCAATCAGAAATGAGTATGCAAATTAACCCAACAAAGATGGTGGGTTAATTTGTATATGCAGGTGCTGAGCAGCTGGGGGCGGGGTGGGACGCTTGCGTAGTCCATGGCGATGACGCAGGCGTTCTGCACTGCCCCAGCCGCTCCGGGCCTCTGGGCAGCGTGGGAAGGCAGAAAGGCGGCTCCGGCTGGAGCGAAGGCAGTGCTGACAGCCAGGGACAGGAAGGCCCATTTTTGCATGAATCTTCGTGCATCAGACCTCTAGTCTACACTAATAAAAGACAAAGATGATAATTGACCGTATCTTTGCTACACCCAAGCCACGCCCACCATCCAATCAGAGCGACTATATGCAAATTAACCCAACCAAGATGGCGGCCGGCTGGAGCAAGCAGGAGGCTTGGTTGCCCCAACGATGGAGGAAGCCAAGCTTCCCGCCTGCTTTGGACGGCTGTGGCCTCTGCAAAAGGCAACAAAGTTTCAATTATAGAAGCTAAATAAATCCCAGATATCTGCTTCCAGCCAGCCTCCACTGGGAGCTTGGGTGGCTGGGGGCTGTGGCCAGCCTGCAAACAGCCATCAGCCCCTCACCCAGGCTGTCCAGGCACCCCAGGAGGGACCCCCACCATGGAGGGGCTGGGATTGTAGCCAACCTGCAAACAGCCATCAGCCCCTCACCTAGGCTGACCAATGACCCCAGCGGGGACCCACATTCTTAAGGGGCTGTAGCCAGCCTGCAAACAGCCATCAGCCACTCACCCAGGCTGGCCAGGCACCTCAGCAGGAACCCCCTCCCTGAAGGGGGTGTGGCCAGCCTGAAAATGGCCCTTAACCCCTCATCCAGGCTGGCCAGGCACCCCAGTGGGGACCCTCACCCTGAAGGGGGTGTGACCAGATGCAAAAAGCCATCATCCCCTCACCCAGGCTGGCCAGGCACCCCAGCGGGTCCCCCACTCTCATCCGGCACACCCCTCAGGGCAAACCAGCCAGTCCCACCCATGCACCAGGCCTCTGTCCTATATAATAAAAGGGTAATATGCAAATTGACCCTAACAGCAGAGCGACTAGGAATCACTGGTCACTATGACACACACTGACCACCAGGGGGCAGATGCTCAATGCAGGAGCTGCCCCCTGGTGGTCAGTGTGCTCCCACAGGGGGAGCTCTGCTCAGCCACAAGCCAGGCTGACGGTTGCCAGTACAGCGGTGGTGGTGGGAGCCTCTCCCGCCTCCTCAGCAGTGCTGAGGATGTCTGATTGCAGTTAGGCCTGCTCCCCCCTGGCAAGTGGACATCCCCCGAGGGCTGCCGGGCTGCCAGAGGGATGTCTGACTGCCAGCTTAGGCTCAATCCCTTGGGGAGCGGGCCTAAGCCAGCAGGTGGTCATTCCCCGAGGGGTCCCAGACTGTGAGAGGGCACAGGCCGGGCTGAGGGACCCTCCCGAGTGCACAAATTTTTGTGCATTGGGCCTCTAGTATATATATAAAATAGAGAAATATGCTAATTAACTGGGCCGCCGGAAGTGGTCGACTGGACAGGAGGTTGTGTGCGCAGCATAGGGGGGTGGGGTAGCAGGGGCCTCCATGCCCCTGCACTGGGGGAGGGCCTGATCAGCAGCGGCTGCAGCTGCTTCAAGGGCCGGAGAGGGAGGCAGGGCTGGACCAGAGGGTGGGTGGTGCCGAATCGTGCATTGGGCTCCTAGTAGCAAATGTAATAAAGTATGCGGAAGGTCACATTTTTAACTTAAAAGTACTTTGACCTTTCCAAGTATTAATGTGTTGTCTCTCACAAAGGATCATTAAAGTGCTGCTAATGACATATTCATAACAGTGATATTAAAACTTAAAAAATACAGTAATAGAAATTAAAAAATTATAATAATTTTGTTTGGGCCAGTCAGTTGAGTGCCAAATAGTAGCCTTGAGGGTATCAGTGTAGTGTGGCAAAGTACATCAGTTGTTCATAATACAATTGGCTAACCAAGAAAAGATTATATTCTTCTGTTTAAGAAGACACCGGGGTTACATAGTACATTTGATATGAACTCCTCCAATTAAAAAATTTTTTTTTTTAATATATATTTTATTGATTTTTTTACAGAGAGGAAGGGAGAGGAATAGAGAGCTAGAAACATCGATGAGAGAGAAACATCGATCAGCTGCCTCCTGCACACCTCCCACTGGGGATGTGCACGCAACCAAGGTACATGCCCTTGACCGGAACCGAACCCGGGACTCTTCAGTCTGCAGGCCGACGCTCTATCCACTGAGCCAAACCGGTTTGGCGAAAAATTTTAAAGCTTTAAAAATACACTTTAAATAAAAATACACTTTTTTTTTTTTTTTTTTTTATAAATTTTATTGATTTTTTACAGAGAGGAAGGGAGAGAGATAGAGAGTCAGAAACATCGATGAGAGAGAAACATCGATCAGCCGCCTCCTGCACATCCCCCACTGGGGATGTGCCCGCAAACCAGGTACATGCCCTTGTCCGGAATCGAACCTGGGACCTTTCAGTCTGCAGGCCGACGCTCTATCCGCTGAGCCAAACCGGTTTCGGCAAAAAAATACACTTTAATTTTCTAAATGTTTACTATTTTCTTGATGCTATAATATAGACTCTATATTTTACCATTAGTATATGTGCTGTTTTATTTATGGCCTCTGTCATTATCATAGTTGCAATCTGAATGGTGTCTTTTTTTTTAAAAATATATTTTATTGATTTTTTACAGAGAGGAAAGGAGAGAGATAGAGAGTTAGAAACATCGATGAGAGAGAAACATCAATCAGCTGCCTCCTGCACATCTCCCATTGGGGATGTGCCCGCAACCCAGGTACATGCCCTTGACCGGAATCGAACCTGGGACCTTTCAGTCCGCAGGCCGACGCTCTATCCACTGAGCCAAGCCGGTTTTGGCAGAATGGTGTCTTTCTTGTTGGATTTAGCATTTGTCATTTGCCAATTATGAGTATATAATTTCTTATCAAGGACCTTTACGTTTAGTGAAGAGAATAATGATTTCTTGAATTGGTTTGTAGTAATGTGGTTTTTTTTTAAAGGTAAGATTCCCTATATATATATTATATATACATATTTGATTTTTTAATTGATTTTAGAGGAGAGAGGAAGGGAGAGGGAGAAAGGCAAACATTGATCTGTTGCTTCCTGCACCACCCTGACCAGGGATCAACCCACAACCTGGGTATGTACTCTAACAGGGAATAGAATTGGCGAACTTTCGGTGCATGAGATGGCACTCAAACTGAGCCACACCAGCAAGGGCCTGTATTTTTAATAATGACTGGAAAAGAGAAAGAAAGCATTTTTTGAGAAAATTTGTTTAAAATTTTAAGCACCCCAATAGCAGCCAATATAACAGTTAAAACCATTGTAGTGGTAGGGTAATCTATGCCAGTTAATAAGACACAAGTACTTCTAGAAACAAACAAGAAAAAGAGTGTGTTTATCCACAATTTTTAGTATTTACAGGTTAATTTCTAGGGTGGTATAGTTCTTATAGCTCACTTGTGTTAAGATGAAAATGTTTGAAAATTCAACCTCTTGGAATATATTTGTTACTGCAGACTTCAGTACAGAACAGTGTTTGTTATTTTGTGTGACAGGATACCCAGAGTTATATTGACGAATGTCCTGGGAACGGAGTTAGGAAGAAAATACATAAAGACCTCTCCTGTAACTGAGGCCACTTTGGGTGATACAGACAACTTGCAATCAGAGCAGCTTTCTTCATCATCTGATGGCAGCCTAGAATCTTGTCAAAATCTAAATCCTCACAAGAGCTTCTTTTTAAATGAAAGGTATGTTTAGTGATAACTTTACTCAACATAAATATTATTCTCTTGAGCCCTCCTCTATTCTTCCCCAACAGATATGCTATTACTAAATGTGAGGCAAATGTGCTCTGATGGCTAGTGTGACTTTTCTCTCCTAGTGGCTGGAACCAACACTCCATGCATGGCTAATAACCAGTTTAAAAAATAGTTATTCCACTTGTGTTTTGGGAAAATGGATACAGACTCTTAATGAGAATTTAGTTAACTATTTTAGTATTTCAGTTAATTTGTCTGGTGTAATTAAAATCCATTCTCCTGACATCTGTGTATTCCTCCTCCTTCTCTGTCCTATTCATTCATCTGTCAGCCTGTTCTTCCATCCCTCCATATTGCCATATTTACTGCTTTTATATCCAGATTCTAGAACTGTACCTGGCACTTAGTGCTTAGTAAGTATCTGTTGAATGAATGGCTGAATGCATTTCTCACAAAAATGGTTTGAGATAGCTGAATTCCATTAATAAAAGTGTCTTACTATGCCAGTAAGAGAAATGGAAATATGAAGTTGCTTTTGTTTTAAGTTCTAGAAGAGTGGGGATTGTAAATAAGAAAAAAAGCATGGGAAAAAGCTAGGGGATGTCAGTTAGCAGATACTAATAGACCTTTAAACTTTTACTTTATCATGAATTTCTCTTTTTACTTTTCTGCTTTCAGCCAGTACAATAAATACTTTTGATCTGAATGAAAATTACTGATCCAGTCTTATTTCCCCCTTCCCCCTCTGCCCCTGAACCACCCAGAGGTAACTTCTGGTTTATATTTCTCTCTTTTTTAAAAAATATTTTTTTATTGATTTCAGAGGGGAAGGGAGAGAGAGATAGAAACATCAATGATGAGAGAGAACCATTGATCGGCTGCCTCCTGCACACTCCCACACTGGGACCAAGCCTGCAACCCAAGCATGTGCCCTTGACCGGAATTGAACCTGGGACCCTTCAGTCCGCAGGCTGATGCTCTATCCACTGAGCCAAACCAGCTAGGGCTTGTATTTGTCTTCTAAGCCTAATTACATTAAAGAGTATTTATAGTTGCTTCATTAAAGATCTGTAACAAATTTCTTACATTTCTAACACATTTTATTTTTATAAACTCACTTCATTTCTTATGAACTTAAAAATTTTATGAATTTTTCTCCTTTTGAAAGATATTTTATGTTTTCAATGAGGTTCTACTTAGTGAATTATCAATGACAATTTTAACTTTATACTTTAATAGATCTCTTTCTGAATTTGCTGGGAAAAAATGAGTTTCAGTGGTATTATCTAGTTACTAATAAATTTGATGTATAATTAGAGATTATTAGCAGTACATTTATAACTTTATACTGTAGGTGTTTATTTCTGCCTTCTCTACTGGACCATGAGCTCCTTAAGGAGAGATGCCATGTCTTATTTGCACTTACACCCAGTGGTTAGCTCAATACATTTTAATTTTGTGCACTTGGGTTAATGTTTATGTCATTTAACCTTGACCTTTGGTTTTCTGAGTTGTAAAAACAAACAATTTTGAATGCCTTTTCTACCTCACAAGATTGTTTATTATCTCTTTTAAATTTCACTTGTGAGAATCCTATCTAATAAAAGAGAAACACGGTAATTAGCCGTACCTCCGCTACCCTTCCCATTGGCTAATCAGGGCGATATGCAAATTAACTGCCAGCCAAGATGGCAGCCGGCAGCCAGGCAGCTTGAAGCGAACATGAGGCTTGCTTGCTTCAGTGACGGAGGAAGCCAATGTTCCCCGCCTGCCGCTGCCGGCCTCTGAGCTTGCAGTTTGAAACATTGTTACAAATATAGAAGCTAAACAAAACCCCAGAAACCTGCTTTCAGCCAGCCGGGATCTCAGAGCTGGAGTTGAAACAGTGTTTCGATTATAGAACCCAAACAAACCAGATACCTGCTTTCAGCAGCCGAGGCCTCAGAGCTGGAGCCAAGCCTCAGAGCTAAAACTGGCCCAGAATAAAAAGAAAAAGAAGAAAAGGAGCGGTTGGGAGCTTCAGTCTCCCGCCAGCCTGAAAACAGCCCTCAGCCCCCTCACCCAGACTGGCCAGGAACCCCAATGGGGACCCCCACACTGAAAGGGGTGTGATCAGCTGCAAACAGCCATCAGCCCCTCACCCAGACTGGCCAGGCACTCAAGCGGGACCCCCACCCTGATCCAGGACACCCTTCAGGGAAAACCAGCTGGCCCCCACTCGTGCACCAGGCCTCTATCCTATATAGTAAAAGGGTAATATGCTTCCCAGCACCGGGATCAACGGAGTAGCGAGGCCTCCCAGCACCGGGATCACGGAGCCGCGAGCCTCCCGGCACCAGGATCAGCGTGACAGGGGCAGCGCCCAAACCCCCTGATCGCCCTGTGGCTCTGTGTGTGACAGG
>NW_005871279.1:1004290-1006562 GCF_000147115.1 Myotis lucifugus
AACCAGACAAATATGGTGGGTAATTTGCATACACAGAGCAGAGTGGGAGAGCCGGCAGCTTGGGGGGACATGACTCCCTCGGTCACCGGACTGAAAGCAGAGCAGGAGAGCGGGAGGCTTGGGGGAATCGGGTAGCACCAGGAATGCTGGGAATCGTAGTTCTGGTAGCAGATGGCTCTCCTAGACACTAGAGCAGTGGTTCTCAATCTGTGGGGTCGTGACCACTTTGGGGGTCGAACGACCCTTTCACAGGGGTTGCCTAAGACCATCGGAAAACATATATAATTACATATTGTTTTTGTGATTAATCACTATGCTGTAATTATGTTTAATTTATAACAAGAAAATACATCCTGCATATCAGATATTTACATTACGATTCATAACAGTAGCAAAATTACAGTTATGAAGTAGCAACGAAAATAATTTTATGGTTGAGGGTCACCACAACATGAGGAACTGTATTAAAGGGTCGTGGCATTAGGAAGGTTGAGAACCACTGCACTAGAGCAAAGTGAGCCTGGAACACTGTTGTGGTGGGGAATGGAGGAAAAGCAAAGGTGAGAGACATAAGTAAAATCAGAGTGTCTAGGAAAAATTAAAGGGAAGATATCCTAAAACTTCCAGTTTGTTAGGTAATTTTAGATCTCAAAGGGCCAGCCCATTCATATGCAAAGGCCTCTGCTAGCAGCTTGGGTGGGGCGGGGTGTCAGGGAAACAACAGGGCGGAGCGAATAGCTATGGCTGATCATCAGCCCTGCCCTAAGAGGCCCCCGGGTCTCAGTGTCCTGTCTCAGTGTCCCAGTAATCACTGCAAGCACCTCTGAGAGAAAGCTGCCCTTGAGTTCTGCCCGATGTCAGACAGTCCAGTTTTTCCCTGTATGAGTCCTGGGCCCCCAGAGATTCGCCTGGAACTGGAGTTCAGGGCCATCGGGAGCTTATGATTCCCTCCCTATTGAAAAAGACACTGGTGTCCTCCGTTGCCAGCCCTTTCCGCACATGCGCCTCCATAACTCTGCACTTTACTTCCACACTTCCTGTGAGTCTCAGTGTGCTTTTCTCTTTCCTTCTAGTTGTAGAATTTCCACTCAGCCAGCCTTCCTGTGGTTCTGGATGATGTCTGTTTTGTCTTTTAGTTGTAGTTTTGAAGTGGTTGTGCGAGGCAGCAATTTCAGGTGTTTACCTATGCCGCCATCTTGGTTTCTCCCATTTTTTTTTTTAACAATATATTTTTTTTGATTTCAGAGAGGAAGGGAGAGGGAGAGAGAGAGAGAAACATCAATGATGAGAGAGAATTATTGATTGGTTGTCTCCTACATGCCCCCTCCTGGGGATCAAGCCTGCAGCCTGGGCATGTTCCCTGACTGGGAATCGAACTATGACCTCCTGGTTCATACCTTGATGCTCAACCAGTGAGCCATGCCTGCCTGGGAGTCATTATTTCTCTGTATCTTATCACTGCTTATATCAAACACTCCATTAAAGGTTGTTGTAGTCGATGATACTTAAGTCTTTTATGTTGGGGATGCTAGTGTCTTATCCTGAGATTTTTTTTTCTTTTTAAAAATAATTCTCACCCAAGAATATGCTTTTATTGATTTGAGAGAGAGAGGAAGAGAGAGAGAGACAGACAAAACATCGATTGGGATCAAACCTGCAACCTATGTATGTGCCCTGACTGGGAATCAAACCTGCAATCTTTTGGTGTACAGGATAATGCTCCAACTAACTAAGCCACTTGGCCAGGGCTCTTTTCCTGAGATTGTTGTTACCTCTGTTGCTAATACCAGTGCTGCAAAAGGCATTTGTCATAGCCATACTAGTATTACCTTTTGGTTTAAGAAATGAGGGTTATATAGTACATTTGGTATGAATCCACCAATTTAAAAAGTTTAGAGCTTTTAAAAATACACTTTAAAGCTCTAAAGGAAGATTTCCTTCCTTTAAAATCTTTCCAATTGCTTGTAAATGATCGGAAATTGTTTGCTGAGCAATGTTTAATCTTTCTGCAAGTTGTTTTTGAGTTTGACACGCATTTTTATCCAATAATGCTTGTAATTGGTCTTCAAACTTTTTCTTTTTTTTTTATTTTTTATTTTTTTTAATAATAATTTTTATTTCTTAAAGTATTACAAATAGTATTACATATGTCTCCTTTTTTCCCCCCCTTGACATTCCCCCGACCTCTACCCCCCGCCCCCCCCGCCCCGTGTCTTGTGTCCATTGGTTAATCTTATAGTGCATGCATATAAGTCCTTCAGTTGGTCTCTTA
>NW_005871279.1:1007253-1044507 GCF_000147115.1 Myotis lucifugus
GTCATTATTTCTCTGTATCTTATCACTGCTTATATCAAACACTCCATTAAAGGTTGTTGTAGTCGATGATACTTAAGTCTTTTATGTTGGGGATGCTAGTGTCTTATCCTGAGATTTTTTTTTCTTTTTAAAAATAATTCTCACCCAAGAATATGCTTTTATTGATTTGAGGGAGAGAGGAAGAGAGAGAGACAGACAAAACATCGATTGGGGTCAAACCTGCAACCTATGTATGTGCCCTGACTTGGAATCAAACCTGCAATCTTTTGGTGTACAGGATAATGCTCCAACTAACTAAGCCACTTGGCCAGGGCTCTTTTCCTGAGATTGTTGTTACCTCTGTTGCTAATACCAGTGCTGCAAAAGGCATTTGTCATAGCCATACTAGTATTACCTTTTGGTTTAAGAAATGAGGGTTATATAGTACATTTGGTATGAATCCACCAATTTAAAAATTTTAGAGCTTTTAAAAATACACTTTAAAGCTCTAAAGGAAGATTTCTTTCCTTTAAAATCTTTCCCATTGCTTGTAAATGATTGGAAATTGTTTGCTGAGCAATGTTTAATCTTTCTGCAAGTTGTTTTTGAGTTTGACACGCATTTTTATCCAATAATGCTTGTAATTGGTCTTCAAACTTTTTCGGTTGACCTGGATGTTCTTTGTCTTTCACATCGAAATCATCACTTTCAAAGCATTTAAACCAGCGGTCAAAGTATCTTGAGATGGAGCATGTTCACCATAAGCTTCCCGAAGTATATAGTAACTTTCAGCAGCTCTTTTCTTCAAAATAATTAAAACTTCCTGCAAATGCTCTTTTTTTGGTATGAAATTTGACATTTTTAAGCTTAAAAATATCTATGATGTTAGCACCTTCAGAAAATTTGACATACGAAGTTTTGAAGCTTGTTGTCAGTACAGTTAAAAGTTAGGTTGCTAATTTGAGTTATTTCTTATTTTTTAATGTGAAATATACAGCTATTTACTTCTCCCTTAGCATTGCTTTTGCTGCATCACATATGTTTGGGTATTTTTTTCTTAAAGAATTTTTGTGAGTTTATTTGAGCCAAATTGTTCACAATTGCTGGGAAGCAAAATCTCAATGCATTGAGATAATGCTCCCTGTTTTTATTTTCAGTTTTCCCTTTTACTTGGGACTTATTTATAGACCCCTTGGTTGTTTAAGATAAGTGTGTTGTTTCCACAAGTGAGAAGTTTTTAGTTTTCCTTGCATTATTGATTTTTAACTTCGTCCTGTGTGGTCAGAGATGTTTTGTATGTTACTCATTTTTCTGAACTTACCGAAACTTAATTTGTTGTCTACAGTATTGTCTTTCCTGGAGAATGTCCAATCTGCACTTGAGAAGAATGTGTATTCTGTTGTTGTTGGCTAGAGTGGAGTGTTCTGTATATGCCTATTAGATCTAGTTGATATATTCTGTTGCTCATGTCCTTTAATTCTTTATCTTCTGTCAGCTTCTGTTTGTTGTTGAGAGTGGGGTATTGAAGTCTCCAACTGTTATTGTGGAACTGTCTATTTCTTCTATTCGGTCAATTTTTGCTTCATATATTTTGATCATCTGACTAGATGTATAAACATTCATGCAATTGACCCATAAATAACACAGATTTCAACTGCATAGGTTCACTTATATGTGTTCCACCCTCCACCCCTCCAATAAATGTACAGTTGGTCCTCAGTACCCCTGGGTTTTGTATCTACAGATTCAATGAACAGTAGATCAAAAACAGTTTTTTTTTTGTATCTGTGGTTGGGGATCTGCAGATTCAGAGGGCCAACTATATGCATTGTTCTACACTATCCTATATAATAAAAGGGTAATATGAAAATTGACTGTAACGGTAGAATGACCAGGAATGACTGGTTGGAATGATGCACACTCGACTACCAGGTGGCACACGCTCAATGCAAGAACTGCTCCTTGGTGGTCAGTGTGCTCCTACAGGGGGAGCTCCGCTCAGCCACAAGCCGGGTTGATGGCTGCAAGCACAGTGGCAGTGGCAGGAGCCTCTCCCGCCTCCTTGGCAGTGCTAAGGATGTCCGATTGCAGCTTAGGCCTGCTCCCCGCGGAGAGCGGACCTAAGCCATCAGTTCGACATCCCCCAAAGGGCTCCCGGGCTGCCAGAGGGATGTCTGACTGCCTGCTTAGGTCTGATCCCTGGGGAATGGGCCTAAGCTGGCAGGTGGACCTCCCCGAGGGTTCCCAGACTGTGAGAGGGCGCAGGCTGGGCTGAGAGACCCCCTGAGTGCGCGAATTTTTGTGCACCGGGCTTCTAGTATCCTATATAATAAAGAGCTAATATGCTAATAGTCATGACGCCCTCATGTCATAATGATGGTTCAGCAGGAGGCTGTGTGTGCAGTGGGATGGAGCTTCCACATTTTTCTGGAGACGGGACGGAAGCAGGGAGGTGTCGAGTAACACTCCCTTCACGTTCTGCGTGGAGTAGGGTTCGGTATCTGAAAGTGGAGCCGCACAACAAATGAAAGAAAAAGACAGGAGATAATTTTGCAATATTGGGGGACCAGGCGGGCAAGTCCCGAAGGACTTCCTCTCTGTGCTTAGGTCTCACCAAGCTTTTATTGATCTGGGATGCACTCATAGCATAGCCCTTAGGCAGGTGACCCCATTAACAGGCAGACTAGCCCATCAGCAAGGATTTACATAATAATAAATGGGAATTAAGGAAACTAAGGTGGGGATGCTTCAGCTATTATCACCTAAATTAACTGGGTGGTTCCTAGATTAACTGGGTGGTGCAGTTCTGACCTTTGCTAGGACTTCAAAGGTTACTAGCTTTTGGGGGTCTGTTTAAACTCAGCTAGTGAAGACAATGAATGGACTCCGCAGGGAGGCGTCGAGAGGAGGCCAGGACATCCCGTGCAGGGAGGTGGGGGTGAGAGCCCATAGTGCCCCTCACCAGTCCTTCGCCACCCACTGCTTGCACTCAGTGCGCCCCGTTGCCCACCTGCTAGGTGAAAGAGCGCAGCGCACTCACCTCCAGGAAGCAGCGTGTGAAACTCCGCAGCAGGCGGGAGGCTTCCACGCTCTCCTCCTGCTCCATGACGGGGCGGAGCTGCTGTGCTGTCCCGGAGACAGGGCAGAAGCAGGGAGGTGCCCGGAGAAGGCGGGACCAGCCCAGGGCGACTTGCGGGACCGAGGGTGGGGCTTGAAGCAGCCAGAGAAGGCTGGAGGGGTTGGGGGCGGGGCCAGGTGCCCTCGAGCTATGGATGGAGAGGTTAGGGTGTCAAGGTGGGGCAGCGGGCAGGTGGGCGGGGCATGCGTGGGTGGGCGGGGCCTCGTGGTTTTGTGCACCGGGCTCTAGTGTATAATAAAAGCCTAAGTGACTGTTAAGGTGGAATGACCAGAATGACCGGTCGCTATGATGTGCACTGACTACCAGGGGGCAGATGCTCAACGCATGATCTGCCCCCTGGTGGTCAGTGCGCTCCCACAGGGGGAGTGCTGCTCAGCCAGAAGCCAGGCTCATGGCGGGAGCCTCTCCTGCCTCCGTGGCAGTGCTAAGGAGCAGCGAGCAGGTGGGCAGTAAGGAGTGAGGGGTCCCAGACTGCAAGAGGGGTCCCAGACTGCGAGAGGGGTCCCAGACTGGGAATTTTGTTTACCGGGCCTCTAGTTTCATATAAGGGACTTGAACATTCATTGATTTTGGCTTTCATGGTGAGTCCTGGACCAATCCTTGTTATTACTGAGAGATGACTGTAAATTTTTTTGGGGGGTGAAAAATTATGTTGATTTTTGACTGCATGTGGGTTGGCACTCTAAATTCCATGTTGTTCAAGGGTGAACTGTTATCCTTAGATCATCTTGTTTTATTGAACTTTGTACTAATCCATAATGTCCTTTTTTTTTTTTAAATCCTCTTATAAACTTTTTTTTTTTAATCCTCACCGAAGAATATTTTTCCATTGATTTTCAGAGAGAGTAGAAGAAAGAAAGACAGAGAGAAATATCAGTGTGAGAGAAACACATTGATTGGTTGCCTCCTAAATGTGCCCCGACCAAAGCCTGGGCTGTGGAGGAGCCTGCAACTGAGGTACATGTCTTTGACTGGAACTGAACCTGGGACCTTTCGGACCACAGGTCAGTGCTCTATCCATTGAGCCAAACTGGCTAGGGCTAAACTTTTTGACGTAAAGTCTGTTTTGTCTGATACTAGGATAGCCATGCCTGCTCTCTTTTGACTAGTATTTACATAAAATACATTCTTCCCATCCTTTCACTTTTAACTTACTTGTGTCTTTGGATCTAAAGTGAGTTTGTGTAGACAACCTATAGTTGGATATCATATATTTAAAAATCCATCCTGCCAATCTTTGTCTTTTGTTTGGAGAATTTAATTACATTTTAAACAGTTGATAAGGAGTAACTTTTTCTGTCATTTTGATATTTGTTTTCTGTATGCCTTATAGTGTTTTTTTGCCCCTTATTTTCTGATTAACTCTTTCTATATTTCCTTGTTTTTCTGTAATGAAACTTTTTGATTCCCTTCTTATTTCCTTTTGTCTTTATTCTATAGATGATTTCTTTGTGGTTATCATGAGTTTTTACACTTAACATTCTAAAGGTACAACACACTAATTTGAATTAATAGCGGTCTAATGTTAATAGCATTCAAAACTTCTCCTTTACAGCTCTGTTCTCACCTCCTTTCAATTATTGACATCACAAAATAATATTTTTATGCATTGTGTGTTCAAAATCATAGTCTTTATAGTTTTGAAAAATGTATTAGTCTGTCAGGCTGGTGTGGCTCAGTGTTTGAGCATTGACCTATTTACCAGGGAGTCACAGTTTGATTCCTGGTCAGGGCCCATGCCTGGGTTGTGGGCTTGATCCCAGTGGGGTTCATGCAGGAGGCAGACGATCAATGATTCTTTCTCATCATTGATGTTTCTATGTTTCTCTCTCTTTCATGTGGCTTTCAGTTACTGTCTAACGTCCTATCATTTCAACATGAAAAATTCCCATTAGCATATCTTGTAGGGCTGGTCTGGTGGTAATGAATTCCCTCAGTTTTTGTTTATTTGGAAATGTCTTAAGTTTGTCCTTATTTCTGGACAGGTTTGCCAGATGTAGGGTTTCTGGTTGAGTTTTTTTCTTCAGTACTTTGAGTAATCAACCTAGTGCCTTCTAGCTGAATGCTTTCTTTTTTTTTTTTTTAAATATATTTTATTGATTTTTTACAGAGAGGAAGGGAGAGGGATAGAGAGTTAGAAACATCGATGAGAGAGAAACATCGATCAGCTGCCTCTTGCACACCCCCTCCTGGGGATGTGCCCGCAACTAAGGTACATGCCCTTGACCGGAATCGAACCTGGGACCCTTCAGTCCGCAGGCCGACGCTCTATCCACTGAGCCAAACCGGTTAGGGCCTAGCTGAATGCTTTCTGATGAGAAATCTGCTTAAGATCTTATTGAGGATTCTTTGTATGTGACAAATAGATTTTTCTGGTGCTTTCAAGATTCTCTTTTTGCCTTTGTCTTTCAGATAGTTTGATTATAATATTTCTTGGTGTAGGTCTCATTGACTTTATTCTATCAATAGTTCCTGGGAGTTCATAGATGTTTATATTCATGTCTTTCATCAAATTTGGAATTTTTTTATGATTATTTATTCAAATAATCTCTGCCCCTTTCTTTTCCTTTTGAAACTCCAATAATTTGCATATTAGTCTACTCCTTGGTGTACCACAGATTCCTTAGGCTCTGTTTACTTTTCTTACTGTTTTTCTTTCAGTTCCTCAGATTTGATAATTTCCATGATCATGTCTCCAAGTTCACTGATTGGTTTTTCTGTTTGTTCAAATCTGTTTTTCAAATCCCTCTAATGAAATTTTCATTTCAGTTAAGTGTACTTTTTAGCTCCAGAATTTCCTTTTGGTCCATTTATATATTTTATCTCTTTATGAATATTTTCATCTTGTCATAAATAATGTTTTTTTTACTGTTTTCAAGACTTATTTCAGTTCCTTGAGGATTTTTAAAATAGTGTTTTTGTCTATTGAGTGTCATCTGGATTTTTCCAGGGACAGGTTCTGTTTTATATTTTTTCTTTGTTTTGCCATACTTCCCTTTTTTTGTACGCCTGGGAATTTTTCTGTTGAACACTTGACATTTAAATCTTATAATATGGTAAGATTCTCCCCCTTTCCCAGGATTTGCTGATTTTTTTCTTTTTCTTTATTAAAAAATATATTTTTTGTTGGTTTCAGAGAGGAAGGGAGAGGGAGATACAGAAACATCAGTGATAAGACAGAATCATTGATTGGCTGCCTCCTGCATGCCCCCTCCTGGGGATTGAGCCTGCAACCTGGGCATGTGCCTTGACTGGGATTTGAACCATGACCTATTGATTCATAGGTCAAAGCTAAACCATTGAAAACACTGGCTGGGCTCTTTGTCTTTGTTGTTGTTGTTGTAACATGTCTCTATTCCAGGTTTTGGCCTAGTGTGTAAACCAGCCGTGGGCAAACTACGGCCCGAGGGCCGGATCCGGCCCATTTGAAATGAATAAAACTAAAAAAAAAAAAGACCGTACCCTTTTATGTAATGATGTTTACTTTGAATTTATATTAGTTCACACAAACACTCCATCCATGCTTTTGTTCCGGCCCTCCGGTCCAGTTTAAGAACCCATTGTGGCCCTTGAGTCAAAAAGTTTGCCCACCCCTGGTGTAAACATAAGGTCCCAGGTCATTTCTTCTTTTTCAGGTCATTTCTAAGTCTGCGTCTTTCCTTGGTCATGACTTTCTGAATTACCTTATATGTGTGGTTGCTTTTTAATGTTCTAGTCCTTATGCATTTGGTTTCCAAAAGGAGGAAAGAAGAAAAATGAAGAGGGGGGGTGGCGGAGTGGAGAGTGAGAATAGGTGCTAGCCCTTTAAATCTTCTGGAAGTCATTTTAGCTGGATGGAGAGTGTTGCAACAAGAGAGGTGGATGTTGCAGTAATTGCTATCTATTTGCTCAGCCAGTGATCAGAGTACAGATTTGCAGTATTTGGAGGACCTGGTCAAGACTGCTTACCTTCACATTTGCAAGCCCATGCAAAATGTTCTAGGAGCCTGGGTATAACTGATAGCCTTGGAGCTCAGAGAACCTTTTGACTAGAAGTTGCAAGCCTTTAATAGACTCTAGAATTCCAAAATAGTTACATCAGACAGATTTTGCCAGTGAAAATGTTGTCTAGGTGAGAATGATAGGTGCTTCCTTATCAGTAATTTTCCTGAGGTCACTTGGTATGTGTTTTATAATTTACTGTACAGGAATTTTGATTAACTTTTGGTATCTGATTTTTTAATGCTTTTATAAATGGTACTGTAAAAATTTCTAGGTTGAAACGGTTTTGAAAATGTAGTAATTACTATATATATTTTATTATAAAGGAATGTTTTATGTTAATAATTTTATGTAGTTTCTTATTTCAAAATTTTTACCCACTTAAATAATATGATAATGAGTTTTTTCATAAGTAATTATCATGGGAGAAAGTATTATGTGTAAAGATTTAATCATTCTTTGTTTATTTGAAATAGCAACATAATGATTTCCCAGTGGTTTATATCAATTTATTTTAAAAAATTAATTAGTGGATTTAATTGGTAGATTACTGATAGATAATATTGTATTAGCTTTAGGTATACAACACAATTTGTTTTATGTAATAACTGAGAAATGATTCACACAATAAGATAACATTCGTCACTTATACACAGCTATGTTTTTTGTGTGTGTGTGATGAGAACTTTTAAGATCTGTCTTATTAACTTTCAAATATACAGTACACTTATCATGGAAACTTGTGCCTTTTTACCATCTTCAGCTATTTTGCACCCCCCGTCCTCCGTTCCCTCTAGCTCTCGCAACCTCTAATCTGTTGTCTATATCTAGGTGTTTTTTGTTTTCTTTAGAGTCCACATATGTGTGAGATCAGACAGTATTTGTCTTTCTGTGTCAGACTTATTTCACTTAGCATAATGCCCTCAGGGTCCATCCATGTTATTAAAAATGGCAGGATTTCTTTCTTTTTTTATGGCTGGATAATATTCCATTGTGCATGTATATCATATTTTATTTATCCATTTATCTATTGATGGACCTTAACAGTCTTTGTGTGTGTCTTGTAAATAATGCTGCAGTGAACGGGGGCGTAGATATCTTTTCAAGATAGTGATTTCATTTCTTAAGAATAAATATCCAGTAATTGAATTGCTGCATGATATAGTTGTTTTATTTTTAATATTTTGAGGAATCTCCGTACTAATTTTTTTTGTAAGGGATGCAAGAATTTAAATTTCTACCAAATAGTGCACAAGGATTCCCTTTTCCTCCATATCCTCACCAACACTTGTTATTTCTTGTTCTTTTTGTTAATAGCCATTTTACCAGGTGTGAGGTGATACCTCATCATGGTCTCCATGATGATTAGTGTTGTTGAGCTCCTTTATATGTACTTGTTAGCCATCTTAAAAAATTCTTCTTTTAATTGATTTCAGAGAGGAGGAGAGAGGGAGCGAGAGATAGAAATATCAGTGATGAGAGAGAATCATTGGTTGTCTGCCTCCTGCATGCCCCTCCACTGGGAATTGAGCCTGCACCTCTGGCATGTGCCCTGACTGGGAATTGAACCATCACCTCTTGGTTCATAGGTCTACGCTTAACCTCTGAACCACACTGGCTGGGATGGATATATATATATATATATATATATATATGTGTGTGTGTGTGTGTGTGTGTGTGTGTGTGTGTGTGTGTGTGTGTATTTCTTTTTTGTTAAACCACACCTGAGGATATTTTTCTCATTGATTTTTAGAGAGTGGAAGGGAGGGATGGGGAGAAAGAGAAACATTGATATGAGAGAGAAAGAGACATGGCTGGTATGTGCCCCAGCCCGGGCCGGGGAATGAACCCAGGTATGTGCCCTTGACAGGGAATTGAACACCTGACCTTTTCATGTGAGGGCCAATGCTCTACCACTGAGCCACACTGGCCAGGGCTGAGTTCTTCATATATTTTTGACTTTAACCCCTTTTCAGATATATGATTTCCAGATATTTCTCTCATTCTATAGGTTGCCTTTTCATTTTGTTGATAGTTGCCTTCACTGAAGACAAACATTTTAATTGATATATTGTTTACACTAGAGGTCCATGCATGAATTCATGCACCAGTGGGGTCCCTTGGCCTGGCCTGCGGGATCAGACTGAAACCCGCTCGCCGACATTGCCTGAGGGGTCCCGGATTGCGAGAGGGTGCAGGCCAGGCCAAGGGACCCCATCGGTGCACGATTGGGCTAGGGAGGGATGCAGGAGGTTGGCCAGCCAGGGATGGACTGCGGGAGGACTCCAGGGCATATCCGGCCTATCTCTCTCAGTCCCAATCGGCCAGACCCCAGCAGCAAGCTAACCTACTGGTCAGAGCGTCTGCCACCTGATGGTAAGTGCACATCAGAGCGACTGGTCAACCGGTCGACTGTCTGCCCCCTGGTGGTCAGCGCACGCCATAGCAAGCAGGATCAGGAAGGTGTGGTGGATTATGAGCTTCTAAAAACAGGTGAAACCATTAATACTGATCGCTACTGACAACAAATAATAAATTTGAACCCCGCTTTGATCATAAAACGACCAGAATGGGCCAGAAGACACGGCAAAGTAATTTTGCTTCATGATACTGCACCATCACACACTTCAAAACCAGTTAAAGACACGTTAAAAGATCTTGCCTGGGAAGTATTAACCCACCCACTGTATTCACCAGACCTTGCTCCTTCAGATTACCACTTGTTTCGATCGATGGCACTTGCACTTTCTGAGCAGCACTTCAAAATGTACAAAGAAGTGGAAAATTGGGTCTCTGAATTGTGTGCCTCAAAACAAGAAAAGTTCCTACGGCATGGCCTAACGCGATTTTCACTGTAAGTTGGAACCCACCTACGTAAGAACCTACGTCACTCACATGGAGCACATACACAGCAGTAATGAAGTGAAACAACAAAAAAAATTTAAAAGAAAGATAACAATTCCTGACCTTTACTTGTGGTAAATCTATCTATCTATCTATCTATCTATCTATCTATCTATCTATCTATCTATCTACCTACCTACCTACCTATCTATCTATCATCTATTAAGAGGTAATATGCAAATTAGCTGGGACGCTGTAACAGTCACGACTGGTGAGGAGGAGGCTGCGCATGCAGGTGAGGCCTAGAGTGGAGACAGAGACAGAGACGGGGGGAGGGGAGGATGGGGGCTGCCGGAGCGAACACAGGCAGGGGGGCCTGGGGCTGCTCCACCCACGGCACACCAGCAGTCCTGCCTCTGCGCATGAGCTGCAGAGGAAACACCTTTTTTTTTTTTTTTATGGTTAAAAAAATTTGGGTTTTTATTCTTTTTTTGCTAAACAATACTAAAAAAAAATTTCATTTTGAAGGCAGGGCTTGAATTATTTAATTTTGATCCATTTATTTAATTAAAAGAAAAAGGAAGGGAAAAGAGATCATGGCCAAAAAAATAGTAGTTAACCCCCACCCCACCCCCAAAGCTCTAGCCAGTCACATGAGCATCACCCACATCCCACTCAGTGCCCGATACTCAACTGGTGGCACACTCTGCCCCATTGGACGGCCCTGAAGGCATGGGACAACAGGTGCCAGTTTTGGCTCTCAGCAGGTTATCAAACCAGACAAACTGGTGGAAACACCTTTTCTGACAGCTCATTGGCTAAGCTCCCAGTACGCCACTCGCAGTGTTCTTGGTAACTTGGGTAATAAGAATCCAAGAAGCCCTAACCGGTTTGGCTCAGTGGATAGAGCGTCAGCCTGCGGACTGAAAGGTCCCAGGTTTGATTCCGGCCAAGGGCATGTACCTTGGTTGCAGGCACATCCCCATTAGGGAGTGTGCAGGAGGCAGCTGATCGATGTTTCTCTCTCATCGATATTTCTAACCCTCTATCCCTCTTTCTTCCTCTCTGTAAAAAATCAATAAAATATATATTTAAAAAAAAAGAAAAAAAAAAGAATCCAAGAAGGTGATCTAGGGTTTTTCCACCTCACTCCTGGAGGAAAAAATGAAAGTCTGCTGCTGGAGGGGCTAAGAAATGTCATATCCTGCCCTAGCCGGTTTGGCTCAGTGGATAGAGCCTTGGCCTGCAGACCGCAGGGTCCGGGTTCTATCTTGATTAAGGGCATGTACCTAGGTTGTAGGCTCCTCCCTGGCCGGGGCTCAGGTCAGGGCTTATGCAGGAGGCAACCAATTGAGTGTCCCTCTCACATTGATGTTTTTCTCTGTCTTTCCCTCTCTCTTCCACGCTCTCTAAAAATCAATGGAAAAGTATCCTCAGGCGAGGATAAAAAAAAAATGTTATATCCTATGAAAGAGACATCTTGAAAATGCCTAAAAAAAATTGTCATTTTTTCATGGCAAAGGGACTGGAGTCCATGTTGATGAAAATACCATGGCGGCTGTGGTGGCCGGCAGTGGCAGCAGCAGCAGGGTGATGGGGGTGGTGCCTTCCCCTGATCAGCTGGGCACCTTCTTCCTGATCAGCCGGTCACCTCCCACAGAGGGAGGCCAGACTGTAGCTTAGGCCCGCTCCCTGTGGGGCTCAGCTCCTTCCTGCCGGGTTGCGGTTGCGGAAGGAAGCTCTGGGCCCCGGCCGGGGCGTGGTGGAACTCTGGGTCTCCTGTGATTGGGGGCGTGGCCGACCTTCAAACCCGGGGCCCAGAGCTCCCTGTCGTTGCCATGCCCCAGCAGCGGGGGGCAGTTAGGGGTGACCAGGCCAACAGAGGGGGAAGTTAGGGGCGACCAGGCCGGTGGACGGTGGGCAGTGAGGGGCAATCAAGCCAGCAGGCAGGTGAGCAGTTAGGAGCCAGCAGTCCAGGATTGTGAGAGGGATGTCCCACTGCCGGGGATCGGGCCTAAACCGGCAGTCAGACATCCCTCGAGGGATCCCGGATTGGAGAGGATGCAGGCTGGGCTGAGGGACCCCCCCCCTCCCCGTGCATGAATTTTGTGTACTGGGCCTCTAATATCTATATAAAAACCCTGGGTGTAACGGCCATCATGTCTGAGGCTCGACCAACCGGAAGGAAGTCAGTCCTGCGTGGGTCATCTTGGCAATGGCTGCACCCTCCCCGAGCTGTTTCCCACGAGGGCGAGGTTTCAGGCAGGAACCCGCCCTTGGAGCATGGAGGCACTGAGTCCTGGGTCGCCTTGCCAAGGGCTGCGCCCTCCCCGAGCTGTTTCCCGCAAGCACAAGATTTAAGGCAGGAAATGGCCCTCGGAGCGTGGAGGCATATCTTTATAAAGTTTTAATACATTATATTTAGAGGTCGTGGTGGTACTGTTTTACCCACAGCGTCTACAGGAATTGCTGCAAATTTACTTCTTGGTGGAAGCACCTTTCATTCCCAATATAAATTACCGGTTCCATTAAATGAAACTTGAATTTCTAGAGTCGACATAAACAGTGAAGTTGCTAAAACTATTAAAAAGGCCTAACATCTCATTATCAATGAATGCACCATTGCATCCAGTCATGCTATAAACGCCATAGACAGATTGCTAAGAGAAATTATGAATTTGAATGTTGTATTTGGTGGGAAAGTTCTCCTTCTTGGAGGGGATTTTCAACAATGTCTCAGTATTGTACTGCATGCTGTGCAATCGGCCATAGTACAAACGAGTTTAAAGTACTGTAATGTTTCGGGATGTTTTGGAAAGTTATCTCTTACAACAAATATGAAATCAGAGGATTCTGCTTATAGTGAATGGTTAGTAAAACTTGGAGATGGCAAACTTGATAGCAGTTTTCATTTAGGAATGGATATTATTGAAATCTCCCATGAAATGATTTGTATCGGATCTATTATTGAAGCTACCTTTGGAAATAGTTTATCTATAGATAATATTAAAAATATATCTAAATGTGCGATTCTCTGTCCAAAAAAATGAGCAGGTTCAAAAATTAAATGAAGAAATTTTGGATATACTCAATGGATATCTTTACACATATTTGAGTGATGATTCTATTGACTCAACAGATGATGCTGAAAAAGAATTTCTTAATAGTATTACTCCTGCCAAAACCGGTTTGGCTCAGTGGATGGAGCGTCGGCCTGTGGACTGAAGGGTTCTGGGTTCGATTCCGGTCAGGGGCATGTACCTGGGTTGTGGGCACTTCCCCAGTGGGAGATGTGCAGGAGGCAGCTGATTGATGTTTCTCTCTCATCGATGTTTCTAACTCTCTATCTCTCTCCCTTCCTCTCTGTAAAAAATCAATAAAATATATTTAAAAAAAAAACCAGTATTACTCCTTCCGGAATGCCGTGTCATAAATTAAAATTGAAAGTGGGTGCAATCATCATGCTATTGAGAAATCTTAATAGTAAATGGGGTCTTTGTAATGGTACCAGATATATTATCAAAAGATTACGACCTAACATTATCGAAGCTGAAGTATTAACAGGATCTGCAGAGGGAGAGGTTGTTCTGACTTTAAGAATTGATTTGTCCCCATCTGACACTGGTCTCCCATTTAAATTGATTCGACGACAGTTTCCCGTGATGCCAGCATTTGCGATGACTATTAATAAATCACAAGGACAAAGTCTAGACAGAGTAGGAATATTCCTACCTGAACCCGTTTTCGCACATGGTCAGTTATATGTTGCTTTCTCTCAAGTTCGAAGAGTATGTGACATTAAAGTTCTAAATACTTCAGCATAAGGGAAACTAGTCAAGCACTCTGAAAGTGTTTTCACTCTTAATGTGGTGTACAGGGAGATATTAGAATAAGTTTAATCGCTTTATCAGTCATTGTTTGCATCACTGTTGTTTTTATATCATGTTTTTGTTGTTTTCATATCATGTTTTTGTTGTTTTTACATCATGTCTCTGTTGTTATATCCTTTTGTTACTGTTCATTAACAAATTTATATAGTATTTTCATATACATTTTACTAATTTCCTTTCATCTCTCACACTTCTATTATAGAGAAAGGGCAAATAGCAATATTAAAATATTTCCTCTAATTAATTCCCTTTTAATGTGCACGGATTTTGTGCACTGGGCCACGTGTATGTGTGTGTGTGTATCCTATCTAATAATAGACAAACATGGTAATTGATCGTACCTTCTCTACGCCTCCCATTGGCTGATCAGCATGATATGCAAATCAACCACAAACAAAGATGGCGGCTAATTTGCATACTGCAGGCAGGGCTGGACAGCGCAGCCGCCAGCCTCCATCCAGGCCCCCATGTGCGACCCCAGAAGCCGCCTGCCTGCCACCCGTGATTGGATCCAATCCCAGGCGGCAGGCGGGCCCCAGAAGCCCCAGAAGCCGCCTGCCTGCTGCCCGTGATGGATCCGATCCTGGGTCGCAGGCCGGCCCCAGAAGCCCCAGATGCCGCCTGCCTGCTGCCCATGATGGGTCCGATCCTGGGTCGCAGGCCGGCCCCAGAAGCCCCAGAAGCTGCCTGCCTGCCGCCCGTGATGGATCCAATTCCGGGTCGCAGGCCGGCCCCAGAAGCCCCAGAAGCCACCTGATATGGCAATAACTATCAGTAAGCACTCTGAAAGTCAGTGGCATAAATGCACCAATTAAAAGACAGATTATGAGGGTGAATCAAAAACAAAACCCACTTTAAATATAAAGACACATATAGATTAAAAGTAAATGAATTAAGCTGCAGCCTGTTTTTCTCAGTGAATAGAGCATTAGCCCGTGGACTGAAGGGTCCCAGGTTCAATTCCAGTCAAGGGCATGTACCCCAGTTGCTGGCTTGATCCCCAGTCCCTATCAAAGCATGTGCAGGAGGCAACCAATCAATGTGTCTCTCCCTTTCCCTTCACTCTCTCTAAAATTTAATGGAAAAATATCCTTGGGTGAAGATTAACAAAAACAAAGTAAATGGATTAAGTAACATTAAAGAGATTATAAGAAAAATATATTCCAAATTTTGTTAGTTGTATAATGGTTATGTTTAAATTATTAACACCTAAGAAATTGGGTGAAGGGTACATATAATATGCTGTAGTATTTTATAGGTTTTTTTTACATGTATGAGATTATTCCAAATTAAAATATTAAAAAATTAAAAATTAACAAAATATTAATTGAAATGTATCTGCATTACATGAAAAATCTCCTAATTGCTTCTAGCATAATTTATTAAATTGTGCTAAAATTCACAAGGGTTCAATTAAAAGATATCTTAATTCTAAATGATATAATAGAAAATATATAATAGTGCAGTTTTAAGCACTTATCTGAAAATAAAAATTTAAAGAAGTGAATTTAAAGAAGGGATTAGCCAAAGAAAATATATGCAGAACCCATGGACACAGACAACAGTATGGTGGGGGGCAAGAGCTGGGTAGAGGGGGCAAAAGGGGGGAAATAGGGACATCCTGTATAATAATAATAAAAGGCTAATATGCAAATTGACTGAACGGCAGAATGACCGGTTGCTATGATGCACACTGGCCACCAGGGGGCAGATGCTCAATGCAGGAGCTGCCCCCTGGTGGTCAGTGCACTTCCATATGGGGAGTACCACTCAGCCAGAAGCTGGCTCATGGCTGGCCAGCGCAGAGGTGTTGGCAGGAGCCTCTCCCACCTCCGTGGCAGCACTAAGAATGTCCAACTAACGGTTTAGACCCGATCCATTGGGGGCCTAAGCCTTTCTTGGACATCCCCCGAAGGCTCCCTGGCTGCCAGAAGGATGTCTGACTGCAAGCTTAGGCCTGATCCCCCGGGGAGTGGGCCTAAGTCGTCAGGTGGACATCCCCCAAGGGGTCCTGGATTGCAAATGGGCTCAGGCCAGGCTGAGGGACCCCCTGAGTGCACAAGTTTTTGTGCACCGGGCCTCTAGTATATATATAAAAGCCTAAGTGACTGTACTGACTGAACAACCAGTCGACCAATCGCTATGCCGCTCAACACAAGAGCTGCCCCCTGTGGTCAGTGTGTTACCACAGCCAGCCTCCCTTGGCTCCTTCCCTCTGCCCCTCCCCACTGCTGGCTGGCCCCTCCGATTGGCCCCGATGGGGGGGGCTGGCCAGGTAACATCCCACAGCCCCTCCCACCCTGGCTGGCCAACCTCCTGTTGCCCCTCCCCTCAGCCGGCTTCCTGTGGCCCCTCCCCCTGGCTGGACAGCCCCTATTGGCCCCGATTGGGAGTGGGCCAACCTCTCACAGTCTCTCCCCCCAGGCCCTGATGCGGGGGCCGCAGGCCAACCTCCCACAGTCCCTCCCCCTGGCCAGCTCCCTAATAGGCCTCAATTGCCGGCCAGGCCAAGGGACCCTACCTGTGTATGGATTTGTGCACCTGGCCTCTAGTATCTCCATATATTTGAATTTTCCAGCTTTCTTCCTGTTACTGATTTCTTAATTTATCATATTGTGATTGGAATAGGTAGTTGGTTTGATTTCAGTGTTCTTAAATTTGCTAAGATTGTTTGTGGCATGTCATATGATTTATCCTGGTGAATGTTTCGTGTGCACTTGAGAAGAGTATATTTTGGTGCTGGTAGAAGGCATGTTCTATAAATGCATGTCAGGTCCATTTGATCTGAAGTATATTTCTATTCCAGTGTTTCTGTGTTGGATTTTTGTCTGGATGATTTATCCATTACTGAAAATTTGGTATTGAGGCATGATATTTCAAATACCTCCAAAACTTGCTTTCCAAAAATTTTATATTTTATGTATTTAGCTGGTACCTTGTATTTAAAATTATTTCCTTTATAGGTAAAATTTGTTACCACACTCCAAACTTTATTTTATACTTTTGATATATGATCCATACTTGAAACATATTAACAATTACCTTCGACTTATAAGTTTTTTAAATACACGTAGATGTGGTTATCAGGTGCTTGTGTTCATGAAATTTTTACTTTTTAAATCAATTTGATGTATTTAATACTTTTATTATTCTTTTGCTCATTGTGCATATGGAGAATCCTGTGATGTGGGTGTCTTGTGTTCTGCTCCCCAAAGAAACAAACTTAAAAGGACACTACACTAGTTAAGGGTAGAACAGGGATGAGAACTCATTTCTCAAATCTTGGCTCATTATTTTTTTACTGTTCAGATCATATACTCTTCCTATGTGGGACTGTATTTATAAATCACTGGTTTTTGTCTTGAATATATGCCAGCTGGCTTCAAAATTTATTTGTGTTGGAAAGAATTGAGTATATTATTATTTTGTTTTTCAGGGGTTCTCAACCAAATAAGACAGTAGATAAGAATTGTTCAAAGCGGGCTACACATACCAAAGAAAAGAGAAGAGGTGATGATGGCATTTCTCTTGTAGTGTCTGATACTCAGTCTAAAGGTTTGTTTAACTTTGAAATCTGTTGTTATTTAAATTTTTGTGTATTGCACTTGTAATAATTTTTAAAAATAGAGAGAGAGAGAGAGAGAGAGAGAGAGAGAGAGAGAGAGATGAAAGAGAAAAATTCATCAGTTGACTCCCATACGTGACTGCCTGGGAATTGAGCCCACCACCTTCAGGATGATGCTCCGACCAACTGAGCCACAACAGCCAGGGTGCATTTGTAATAATTTTAAAATTTATGAATAACTTTATTCAATTTTATGTTCGAAGGATATGTGAAAATAAAGGTAGATTATTTTAGCAACTCAAAGAAAATAGCTAAATTTATAATATGTATCCTATAGTATATATTTCTTTTTTGTCTCTTAAGAATTTAAAATAATTTTCAAAAATTTCACAATTTACTATATTAGTCAGATGTGAAACTAACATCTTCATGGATCTCTTGAATTATTGCTAGCTCAAATTAGTGAGGTATCTTATTTTCTAAATAATTTTTAAATTATTCACAAGAAAAGATGGTCCTGTAATGACACCACAAAATTACTTTGTAGTTCCTTTGAAACACAGCTCTTTACACATTTTTAATTAGCTTTTTCATAGAAGAGACAAACTTAAAAGGACACTACACTAGTAACTTTGATGTATACAAGACACCAGCTGCAACTCTTATGAGGGCAGTCTATATAGAAAACGTGTGACTCCATATTCATAATCTTTGAATTAGTCACTAACTGCATATAATGAAAGACATTTCTTTTCTTATGAATTGTGCTTTCCCAGCAATAATTACCTTTGGCTATCAAATATCAGTATTTGTACAAATGGGCTCAGTTTAGATCTATCAAGACACCATTAAGCCCTCACATTCCCCTGCTTTTCTAGGTAGAATAGGAATAGTTAAATTTTGCTTTCTGATTGGTGCCCTTCATACTTCAAAGTCACAGTGGAATTTTACATTTACAGCAGGGGAAAAAATGCATGATAAAAGAAATGCTTTATACTTTCTTAGTATTCCTGAAGGTTCTCCTCATAGGTAAAGTGATTTTAAAAAAATAGGTATTGCCTGTCCAATGTAGCTCAGTTGTTGAGTGTACAACCTATGAACCAGGAGGTCATGGTTCAATTCCTGGTCAGGGCATATGCCTGGGTTGTGGGCTCTATACCCTGGTAGGGGGCGTGCAAGAGGCAGCTGATCAATGATTCTCTCTCATTGATGTTTCTCTCCCTCTCCCTTCCTCTCTGAAATCAATAAAAAAATATTAAAAAAAAGAAAATTAGGTATTGAAATGTTATTAAAAATCACCATGTTTTGATAACTATTGATGACTGTGTCTCATACCAGTTGTTTAACAGAAGGCCATAAATTAATGGGAATTCTGAATTATAGCCCATGTTTACCATTCATTTGTAGCAAATTAAGTTTGTCTTGTGGAAATTGTTTTTAAGAAAATAATACAATAAAATCCTATATAATAATAGGTTAATATGCAAATTGACAGAAAGGCAGAATGACTGGTTGCTATGATGCATGCTGACCACCAGGGGGATGACTCTCAACACAGGAACTGCCCCCTGGTGGTCAGTGCGCTCCCACAGCGGGAGCACTGCTCAGCCACAGCGGGGCTGACGGCTGGTGAGTGCAGCCGCCCACCTCTGTTGGGCAATGCTAAGGATGTCCAACTGATGGCTTAGGCCCACTCGCCATGGGACATCCCTGGGGGCTCCCTGACTGCGAAAGGGTGCAGGCCGGGCTGAGGTATCCCCTCTCCCAAGTGCACGAATGTTGTGCACTGGGCCTCTAGTATTAAATATTTTTTGTTTACAGAAATTTTTCATCTCATTGACTTTATATACTAGTAATATTTGCAAGTTAAGTTATATATATTATACAAGTAGAATCCTATTTTTACAATGTCTAGCTCAACCTAATAAATTTGTTTTCCATGAGATGGTTTTGGGACATGTGCAAATATTAAACTAGTTAAAGGAAAATTCCTGTGTAAACTACTTTTATAGTTTACAAAGTTAATGTGCTTTTCAAAATACTGTGTTGATGATTTGGTGGGGGGAGGTTTGTTTTCCTGGGGGAGGAAGCAAAGAGCATTTTCTTTGGAAATTGGAAGATTGTTGACTGTCTTGGAGTTTTTGCCCTCAAACACAGTGCCCGTGTTTTAAGCAACAACAAAGATATTATGACTGTTAGTCATTAGGTGTCTACGAAGTTAGAGTAGGAGCAAGAATAGTTTGTAGTATTGAAGAAACTTTGAATGAATGGAGAGGTCAGGCTAGTTAGTGTGACATGAAGTCTATGTTATGAATTCAAGGAAGCTCCTTGGGACTTGCTGTGCATAAACTTTGAGCTTCTATTTGAGTTTGATATAGATTCAGAAAGCAAAATAATTCAGGATAACCTTCAGTTAGTTAGAATCTACTGGAAGGTATTTTTGTACAATACATGTATTTGATAACTGAAATATTAAGCATTTTTAGTAATAATCGCCATGAGTTTCAAAAGAATGCTTTCTTGTCTGAAAAAAGGGAGCACTTTTTTCTCTGTAGGGTAATAGATTTATTGGAGACTTCAAATGACAGGGTCTTGATTTTTAAAAAGAAGAAACTAACTGTAAAGCAAATTGATATTGTGAATGATTATGTATCACAGATGATGAAGAAAGGTAGTTTGGCTCCTTTTAAAAGAACAGTGATCAATACTCTTTCAAATTATTGTTTCTTTTCAATTATCTATCTATCTATATCTTACATTTTAAAAAGACAACTAATTTCTAAAATCAATGAATTATAAAAATGTTTTAAGACATGAATTATCCACATTTTATTAAGAGCCCCCTCCTCCTTTTTGGTTGTACAGTTGAATGCAGTTACAGCAAAAGGTAAAAACATGTTGTGGTTGCTTTGCTTTGGTTACTAATGAATACTACCTTTTTACATATTTTCCTCATATTTATTGTACAAAGAATATTCACTTTGTGTATGCATTTTAAAATAGGGCATCTCTTCATACTTATCCATGTCAGTATGAGAATTTTACAGTGGACTTCTTTTTTTAAATTAGCTTTGGAAGTAGTATAACAATTTTGATGATGTTTCTGAGAGCTCTTCTAAAAGGAATTCTTTCAGTACTTTTTGGTTATGTTTATGACCCTTGTTTTTTTAAGATCTTAACAGTGCAAGTAGAGGTTGTGATCATCTTGAAGAGGGGAGCAGAAACAAGAATGGTACATGTTCTGATTCAAAAATGGAACCCACTCTGATTTCCAGGAAGAGAAAGAAAAGGCTTAGAAGTAATTTACCTGATTCTTATAATTCTACTTTGTATAACTCAGCAGAACTGACAGTAAGTAGAGGTATTTAGATGTGACATGAAGTAATTTGTGCTGTGATAAAAATGAATTGACCATGGCCAAATGATATTTTTCTAGCTTTATTCTTTACTCATCAGATTTCTTTGTCTATTTTTTAAATTAAAAAAGGATTTTTTTTAAATATATTTTATTGATTTTTTACAGAGAGGAAGGGAGAGGGATAGAGAGTTAGAAACATCGATGAGAGAGAAACATCGACCAGCTGCCTCCTGCACATCTCCTACTGGGGATGTGCCCGCAACCAATGTACGTGCCCTTGACCGGAATCGAACCCGGAACCTTTCAGTCCGCAGGCCGACGCTCTATCCACTGAGCCAAACCGGTTTCGGCAAAAAAGGATTTAAATGAAACTTTTTTACATTTCATACAGTTATTGAAACAAATTTTAAATATTATGAATGAGTTAAAAAGTTAAGTTTGCTCCTCCTTTGATTCCACTTGTTACTTAGTACATTGGTATACATTTCCTTCAGATGTGTTTTCTATTATTTTCCTTTATTTTAGCCAAATACTATTTGTGCTGTCTAGTTAATTGCTTTTTCACTTGGCCTGTAAAATTATCAGATTTATTTTATCAGTAGAAATTTACTTACCAACTTCTTTCAGCTTCTCTTATCTAGAGTTTATAAGTAAAGAATTACCATTTTTAGTGCATATAGCACCTATTTTCAAAGACTTAGTATTGAGTAACAGTCCTATATAATAAAAGGCTAATATGCAAATAGACCGAATGGTGGAATGACTGGTCGCTATGATGCGCACTGACCACCAGGGGGCAGATGCTCAATGCAGGAGCTGCCCCCTGGTGGTCAATGCACTCCCACAGGGGGAGCTCTGCTCAGCCAGAAATGGAGCTCACAACTGGCGAGCGCAGTGGCGGTGGCAGGAGCCTCTCCCGCTTCCACAGCAGCGCTAAGGATGTCTGACTGATAGCTTAGGCTTGCTCCCTGTGGGCTCCTGGACTGCGAGAGGGCACAGGCTGGGCTGAGGTACGCCCCCTGAGTGCATGAATTTCATGCACCGGGCCTCTAGTAAAAATATAAGAAGACAGCTTTTGATTTCTTTGATTCAAAGGCATTTCAGGACTTTCAGTATCTTTGAGTTATAATTATAAACATGACTTAAATTTATACAGTAACATGTGAAGGCAGTGATTGATTTTCACAATTTTTTATATTGTTATCTGATTAAGTTTTTAATTTTTTGCTCTTGTTACTAGCTACTTCTCTACAATATAGAGGAGAGAGCATGGCTCCTGAAGATATATAGACATGATGTCATATGGCTCTTTACTTTTATAAAATAAAACTTAAAAAAAAATTCTCTCATTCTAAAGTTGAGTTAGATCATGGAAGACCGTCTGAAGCCCTTGTAAATATGGGAGCCTCACCATCCTATCCTTTTAAAAACTGTTTAGGTGTCTGATTAGACAGTATATCTTTATACTTGGGAGACAACTACAAGAGTAATGTAGTATAATTGTGTAGTTTTCTATCCCTTTATTATAAAAATGATATATTTTTACTTTTATATTCTCCTTTAGGAATTTAAACTTAAAAAAATTCATTATGCTAGCCAATTTTGAAAAATGCTAATTTTTTGTATGCGTTTATTTATGTTCAGAAAGAACAAGAAAATGACTCAACAGTATCGTCTGAGTTTGAAACGCAAAGTGAAAACCATGATCAAGATCCAAAACTGCTTAAAGAAATTACACCTGAACCCATGAAAAGTGACTTTCCTGAACTACCTTCACTTAATAGTCAGGAACTGGCTTTGAGTGCTGCTCCCAAAAGCACTTCTGACTGTTCAATCACTGAAACTGTTGAGAGCTCCATTTCCACTGATACTTTGGGGAATGCTACCCTGGTTGAGAAGGATGAGAATAAGTTAAACACAATAGAAAAGCCTGTTTTAAGTGAACACAGTGAAGGCAACCAATCACTGATCTCAGCTGAACCAAGTAAGTAACAGGAGGATTATTAAGGTCTTAATTTTTTCTGCTCTACTTAGTTATTTTATTTCTTCTCTTGAACAAATTTGGCTAAGGCAATAAGAGATTTATGACATCACTGTGGGGTATATTAACTTTAGAAAAAAAAGACTTGTGGTTTTGGGACTTTATGAAACTTATAATATTGATTTAGGTAAAAACAATGAAGTAATTTTTGTTTTTTTAGATTAGTATACTGTAGTTCATCTCATCAGATTTTAAAAGATCCTATAAGAATCATCATTATTGCCATTTAGTTGATGAAGCTGAAGTACACAGAGTTTAGGTGCTGTTTAATTATTGTCATTAATTTTTATTTAACTTTTGAGTATTTGATGTTGTCACATGGTACATAAAAGGATATACAATGAATAGTCTTCCACATCTTTCCCTAGCCATCCAGTTCCCTCTCCTGGAAGCAACTAATGTAATAGGATTTAAAGTACAGGTAGAGTGATGGTAAAATACATTACCAGGACTAGAACTTGTTCCTAAGTTCTTCTCATGGCTTCATATCTGCAGGTAACTGCTAAATAATAGTACTAATTTGAAATTATTGCACATAACTAGTATAAATCAGATAATGAATGAGTGATAGGCCAGTTTCTAAATTTAGAATAAAGTTGGATGATTAAATTTAATGGGATTATCAAAGATAAATAGCATTAATTAGAAGTTCTCTTTTTGATAAGTGATTATTGAGACACATTTAAAAAAATACATTTCTCCTTTTTTTTTTTTTTTTTTTTTACATTTTTCCTTTTTAGTTGTTGTTTCCAGTGATGAAGAAGGACCCATTGAACATAAAAATTCAGAAATTCTTAAGTTACAATCTAAGCAAGACCATGACATCAGTAATGAGAATGAGAATATTTCTGAATCAGCATTGTCAGAACTACCATTGATTACATGTGAATCGGTACAGGTAATTTATTTCTGCCTTCTAGTAGATAAATAGTGAAATATTCACTTTTGGCTAAAACCATTTTTTGTTTCATCAAGGAAAATATTGTAATAAAAGTTACTCATTTCTTTTAGTTTGAATTTTGAGATTAGTTTCAGAGAAATATGTATTTATCTTTATTTTGAAGTGAAAGGATTATACCATTTTTTTCTGGCCATTTATATTATTCTATTACTTTAATATACTTATTTTTAATAGTTCTCATTAGACATTTAAGAACTTTATTGAAACTTTTTCTAGGGTAAAAGTTTCCAATATTTTTCTGGTCTTGCAATACTATAACCACTTGGACTTATTCCTTTCCCTCACATGCTATTAAGGCAATACAACATAGAGGAGAGAGCATGGCTTCTGGAAATATACAAACTTGTGTTCAAATCCTGCCTCTGCTACCAGTTTAAGTCCTTTTTTATTTTCCTTCTTACAGAACATAATAAATGATAGTCTCTGATGGTTTACTGTCAGCCACTTGTGTTTTTGACATAGCACTTTGAAGAGTCTAGCTCTAAAGTAAGATTCAAGTCATTTGTTGTCAGTGTTTATTCATATTATGAACCTCTGATTATGTTGTTTTTAAGAAATGGTTATCAGTGACCACAAGTACAGAATTATGGTAAACTTCTGTCTGTTTGTTTTTAAATAATGTCAGAGGCTGTTATTCTGTAGAATGTGATGAAGAATTTGGTCAGTTTTATAAAAACAGTCTGATGGTGTGATTAGTGTCACCAGTATTTCTATTGCATTAAGAATTCCGCACAGAGATCACCTCAGCAACTATGTTCTGAATTTTTGTTAAAATGTAACCGTTCTTGCCCATTGGGCAATAGCATACTTGATGGGTTAGTTGTTTTTGTAATTAAAACAGTGTCATTGTTGATAATGAGTTCAAACTTCTAGAATCAGGGGTAGGAGACATCTGGCTAAGGCCAGCAAAATCATTTGGTCTGGCCCTGCCAAGCCATTAGGGGTGAGTTAATTAAATGTTTGACCAAATATAGCAGGCTAATTTTTAAGTTGATAATTTTGGCCCACAAATGATGTTATAAATATCCAAATGGCCCTTGGCAGAAAAATGGTTCCCCATCCCTTTTCTAGATGAATTATAGTTCCTTTGGCAGCATATAAGTTTACAATGCAGTATGAAAGATCATATTATAGCGAAATAACAGGCTCTGGCTGGGTAGCTCAGGCAGTGGTTGGCAAACTGTGGCTCGCGAGCCACATGCAGCTCTTTGGCCCCTTGAGTGTGGCTCTTACACAAAATACCGACTTCTGCGCATGGGCCACGAAGTTTCAATTGCACTGTACGTGCGCACCCGCACGTGGTATTTTGTGGAAGAGCTACACTCAAGGGGCCAAAGAGCCGCATGTGGCTCTCGAACCGCAGTTTGCTAACCACTGGGTTAGAGCGTCGTCCCAATATGCCAAGGTTTTGGGTTCAATCCCTGGTCAGAGCACATACAAGCAGCAAGCAACGAATGCATAAACAGGTGGAACAACAAATCTCTCTTCTCTCTGTCTTGCTCTGTCTCTCTCTCACCAATCAATAAAAATTAAAAAAATATATATTTTACTGATTTTTTTACAGAGAAGAAGGGAGAGGGGTAGAGAGTTAGAAACATCGATGAGAGAGAAACATTGATCAGCTGCCTCCTGCACACCCACTACTGGGGATGTGCCCGCAACCAAGGTACGTGCCCTTGACCAGAATCGAACCCGGGACCCTTCAGTTCGCAGGCCGATGCTCTATCCACTGAGCCAAACCGGTTAGGGCCAATCAATAAAAATTTTTTAAAAAGTAACATCTCCTGTAGAACTGACAGAACATGATCACAGCCAAATAGCAAATAATGTGGAGACCTACCAACATCTATAAGGCAGAATACCATAACATTGCCATATTCTTCCTTGTTTCCAGTTTCAGGTGAAGTTATAAGACACATGGATTGCTCATTTTTGGGAGGCAGTTAGTCTTTACAAACTGTGATGCCCAATAAGAAATTATTTCTATTCTATATTATAATTTTATTACTTAAACAGAGAAAGACAGTTTTCTCCAACTGATTACAATCACCTATAGTTGATTTGATTCCCCTTTTTACTTAGGGGATCAGAATAGTATAGTAAACAATAAAAGACAAGAATGACAAAAAATTCCATTAAGCAATCATTATGAACTGGGTTAAAAATAATGAGTACTGTGTAAGTTTTAGATGAGGACTAATATTTTCTAGAGGTAGTTAGAGAGTTAATACATGCATAATTGCTCTAGTGATAATTTATTTGGTTACTTGTGATGTTAGGCTTAAAGCAAGATAATGTGCAAAGGCAAGGCAAACATGGAGTTGAAAAAGTCATTTTGGCACAGTGTAAAATTCAGTAGAGGTTGTGGGCAGCAGCTACTGCTGATACTGCCTGGTAATCTGTTGTCATTTAAAAGCAGAGTTCTGTAGTTGTTTGTGTGGAAGTGGTATGAATTTTGAAGTTTTAGGCAACTGGTTGGCTATCCTCAGACATAGATCATATAGTAAAACATAGATTTTATGTAACTGGTGGGTTTTAGGTATTTATATCCCTTTATTGCTCACTAAATTCTCAGTAGCTAAGAGCATCATCTTGTTTATGGAAGGAATTTTATGTGGTTGAAATAACTCTTGGCTTGGCGATAGAGACTTGAATTTGTCTTAGCTCTACTTTTAGTAACTGCATTACCTTGGGCAAGTCACTTAACCAACCAAAACATCTATTAACTTAAGAAGTGGGAAAAAAGAGAACTACTTCATGGAGTGGTTGTGGGATGAAAAGAGAGAGTATATTTAAAAACTCATTTTAAACTAAATCACTATATAAATCTTAATTTACTTCTATTGCGTTAACAATGAATAAAGGGAATATTGAGTTTGAAATCATGCCTTTGATACAGAGGAAGATTGATACAGTTCTAATTTCTAGAACTTAGACCTGGAATTAATTTAGGAATTGACTATTTGGAGTAATTTTCTCAAGGTAAATCATAGTTTTTAAGAAAAGTAATCTAGATAATATTTCCTCACAGTAACAACAGTAAAAAAATTCTTCAGTTCCATTAATAGTAATTTAAAGAAGTATCTGACTTTGGAAAAGCATTGTCAACATTTATATAATACTTAGGGTTATAAGAATTTTATAATTTATTCCTTGTTAGGCTTCATCTGAATTATGTCCTGCCATGGAAAACACTTCCTGTATTATGCCTAGTAATGAGATGGATCTACAACTGGATTTTATATTTACTTCTGTTTATATTGGTAAAATAAAAGGAGCTTCTAAAGGTTGTGTTACAGTAAGTATATTTAAATTTTTTTTTCTTTTTTTTAGTTTTGGATCTTAGACAAAGTATTTCATATTATCTTCTCTTTTTTTTAGTGCTAGTGAAAATAGAACTGAGAATAATTTGATATGGGACAATTTAAATTTGTCATACATTGAAACACGTCTTTAATTGGAGGGGGATTCCTAAAATCATAGGGGAATGTCCTAAAATTATATTTCTGATCTGACTAATGAAAATCATGTATAAAAACTACATATTTTTTGAGCTATAAAATTAACTTAGTGGTAAATTATATTTTTATTCAGGTTGTAGTTGGGAGCGCAAATAAGACATCTCATTAAGGCCCATGTGAAATACTTCCTCTTCCAGGAATCCTTTTGTGATTTCTCCTTTCTAGCCAGAATTAACTTCTCCCTTTACTGTGTACTTATAGCACTTTGTTTGTACATCTACAATATTTATTCTGTGTGTTTATAATTGTTTATATTCTTGCCTGAACTGCTCCATTAGACTTTAAGCTTCTTATGATAAAGAGCCATGCTTTTATTTATTTTTTTATTCTTCCACAAATGGCTAAAATCTAAGTAGGCCCTATAAACTTTAGTTAAAATGAATTGACTACATCAGATTATAACTTAAGTTTTTTCCTAGAAGTTTTATTGATGTTTCATTGTGTTAGAAATAAAGCAGGGAATATAAAAATAGTAAGACATGGCCTCTGCTTTCAAGGAGTTTACAGTATAACTAGAGGCCCAGTGCATGAAAATTCATGCACTCGGGGAGAGGGTCCCTCAGCCCGGCCTGTGCCCTCTCACAGTCTGGGACCCCTTGGGAGATGTCCACCTGCCAGCTTAGGCCCACTCCCCAGGGGAGTGGGCCTAAGCTGGCAGTCAGACATCTCCCTGTTAGCCCGGAAGCCCTTAGGGGATAGTGGACCTAAGTCGCAGTTGGACATTCTTAGTGCTGCCGAGGAGGCGGGAGAGGCTCCTGCCACTGCTGCTGCGCTCGCAGCTGTCAGCCCGGCTTGTGGCTGAGCAGAGCTCCCCCTGTTGAGCGTCTGCCCCCTGGTGGTCAGTATGCGTCATTTGTTGTTCCCAGTCATTCTGCTGTTAGGGTCAATTTGCATATTACCTTTTTATTATATAGGATGGAAGCAATAGACACATAAATAGAGACTTTAGATTATGGTAAAATGTACAATGGAAATATGTACAAAAAGGGTACATATGGGAATGAGTACCTGTATCTGTCTGGAAGAATCAGAGGCTACTTCACAGAGAAGAGAGTGCATGCTTTAAGTCATAAAGTAGATGTTTACTTGGTGACAGTGTGAGGTAAAACCTAATCCCAAAAGAGTAAACATTCTGTATAAATCCAACATACCATGTGAACTACAAATAATGGTAGCTTGTGATATAGTTAAAATCGCTTTGATTGAAAGCTCAAGAGCAGTGTTCCCTCATCACTAGTTTTCAGATATGAATGTTTTTTACATGCTTGGGGTGATTTTACAATTCTTCTTCAAGGGATTTTTTTTTTCACTTTTCATCGCTCCCACCGCATTTTTGCTTTTTTTATTTTAAATTCAGGTTTAACCAGTTTTTTTGTTGAGTTCTTTGTAATGGCAAAATATTGGGTAACTTCAATATATGACAATAATTGATTAGCTGGAGAGGGAAATCAAATATAAATATTCAACAGTGGGTTGTTATTAATTAATATATTAATTGTTATTACACAGTCAGGTGGGCTTGTTATGGGCAAAAAATAAAACCAAACAAAAAACTAGAAATGAATAAAGGAGTAATTAAAAGAACACCTATAATCTTGTTTATCTAGAGAAAACTGCCCCTGATTCTAAATTGTATATCATTCTATAGTCTTTATATTAGATATATATGTTTAAAACATACATACTGTTTTGTAACTCACCATATGTAAACTAATTTAATTCATGTACCTGTTTTAAGATACTTGGATTGCCTTGTCCTTAATTCTTGACTGTTAGACATTTCAGGTCTCCCAGTATTTTGCTATTACAAATAATAGGGGACTGCAAATATTCAATAAGTGTCATAAAATATGTCTTAAAACCTGTTTGTTGGAACACTTCTTATAATTAAAGTAAAAAACTTAAATGTCTGATTATAAGAAAGTGGTTTAGTAAATCAAAGCAAATATATGCAGGTAAAATATATGCATGTGAGCAAAGACTGAAAGGAATTCAGCAAAAATAAAACAGCTATGTTATAATGGAGAGAGCATAAACAATTTAAAAAATTACAAAAATATAATTAACACATTGTTTGCAGGTAGTTTTTATCACGCGCTAACAGGTGGCTCTACTACTTACAGTCAACGTAAAACGTATAAATATGTTTCCCGCATACAATGTGTTAAATTAAAAATTTAAAAAGTCGGCAGTTGGACATCCCTCTCACAATCCTGGACCGCTGGCTCCTAATCGCTCACCTGCATGCCTGCTTGGTTGCCCCTCACTGCCCCCTGCTGCTGGCCAGGTCACCCCAAACTACCCTTTCCCTGCCGGCCTGGTCGCTCCTAACTGCCCCTCCCGTCGGCCTGGTCACCTCTTACTGCCCTCACTGCCGGCCTGGTCACCCCCAACTGTCCACCTCTGCCAGCCTAATCGCCCCCAACTGCCCCCCCCTGCCAGCCTGGTCGCCCCTCACGACCACCCCCCCGGCCTGGTTGCCCCACGCAGTCTGCTGTTCAGTTGTTTGGTCATCCCTCACTAACCCCCCTGCCTTCCTGGTTGCCCCATGCAGCCTGCTGTTCAGTCGTTTGGTCGTCCCTCACTAACTCTACCCTGCCAGCCTGGTCATAGGCAGCCATCTTGTGAGGGTGTGAGGGTTAATTTGCATATCACCGCTTTATTATATAGGGTAACACTAGTGCCCCGGTGCATGGATTGGTGCACATTGAAAGGAAATTAGAAGGTGGCCAGCGGGGCAGGACTGGGCAAGATGGGCAGACACGCCCTGGAGCCCACCTCCCATGGTACCTCCCTGGATGCTGCACCTGGGGTAGCACTGCAGCTCATAGGTCATCTGTGGAGTGAGCGAGTTCCCTCCGGTAGGTGGGGTCCCTTGGCCTGGCCTCCGGGGATCAGGCTGAACCCGGCTCTCCGACATCCCCCGAGTGGTCCTGGAGAATGAGAGGGCACTCTGCAAAGTTGCTGTCACTTGGCAGCTCCTGCATTGAGTGCCCCCTGGTGGTCAGTGCGTGTCATACCTACTGGCTGGTCAGATGGTCGGTCGGATGGTTGCTTAGCCTTTTATATATATTGATATATATTTATGGTTCAAGACAGGGCATTCACACTGGATGACTATTGTGCTGGCTATTTTAATTTTTTAATTTGACAGTACAAGGGAAAAGAGATCTAAACAGTTAGTATTGAATGTTTTAAAGATTCTTACGGCACATAGGTTGAAAATATCTGGTGTAGAGAATGCTGCAATAGATGTGAACATTTCGTGTTTAGATCTCAACTTTGTTGGTAGCAGGAAAATGTTTATTAAGTATCTCTTATGTTGAGAGAACTCTATGGGCTATTGTAACAAGTTATAAAAATAGCTCTTATGTTCAGCCTTTTTCTTACGTTAGATGTGAAATGATTTCAGAGAACTGGGTTTACCTTATCCCCACAAAAACATTTTTTCCCCCCCAAAATTATTTTTCTCATATTCTTACCTGGAGATTAAATTTTTGCTAGGAATAAGGCTTTGCCTTTTAGAGAGGTTACATAATGGCTTAATCATCATACAAAGGTATAAGTGAGTATCAAATCCTTGCCAAGCTGAAAGGTTTGATAGTACAAGAATACTTACAGTGAAAGAATGAGAGAATAACATAGAAAGTAGAGGCCAAAGATGCACTACTTCTAGTTCATAATTTTGTAGTAATGACTATCAAATTTTAAAAGCATCACTCTTATATTCATTGTCTATCACTAGTTATTTTCATTTGCTAAGATATCTTTTATGAGATTAAAGACCCAGTGAAACATGTCAGAAGGAATTTGGCAGTGGAAAATACACGTCACATATACAGGGCGTCCCCCCAAAATGTATACACACATTGAGTGTAATGACAAAGGCAGTGTTTATTAAAATACATTTCATTTTCATTTAACAGCTGTCAGCTGTTTAAGTGTGTATACATTTTTGGGGACACCCTGTATGTAGCAGCTGTGTGAAAGTGACAGAATAATAAGGTGAATTTGACTAAATTAAACTAGATAATGTGCTTATTAATCAGATGCTAGAATCTAATGATAATAGTTCCCCTTGATTAAGGGACTTATCTAAAGCTAAGAGAAGTTTAGTAAGTTACGTAAGTATCTACTTGCTATTTGTTTTAGTAGAGATAATAGAGGTAGGATTTGAACCCGAAGATCAGCTTTTAATTCATGTGCATTTTGCTCGAATTTTGCTTTAGTGCCTAACTTACACTATGAAATATGATTTTTATATTTGTGAAACTACAATATGAAATAATTTTTAAATTGGTAAAAGTAATGGAGTCACAGTAAATCTGTGATTTCACTGAACATTGTTTCTTATTTATTTGGAACTCTGTTGACAGTTAATTTAGGTACCCATGTACCAAGACCATGTTTGATTTTGTTTTGTGCTCATAGACTGTACCCCTGATTTAGTTGACAATTTTATAAATGTGTTGCTCAAAAAAGAAACCTAGCTAATGAATAAATAAATAAGCATGAATTCATTTGGCATTAATGGAAAAACAAATGTAAAAGCACAAGCCTATTTTAGATGGTACATGGAAGATTTAGCTGTGCTCTACAACCCTTGAGAGTTTATCATAAAAGCAACGCTTAACCCCTAGAGTGCTGGGGAGCGCGATTGCGCTCCTCCTGTCTTTCACTAAAAGTGCTGGGAGCGCTATCACGCTCCTCCTGCAGTGTCATTATTAGATGCTAATAGTTCACTCTTTATTGACAGATGGCACCTAAGTGCAGATTACTTATGATGCCGCATGTTTGTAGTTCTAAAATTGACCACTGGCATTTATCTGGCTAATTTTTCACAGGTACTACGATTTTATGAAGTTTATTCAGATTTTGTAGCGCTAAAGCTTCGAAATGGCATCCAGTTCTAAGTCTGCTTTTATTAGTGATGATGATATTGCTAAATATGTTAATTCTTATTAAAGCTTAAACAGTATCTTCATTCATGTAGTCAAAGTCAACATTAACCCTTTGAGTGCCAACCAATATCCTAGGAACTATGCTAAAATTGCCAAGGCATTTTTGCTGATTTTACAGCAGTTTAGGAAAAAAATTAGGAAAATTAGCCAGATAAATGCCAGTGGTCAATTTTAGAACTACAAACATGCGGCATCATACGTAATCTGCACTTAGGTGCCATCTGTCAATAAAGAGTGAACTACTAGCATCTAATAGTGACACTGCAGGAGGAGCACGATAGCGCTCCCGGCACTTTTCAGGAAGACAGGTGGAGTGCGATTGCGCTCCCCAGCACTCTAGAGATTAATTTTATTTTAACATTATATGTTTTGTTCAAATTTTTTTTTCTACTAGTATTTTATAATACAATCAGCAAACAATATATGTCAAAGATGATAACAAATGTAGTAAAGGTTTTCTTAAGTTTTTGAATATGTAACTTCATTTACTTGCGATTCATTTTTTTCCCCTAAACTGCTGTCAAACCAGCAAAAATGCTTTGGCAATTTTAGCATAGTTCCTAGGATATTGGTTGGCACTCAAAGGGTTAAGGAGGTCAGAAATACAGACGAGGTACCTAGAGAAAATTAGTGTCGTGGCAGAAGGAGCAGAAAGAGTAAGAACCTTGCTGAATCCTTAGTTTGAAGGGAATTTGTAGCATGAAACAAGGAAAGATGAATGCTGGGAATGTCAACAAAGCCAAAAATTACACCCTGTTTTGTGATTGGTTTATTTACTAGTCAGTGACACCTTATTTATCCAAGTCAGTGACATCTCTTGGCGGTTTCTTTTGAACTTTGTCTTATTTCTTCTTTAAAAATTCAGGAAACATTTTTGAAAAATATACTAAGTAAAGTCTTACTTGCTTTTTAAAAAGAACACATTGAGATTTAAATTATTTACACAGGGTTCTTTTTTATTTAATTTATTAGGGTGATATTAGTTAATAAAAGTATATAAGTTTCAGGGGTGTAATTCTATAATACATCACCTGTATTGTGTGTTCACCCAAGTCAAGTCTTCCATTATCATTTATTTCCCTTTAACCTCTCCTGCCTTTTCCCCTCCCATTCCCTTTTCCCTCTGGTAATCACCATACTGTTATCTGTCTGTGAGGTATTTATTTGTTTGTTTGTTAATCCCTTCACCTTTTTTACCCAGTCCTCTACCCCTTCCTCTCTTACTGCTGTCAATCTATTCTCTCTATCTATGGGTCTGTTTCTATTTTGTTTGTTAGCTAATTTTGTTGATTAGATTCCACATATACTAGTAAGTGAAATCATATGGTATTTGTCTTTCTCTGACTGGCTTATTTCACTTAGCATAATACTCTCCAGGTCCATACATGTTGTTGCAAAAGGTAGGATTTCCTTCCTTTTTTAAATTTATTTTTTATTTTTTATAGCTGAGTATTATTCCATTGTGTAAATCAGTGGCTCCCAAACTTATTTGGCCTACCGCCCCCTTTCCAGAAAAAATATTACTCAGCCCCTGGAAATTAATTTTTAAAAAATTTTAATAGCAGTTACTGATCGCCCCCAAATGCACCTGTGGCCATCACCGCCCCCCTGGATCGCTGCAGCGCCCACTGGGGGGCAATAGCGCCCACTTTGGGAATCACTGGTGTAAATGTACCAGAGCTCTTTATCCACTCATCTACTGTTGGATACTTGGGATGCTTCCAAATCTGGGCTATTATAAATAACCTGCCTGCCTGCCTGATCACCCCTAACTGCCTCTGCCTGCCTGCCTGATTGCCCCTAACTGCCCTCCCCTGCCGGCCTGATCTTGCTCCCAACTGCTCTCCCCTGACGGCCTGATCTAGCCCCTAACTGCCTCTGCCTGCCTGATCGCCTGTAACTGCCCTCCCTGCCGGCCTGATCGCACCCCAACTGCCCTCCCCTGCCATCCTGATCTCGCTCCCAACTGCCCTCCGCTGCCGGCCTGGTTGCCCCAAACTGCCCTCCCTTGCTGGCCTGATCTTTTTCCCAACGGCCCTCCCCAGCTGGCCTGATCTCGCCCCAACTGCTCTCCCCTGCCGGCCTGGTCTCGCCCCCAATGGTCCTCCCCTCAGGCCTGATCTCGTCCCCAACTGCCCTCCCCTACTGGCCAATTTGGTTCTTTTTTTTGTTTTTTTTGAGTGGTTGACAATAGTTATTTTTAATTTTTTTATTTTTGTCATTTTTTTAAATTAAATCTTTATTGTTCAGATTATTACAGTTGTTTCTCTTTTTTCCCCCATAGCTCCCCTCCACCCGATTCCCACCCTGCCCTCTGCCCTCACCCCCCCACCCCACTGTCCTCAACCATAGGTGCACGATTTTTGTCCAGTCTCTTCGCACATCCCCCCCCCCAAGAATAGTTAGTCCACTCCCTTTCTATGCCCCTGATTCTATTATATTCACCAGTTTATTCTGTTCATCAGATTATTTATTCACTTGATTCTTAGATTCACTTGTTGATAGATGCGTATTTGTTGTTCATAATTTGTATCTTTACCTTTTTCTTCTTCTTCCTCTTCTTAAAGGATACCTTTCAGCATTTCATATAATACTGGTTTGGTGGTGATGAACTCCTTTAGCTTTTCCTTATCTGTGAAGCTCTTTATCTGACCTTCAATTCTGAATGATAGCTTTGCTGGATAAAGTAATCTTGGTTGTAGGTTCTTGGCATTCATCACTTTGAATATTTCTTGCCACTCCCTTCTGGCCTGCAAAGTTTCTGTTGAGAAATCAGCTGACAGTCGTATGGGTACTCCCTTGTAGGTAACTGATTTTCTTTCTCTTGCTGCTTTTAGGATTCTCTCTTTGTCTTTTGCTCTTGGCATTTTAATGATGATGTGTCTTGGTGTGGTCCTCTTTGGATTCCTTTTGTTTGGGGTTCTCTGCGCTTCCTGGACTTGTAAGTCCATTTCTTTGACCAGGTAGGGGAAGTTTTCTGTCATTATTTCTTCAAATAGGTTTTCAATATCTTGCTCTCTCTCATCTTCTGGCACCCCCATAGTTTGGATGTTGGTACGCTTGAAGCTGTCCCAGAGGCTCCTTACACTATCTTCGTATTTTTGGATTCCTTTTTTCGTTTTGCTTTTCCGGTTGGGTGTTTTTTGCTTCTTCGTATTTCAAATCTTTGGCTTGATTCTTGCGATCCTCTAGTCTGCTGTTGGAACTCTGCATAATATCCTTTATTTCAGTCAGTGTATGCTTAATTTCTAGTTGGTCCTTTTTCATACCCTCAATGGTCTCACTAGATTTCTTGAGGATTTCACTTCATTTATTGGCAGTCTCACCCATCTTTTTGAGGGTCTTACTAAATTTGTCTGTGGTTTCTAGAAAGTTCTTGAAAAACCTTAAAAGTGTGGTTTTGAACTCTATATCCAGCAGTTTGCTTTCCTCCATTTCTGTCATTTGTGTCCTGTTTCTTTGTCTCCGCATTTTGGCTGCTTCCCTGTGTTGATAGAGTGGCTTTCTGTGCTAGATATTCTATAGGGCACCAGTGGTTCAGCCTCCCCAATTACCTGAGGTGGACACTCTTGGTGCACCCCCTTGTGGGCTTTGTGCACAGTCTTGTTGTAGTTAAGCCTTGGTTGTTGTAGGTTCACTGGGAGGAATTGACCTCCAGGCCAATTGGCTGTGAGAATCAGCTGTGTCTGCAGTGGGAGAACTTCTGTGCTGAAGACACCCTTCTGGGTGTCTTGCTTCAATGGGGCTTTGGTGCTCACTGAGTCTGCCCCCTGAGTGTGACCCTTATGGATCTGAGGAGTTGTAATCTGGATGGTCCCACTCTGACCACTGGGTACACTGGCTCTTGGATCTAAGGAGGTGCTAATTTAGCCTCTGCCTGAGGCTACCCAGCAGGAGCTATGGAGAGATCTGCAGATTTCTCTTCTTTGTTTGGGGTTTGGAGGTGCCCAGATGAGGCCCAGCTGTGAAGCAGTGTAAGCTGCTGTGGGGCCTTGGGCCTTCTCTTGGAAGTTCTGGGTCTGTCTGGCCCAGCTGCAATTTGTTAAGTAATTTTCAGATTGCAAAGGGCCAGGGCATTCATATGCAAAAGCCTCTGCCGCAGCCTGGGTGGGGCGAGGTCTCGGAATCAACTGGGCGGAGCAAGCAGCTATGGCTGATCCTCAGCCCTGCCCTAAGGGGCCCCGCGTCTCAGTGTCCTGGAAATTGCTGCAAGCACCTCTGAGGGAAAGCCGCCCACAAGTTCCAAGTTCTGCCTGCTTCCAGACAGTCCAGTTTCTCCCCATATGAGTCCTGGGTCCCCAGAAACTTCCCGGAACCAGAGTTCAGAGCAGTTGGGAGCTTGTGACTCCCTCCTGATTAAAAAAGACAGCGCATCCTCAGGTGCCAGCCCCTTTCCGTGTGCGCTCGAGCCTCCGTACCTCTGCACTTTACTTCCGCAGCTCCTCTGAGTCTCAGTGTGCTTTTCTCTTTCCTTCTAGTTGTCGCCAATTTGGTTCTGATTGGTCGGTTTCTATGCTAGTCAGCGTCAAAAGCTCCGCTTCCTAGGCAGCCATTGGCTCCTCACAGTTCACCCAGATTTGGTTCTGATTGGTCGGTTTCTATGCTAGTCAGCATCTCGGGGCCTACCTCCGGGCCTGATCAGAGAGGCGGGGCTGACCAGTAGCCCCCGGGGAGGCTTGGAGAGAAACAGAGGTGTGGCTGTTTGTGAAGCCTGGAGAGAAAGATAGAGGCAATGGCTGATCAACAGCTGCCATGGAGGCTGCAGATCAGACCCTGCCTCTCTCTCCAGGCCTCTCTCTGGGCCTGATCCACAGCCCCCTCAGCAGTCAGTGCTGGGTCACAATGGCAGGCCCAGCACTGACTGCAGGACTGACTTCCAGTGTTTGGTGGAGCCTTTGTTAGGTCGTTATGGACCCTGGGTTTTCATATATTAGGACTAGAGCCCCAGGCACAAAAATTTGTGCACTCGTGGGGGGGGGGTGTTTCTCAGCCCGGCCTGTGCCCTCTCGCAGCC
>NW_005871279.1:1045332-1127766 GCF_000147115.1 Myotis lucifugus
TAATTGGTCAGCAAAAATTCTGAAATCTTTCTGCAACAAGTTTTCCATTTTTTTTTCCAGTATAGAATTTAAATAAAACCAAGGTTAATAATGTTTTTCAACATAATGCTTTTTCTTAGCAGCTTCAAAAGGAGTTAAAATGTTTTAAAAATACTGAAAATAGCATACTATTGTTTTAATGACTTCAAGTAAAGTAGTATTAAGGGATTCATGATAATTTATTTTTTTAAAAAAATATATTTTATTGATATTTTACAGAGAGGAGGGGAGAGGGATAGAGAGTTAGAAACATCGATGAGAGAGAAACATCGATCAGCTGTCTCCTGCCCACTCCCTACTGGGGATGTGTCCACAAAGGTACATGCCCTTGACTGGAATCTAATCTGGGACCCTTCAGTCCGCAGGCTGATGCTCTATCCAGTGTGCCAAACCTGTTAGGGCTCATGATAATTTCTTAGGCTTAACAGAAATGTTTTGATAGCAAGACATGTTTTGGTATATATAAAAAGGGAAAAATAGGAACTGTAAGGACAGAAGCATAGGGAAATTTTTAATGTATACAAACAGGTGAAATGTTTTACATAGAGGTTAAGAGAGATTTTTTTTAAGAGAGATTTTTTTTAAATACTATTTTTTACTTGAATAATGCAAAGTAGATTGGGAGATATACCTGCAACTTGTAAAGACTCAGGCCATTTTCTCATTCTCTCTCCAACTGAAAACCTTTCAGAATAAATAATGACAATAAGAAAACAAGTAATAAGCAGCTTATAAAGGATACCTTGTGAGAGAGAAGAATGAAAAGGAAAGTATATACACAAATAGCATTTTAGAAATGAACCAGGTAACAGGAAACTTTTGTTCCAAGACTGAAGATGTGATCAAAATAATGTAATTGAACTCCCCAGATACCCATGTACAGAAATCACAGCTTTGTGGTATGATAATGAATCTATTAATTAGGAAGCTACTGTAAATAGTAAGAATATATAAGGCAAAGAAGAAATATATTGATAGGCCTAATTAGGAAATTTTGATAAGTTATTATGAGATGATATAATATTAGCTACTTAGCAGAAACAAAGACCTGTGATTTAAAAGGAAATAATTTCAGAAAAGATAAGCTATAAAGACCTATGTAATAGAGTTATGTATCAAATTTTTTTAAACTGAGGTATAATTGACATATACCATTATATTAATTTTAGGTATACAACATAATGACTTGATATTGTATATACTGTTGACCTTTGGACAATATGGATTTAAACTGCAGAGGTCCACATATACATGGATTATTTTTTTCAGTTGGCCCTACATGTTTCTGTGTTTTGTATCTGTGGATTCAACCAACTGTAGATTGAAAGCAGTTATTTTTGATCCATGGTTGGGAATCCTGGAATGCAGAGAGCCATTGTTCTATGCCATTTTATATAGAGGACTTGAGCATCTGCAGACACTGGTATTGGCGGGGGAAGGGTACTAGATACTGGTGCCCATAACCTTCTGGTTGTTCACAGGTAAACTGTATTGCAAAGTGATCTCTACAATAAGTCTAGTAAATATGCATTCCTATTTCAACTTACAAAAATGATTTTTCCTTGTGATTAGGACTTTTAAGATATCCTCTTCTAGCAACTTTCAAATATGCAATACAGTATTATGAACTATAGTCACCATGTTGTACATTAAATCCCCATGATTTATTTATTTTGTAGCTGGAAGTTTGTGCCTTTTGACCCTTTTATCCATTTCACTTACCTCGTTTTTCCCACCTCTGGGAATCACCAATCTGATCTCAATTTCTGAGCTTGGTGGGTTTTTTTTTTTTGTTTGTTTTTGTTTTGTTTTTTAGAATCTACGTAAGTATCATTATGTGATATTTGTCTTTCTTTGTCTGACATTTCACTTAGCATAATGTCTTCAAGATCCATCTATGTTGTCACCAATGGCAAGATTTCATTCTCTTTTATGGCTAAATGGTATTCCAATGTGTGTGTGTGTGTGTGTGTGTGTGTGTGTGTGTGTGTGTGTGTACATTTAGGTCCTTTCCATATGGCTATGTAAATAATGCTGCAGTGAACCTGGGAGTGTGCATATCTTTTTGAATTAGTATTTTTTGTTTTGTTTTCATAAATACCCTGGGTGGAATTGTTAGATCATATGGTAGCTCTATTTTTAAGTTTTTGAGGAACCTTCATACTATTTTTCATAGTGGTTGCACCAATTTTCATTTCCATCAGCAGTGCACAAGGATTCTCTTTTCTTCATATTTCACCAGCATTTTTGTCTTATCTTTTTGAAAATGGACATTCTAACAGGTGTGAGGTGATATGTTATTGTGGTTTGATTTTGATTTGCATTTGCACGTAGTGATGTTGAGCACCTTTTCATGTACCTGTTAGCCATCTATATGTCTTCTTTGGAAAAATATTTATTTAATTTCTCTGCTCACTTTTTAATGGAACTGTTTATTTGTTTTTGCTGTTGAGTTTCAAGAGTTCTTTATATATTTTGGATATTAACACCTTATTAGGTATATGATTTGCAAATATTTTCTCTCATTCTGTAGGTTTCCTTTTTATTTTTTTTATTTCCTCTGCTGTGCAGAAGCTTTTTAGTTGGATGTAGTTCTACCTGTGTAGCAGAGCTACCTCTCATATTCTTATGCTACAAACTTCAAAAATGACATTTTATGTTTTCATAGTTAATATTTCTAATTTGTCTCAAATATTGCTTTATTTAATAATTTTCCTATCCCATATGCTTTTAAAAAATCTTTGAAAATATTTATTTTTATAAATATTGGACAAGTTGGGAAAAGCAATACTGGATCTCTATTTGCTGTATGATTTTTAAAAGATGATTTAAATGAAAAATTATGGAAAAATATTCTGTCAGTGGTAATGGGTTTTTGATTTTATAATAGAAGAAGACAATAGTAGTCTTCTTCCCCAAATCCAATCTATGCTAAGTTTCTGTATACAATTTTTTTTTAAAAAACAAGACATGCATATAAATTTTTTTCTTGTAGATGGGAAAGCTAGGGGTCTGAATGTGTATTCCTTTTCTAATGCAGCTGAGGGCAAATTTGACTTATCCATATTTATATTAGCTATTAATTATGTTGGGCTGTGATTTTTTTCTTCACATAGAAGAAACCCAGAAGCAGGCTGAAAGGGTTGGTATAGTGTATTTTGGTCATCAGGGGCACAGGCTTTTTTATTTTTCGACTCTTTCATTTCTGACATGTGACTTTCATCCTCAATTTTGTCTCATGGTCCATATGGCAGCTTATACTCCAGTCAACATGTCAGTGTTCCAGGTAGAAAGCAGGAGGAAGGGGGAAATGCTTAACAGGGCACATACCACATATCTCTTGCCCTTAATTTTAAGGAGCCTTTTTAGATGTGCATGCCACCTAACTTCTTCTATTTACATATTGCTAGCTAGAACTTAGTTATATGACCACACATCTATTTGCAAAGGAAGCTAGGAAATAGAGTTTTGAAAAGCTCGGTACCTTGCTTACTAAATAAAATTAGGATACTATTGCTAAGGTCCCTATTAGTGGGTAGGCATAGTGATAGACAACTCTCACTTTCAATGCCTGCCATAGCTCTATAACAGAATAAACCAAATATCAGGGGAAATTTTGGTAATAAGGTAAACATTTCTTATGATGGTATTAAATTTCTTTTTTTAATTTATAAAAGATTTTCTAGAGGGAGGAGAATAAGAGAGGGAGAGAGAGAGAAACATCTATGTGAGAGTGATACATTGATCAGCTGTCTCCTGCACATCCCCTACCCAGGACCTAGCCTGTAACCCTGTATATTCCCTGACCAGGAATCAAACCAGCAACCCTCTGACGCATGAGAAGATGCCCAACCAACTGAGCTACAGCAGCCAGGATAGTGTTAAATTTATTTTTTAAGGGAAAAATTTAAAAGCTGTTTTTCTTTTTTTAAAACATATTTTTATTGATTTCAGAGAGGAAAGAAGAGGGAGAGAGATAGAAACATCAATGATGAGAGAGAATCATTGATTAGCTGCCTGACACGCCCCCTACTGGGGATGCAACTCAGGAATGTGCCATGACCAGGAATCCAACCATGACTTCCTGGTTCACAGGTCAACGCTCAACCACTGGGCCACACAGGCGGGTCTGTGGTCAATAAATTTTTAACAAAGGGGCCAAGAATATATAATGGGGAAACCATAGTCTCTTCAATAAATGGTGTTGGGAAAGCTCGACAGCCACATCCAAAAGAATGAAACTGAACCTCTACCTTTACTATATACAATTCAAAAAGGATTAAAGACTGAATGTAAGACCTGAAACTCCTGGAAAAAATATAGACAGTAAGTTCCTTAACATCCATCTTGGCAATGCTTTTCTTGGACTTGACACTAAAAGCAAAGGTTACAAAAGCAAAAATAGACAAGTGGAGTTACATTAAACTGAAAAGCTTCTGTACAACAAAGGAAATAACAAAATGAAAAGGCAACCTACAGAATGGAAGAAAATATTTCCAAATCACATATCTGATTTTGGGTTAATATCCAAAATATATAAAGAATTCATTTAACTCAATAATAAACAAACAACAAACCTCTCAACAAACAAAAAAAAAAAACAAAAAATATTTTGATTGAAAAATGGGCCAAGGAATTGAGTAGACATTTTCCAAAGAAGAGTTACAAATGGCCAATAAGCACATGAAAAGATGCTCCACATCTCTAATCAATAGGGAAATGCAAACCAAAAACACAATAAGTATCACCTCACACCTGTTAGATTGGCTGTCATAAAAAAGACAAGAAATAACAAGTGTTGTGCATTGTTGGTGGGAATATAAGTTGGTGCGGTCACTATGGAAAATAATATGGAAGTTTCTCAAAAAATTAAATGTAGAATTATCATATGATCCAGTAATCCTTCTGGGTATACATCCAGAGAAAATGCAAATAGTATTTGAAGAGATAATGTGCACCCCATGTTTATTGCAACATTATTAACAGTAGCAAAGTATAGGAAAATCAAAGTGTCTATCAACGGATGGGTAAAGATGTAGTGTGTACACACACACACACACACACACACGAATATTATTCAGCCATGAGAAACAAGGGCAACATGGATGGACCTTGAAGGTATTATGCTAAGTGAGAGAAGCCAAATAGTGCATGATATTGCTTATATGTGAACTCTAATAAAGCTGACTCACAGAGACTAGAATGGTGGTTACCAGGGCAGAGGCTGGGGGGGTGGTGAGGGAGGGAAATGGGGAGATGTTGGTTAGAGTAAAAACTCAATTCAAAGATAGATAAGTTCTGGAGGTCTAATATACAGATTGGTTATAGCTAATAATACTAAATATATACTTGAAAGTAGCTAAGAGAGTAGATCTTACATGCTCTCAGCACAAAAATGAAGTAATTATGTGATATGATGGAGGTGTTAGCTAACATTAGGGTGGTAATTGCAATGCAATAAATAAGTGTATCAAATCAACATGTTTTATACCTAAACTCATAGTGTTATATGTTAATTATATAATAATAAGCTGGAAAGAAGTGAGAGTGAGTATTAAAAAATATAGTAAAAATAAAGAAGGATAGCTAGAGAGAAAGGAGACGGAGAGAGAGAGAGAGAGAGAGAGAGAGAGAGAGAGAGAGAGAAGAGAGAGGACTTTAAAAGGTATAAGCCAATATGACAGACTGTACAAAGTAATGAGAAAAAGAACAAAAGGGATAGAAATGAAAATAACAATGTTTTTTTTTTATTATTTAAAGGAGAACCAGTAAAAAAGAATGGAAGGAAGAAAGGTAGAGAAGGAGGGAGGGAGGGAGGGAGAGAGGGAGGGAGGGAGGGAGGGAAGGAGGAATGGAAGAGGAAGGGAGAGAGGGAGAGAGAAAGAGTGAAGGAAAAGAGGGAAGAAGGAATGAAGTCAGGAAGGAAAGAGGGAAGAAAAGGCAGGCAGGCATGCAGGACACAGGCAGGCTAGGGATAGAGAAAGAAAAAGGAAATGAAATGGAGTCAGGAAAGATATTGTAAAAGGCTATAAAAGAAGGAAGGGGGAAGATACAAAGGGAGGAAGTGAGAGGAAAGAGAAGTTTGAATAGAGTGATGAATCAGTAGGAAAGAGTAAAATATGAAAGAAGTGAGAAAATGTGAGCATGAGAAACAGGGTTTGAAAAGGAGGAACTAGTAAGAAAAGTGCAATTTTGGAAAGCGGGGGAAAGAAATCTAAAAAGTCAGTTAAAATATTACAGTAAAATATAAGATGGATGGATGATAGATAGATAGGAAGGTTAGGTAGGTAGGAATATAAAATATAGATAGAGCCATAGATAGGTAATTGATAGTCTATTGAAAGCAGTCAGTAAATAGAGAGTAAAGGAAAGAGGGGAGATAGGGTAAAATAGGACAGGATAGGAGGAGAGAAAAGGTAGGCTGGTATGCATGCAGACAGGAGCAGAGAGTAAATAGAAAGAAATGCAGAAAAGGAACAAGAAAAAGACTTGGAGAAATGGAGTAAGGGAAGGAAAGAATGAAAGAAAGAAGGAGGAAATATGAAATAAAGAGATGTTTAAAATGGATTAATTTAGAAGAGAAAGTAAAAAAAGAATGGCTGGCATGGGAACATTAAGATAATAACTAGTTAATAAGTATTTGAATGCCTACTGTAAAATGCTTTCAAACTTTCATGTTCATATGAATCACCTGGGATTTTTTGTTAAGCTGACAATTCTGATTCAGTAGATCCAGGGTGGGGCCGGATTTTCTGTAGTTCTACGGGCTCCCAGGTGATGTCAATGACAGAGGCTGAGGACTACATTTGAGTAGGAAGGTTCCAGGAGATAATGAGGGGAGGAGTGCTAAGAAATTTATTTCAAGTCAGTACCTATCCTGGGTTTATACTTAGCTGATATTTATATTCCTAGTTTAGCTGCTTGTTTTCTTAAAGTTGTACTGGATGACCTTTGGGACTTCTTTATACCAGTTTTATATATTCCTTTGAATTTAAAAAAAGGTCCTCAGAGTGGATTCTTTTAGGATAGCAAGAGGGAGGAAGAGTGATAATTCAGAATGATTACCTAGAAGTTTTGAGAAGTAAAACCTGCAAGAATTGAAAAAGAAGTATCATATTAGACCACTCAGAAGCTCATATATACTCTTCTTGAGAATCTTTTCATAGTGGCTAATCTGTATAGTAGAATTAGACTGCAGATGTTTTGGGAGAAGAAAGAGAGGCATAAATTGGCTTATGATAGCATTTGGAGGCTTGGTTGATAGTATTGACCAAGATAGAAATAATTTTCTAAGTTATATTATGCTTACTTTTCTACATTAGTAAGATAGTCTTTTTTTTCTTCCCATTTTGCTAGTGTTAGTGGAATTCTTAGTAAGAAATCTCTCTGGACAAGGTTTTTTATGCTATGGAAATTTAATTTCATATTTTACATTCCTGGATATAACTGAGATCATATAGTGCAAGAGACTAAATTGCTACATTTAATTACCATTTAATTATTTGGTTTTTTCTAATTGTAATGTATTTGTTACTGTAATAATATTGTTTGGGGAATTTCATCTAAGTTCAGTGAAGTGCACTGGAAATTATGTTTTTGAAAAATAATTCTTTTTGAAAATATAGTATATTAGAGGCCTGGTGTGCACTGGTGGGGTCCCTCAGCATAGCCTGTGGGTATCGGGCCAAAACCTGCAGTCTAATGCCACCTGCCTTTCCTGCCTGCCATTCCTGCTCATCCTGGCCCTGCTGTGCCTGCCACCATCACCGCAGCTCAGTAGACTTGCTGCTGCTCTGCTGCCTTCTTGGGGCTACGGCGGCCAGCCATGAGCCCTGAGTCTGGCATCTGGCTGAGTGGTGCTCCTGCTATGGGAGCGCACTGACCACCAGGGGGCAGCTCCTGCATTGAGTGTCTTCCCGCTGGTGGTCAGTGCGCTTCATAGTGATCGGTTGACCAGTTGTTGGTTGTTCGGTCGTTCGGTCGCTCAGGCTTTTATATAAATAGATTAGATAGTGTATAAGTGCTGTATTCCTAAATAGATTAACTTATTAATTTGTTGTATTTTATTTCTTTTAGTGTCCTTGAATGAGGTTTTATTGCGAGTGGATACCACACATTTAAAGAGGTTTGGATTATGGAAAAGTAAGGATGATGATCACAGTAAAAGGAGTCTTGCTATCCTTTTCCTCTGGGTCTCATCACATTATCTTCAGGACATTCACACCCAATTAGAAAACTCTATGTTAAGCCAGCAATGTGAGTATAAAATTATTTCTGAATGTCAGGATAACCTGAGAAGTCCTGTAAATAAATAGTTTTCTTCTAAAGTAATTTAATAAGATATAATTTCACTGATTTGAAATTAAGTTCATTAAATTAAAAAAAATTATCCCTTAATATTATGTAAGATAAATTATTTTATTTATTCACATAATTTCTCCTGATACTTTTACTCAATCAAATGACATTTTCTAAAATAAAAGGAATACCTTATATTTTAGTCAGTTACCATCCTTGGCTGCCTTTCTTATGAGTTCCTTGCCCTGATTTCGAAATGAACTGTGACTGAGCTAATTAGTGACAAAGTTAAATAAAATACAGAAGTCTTTAACTTCAACATTTTATTTAGTTTCTAAAGAGAAACTCAGTTTACTTATATATCCTTTCTCTAAGACTGGATTGAGTACTTTTCTGTATGTTCCCATAATACTTACAGATATATGTGTTTAAATTTAGTTATTTTGCTATCCTAATTCAAAATTAATTGGGAAGATTTATGATTACATAGAGAAGTTGGAGAAATATAATTAGCCATTTATAATCATTATCAGGGAAGAGAATGTCATTTGAGACCACTGTTGAAATGACTGATTAAAGAAAATGATATTGAAGGAAGTATTTGGAACATTTTTTAAATTAATAAATTAATAAATTTGATATATGGAGGAGGGTAGAGAAAAATAATGAATTCCTTTGTTACCATTCATTCATTTATTTATACATCCAGTAACAAATATTTAGTAGACCTCCTAAACACCAGATCCTGGAAATACAGAGGTCAGTATCCTTGTGGAGTTTACATTCTAATGCAGTAAGGAGTCTAAAAATTGTCAATTTTGGTTCTAGTTACTAATGGCCAATTTTGGCATTTAATTTGCCTGGATTACTTTGCTAGTGGTTATATACCATCCTTACTGTTAAATATAGTCAAGTTATTGTAATTATAATACACTTGAAAAACAACGCTATTGATAAAAATTGTTGTTGTTTTTTTTAATAGCAAAATCCAGTGAATTCATTTTCCTTGAGCTACACAATCCTATTTCACAAAGAGAAGAATTGAAATTGAAAGATATTATGACAGAAATAAGTACAACCACTGGAGAATTAGAGCTTTCTTATCCATTGTCTTGGGTTCAGGCATTTCCTTTATTTCAGAACCTTTCTTCGAAAGAAAGTTCTTTTATTCATTATTACTGTGCTTCAACTTGTTCCTTCCTTGCTGCTGCTGCTGAAGAAACAAAGATGCAATCAATATCTCAGGTTAGCACATGATTAATATAATTGGTGAGGGGGTGGGAGAAGGTTTGGTGAAAATTCTTTCATTGAAATTAGGCTGATTTCAAAATGCTGTTTTGTCTAAAGGGCACAATAGCCAACCTGAAAGAACTCCCAGTGCCAAAGCTAGAACAGTTTGATCAGCAAACTCAGTAATGATAGTATGTGATTATAACTAAAGAATAACATGAATACCAAAAAATTTATAATTATATAAATAAATAACTGAATTAATGAATGAATACATAAATAATAAATGATGGATAAGGGACACGTCTTTCTTAGAAAAGTATTCCAATTAATAAATATAAAGAATGAGAGAAATATAAAACCATCATTAGAAAAATCATAGTATGATTAGGTGCTAAATTTAATTGCTGAAAATTTAAGGAGAAACAGGATAAGTGCATAATCTCAAAATCTCTTCCCCAATATATTTATTAATTACAAAAAGTAGTAACAGTGGAGAATCCTGGCAGATATCACCTTAACCCAAGTGATCCAAGTTAATACCACCAATAATAAGACATTCTGACATAATACCTGTCACATCATACACCGAGAAGGGTACACCACTTCTGTGGTATTCTTCCAATACTGTATAATCTCAATCTAATCATGAGAAAAAACCCAGAGAAACCAGGTTACAAAATAACTGATTGATACTTTTTAAAAATACAAAAGTTATGAAAGATGCCGAAACCAGTTTGGCTCAGTGGATAGAGCGTCGGTCTGCAGACTGAAAGGTCCCAGGTTCGATTCCGGTCAAGGGCATGTACCTGGGTTGCGGGCACATCCCCAGTAGGAGATGTGCAGGAGGCAGCTGGTCGATGTTTCTCTCTCATCGATGTTTCTAACTCTCTATCTCTCTCCCTTCCTCTCTGTAAAAAATCAATAAAATATATTAAAAAAAAAGTTATGAAAGATAAGGGAAGATTGAAGCATTGTAAGGTCCTGAAACAGGAAAAAGATATTAGTGGAAAACTAGTTGAAATCAGAATAAAGTCTGTAATTTACCGTATAATATTATACCAGGGTTAATGTCTTAGTTTTGATAATTGTACTATGGTTATATAAGATGTTAATATTACTGGAATCTGGGAGAGGCTTGTTTTCTGCAAAGTCTAAATTACCTTAAAACAATTCATAGTAAGTTTAAATATGCTCTTTTAAAAAATAATAACTCTAGAGAGAAGCGTGTTTATTAAGTTTGCTGTGGAGCATGCATGTGCATGTATACCTACACACAGGACAGTCTGGTCAGGGGCTAATCTGTTATTTAGAAGGCTTGTAGGAAGCCACATTAGGAAGACAAGGTGTGAGATTTTCTTTCTTTATGTATACACTAGAGGCCCAGTGCATGAAAATTCATGCATTGGAGGGGGGGTTCCTCAGCCCAGCCTGCCCCCTTTCACAGTCTGGGAGCCCTCAGGGGCGGGAGGCAACCCAGCGATCAGGGGAAGACGACGCCCTCATCACACCTCTGCTGCTGCCACAGCCAGCAGTGCAAGCCTTGGCCGGTCCTGGTTACCTGAGCCTTGAGCTGGCCCTGGGTGTCTGGGCAGCCGCCATCCAAGGCTTGCCTGCGCCTTGGCTGGCCCTGCTTGCCTGAGCCTTAGTCAGTGGGGGGTGCAGGAGGATCCAAGGCCCCGGTGGGGCTGTGGGGATTCTGGCGGCAGGCGCAGGGAGCTGCTGGCCTGCCCCTGCTGTGGGCGCCGCCATCTTGTGAGGGCATGACAGCCAATTTGCATATTACCTCTTTATTATATAGGATTGTAACAATTTTGCATGCTAACTATATTGTATATACAAATTTACATTCTACTTTTCCATTTAATAATAGAATATCAATTTATGTTATTATAAACTCAGTCCCTCTTTAAAATTTTTTCTATTATAGTATCACCTCTTTTGTTCATTTTGAGCTGCACAGATTCTCTTTTAATTATAAAGCTCAGATTTATAAGTAACACTTCAACTGAAACTTTGATTATGTAAAGTATCTTTTGATCAATAGTATTATTTTGATGCTTATATCTTTGCAGAAATTTTAAAAGTATAGATATAATATCGTGATTTGGATTTTTTTTAGTCACATTTTCTCTTTACAAGTCTAGGTTTTGACTGTTCTTTTCAGAGTTTATATGTATTTATGTATCTATAAGGAGACTTTTCTCCCCATTTCCTGTCAGCCCTCAAATATAGATGCAGCCAAACCTAATTACACCTTCCTGCAGAAGCAAAGTAGCGGTTGCTACTCACTTTCTATTACAACTAACCCAGATGAAGAATGGCGAGAAGTCAGGCACACTGGACCTGTTCAGAAGTATGTACTGTATCATGTCCTGTTTGTAATAGGTGGGCACACTAGTCGTTTTCACTCATGTTGCTGATTTTAGTTTACCTTTTTAAATGTTTTGAGTTTTACTTTCACACTAAATGGCTAATAATGAAAATAATGTTTTTTCTAAATTTATGAGAAAGTTAAAAAATTTTTTATTAGGTAAAACAATTGTGCCATTTCATTTAGTTTTATGTTAATAAGACAGAAATAGTAGCCAAACTATAAAATTTTGTAAGATTAAAGCATTTATTGAAAATATTTAAATAGCAATGTATGATTTTTAAGATTATATATTTTATATCTGAATATATAATAGGAAAATGAAATTATTTATTAAAGTGTGCCTCAATTTAAGGTATTTTAGAATTTATCAGAACTTTCCCTTTCAGAAATTGCTTTTTTTTGGTTATATTTCATCTTTTATATATCTCCTCATAGTGGGAAGGCAGAATCGGGTGTCTGTGCATTTGGAGGGTGGATTTAATTCTCTATGTAATTCCTTTTCTGGTTTTAGGGGGAAAAAACCACCACCATGAAAGCACAGGATAGGAAAATAGGCGAATAAATGAAAACTATAAAGATTAGCATTTAAAAAATTTCCACAGTTCTTTTTGGTTTAAGGTGCCGTGCATATCAAAGATTAAGTCAATTGGCAGATGACTTTTATCTTCTAAATCTTTTCTAGTTCAAGGAAGTACATATTATCCCTTTATTATTTAACTACACTAGTGGCCTGGTGCATGAAATTTGTGCGCATTAAAAGGGAATTAATTAGAGGAAATATTTTAATATTGCTATTTGCCCTTTCTCTATAATAGAAGTGTCAGAGATGAAAGAAAATTAGTAAAATGTATATGAAAATAATGTATACATTTATTAATAAATAAACAATAACAGCGTCACGTCCCCAGCCGGTGCCAGGCGGAGGATGCAGCCTCACGTCCTGGCCTCTCCGCGCACGCAGCCCTGTCCACCCACACCTGCTGCAAATGCAGCCTCCTGCTGATCGGTCGTTACAGCATGAGGGCGTCATGACCATTTGCATATTACCTTTTATTAGTATAGATTTGTGCACCTGTCTATGCCAAGATTATAGTTATGAATTCACAGCTGCTACTGGTCTTATTTCTGAACTTCAAGAGAGGATATTAGAAGAAAGATGCCTAATTAGTTGTCATCTGTTTTCTACTTCTTTTTGATTGTGTTCTAATTATTTCTTTCCATTATGTTCTCTTAAGTTTTACATTATAAGCTCTTTATTATAGGAAACTTGCCTCCTTAAGCTCCCTATTATTTCCATTACCCAGCTGCTGGCTTAGACTAGCTACCAATAGAGCATAGTTTTTGACTGCTGGCTCTTCTGAATATAAAGGAACTAGGAATCTGAATAGGGATTCATTTAGAGTTGGAAAGTATACCATAGGAAAATCATCCGTGGTTTTATTATATCAGTTTGTTGAAAGTTAAAAATTATACAGAAGATAGACATCCTCAATGGTATTGTGATTGATTGTGAGATATATCCTATTGATTTAACAGATATTGAGACCAGCCTACATGAGAAGGATTGGAAAGGAAAAGATGCTCAATTAGACTACTATAAGTAGCTTGTGAAAATTAAGGGAGGAAAATATAATTGCTTGTATCCTGTCAAATAATTTTCACTCTACATATTTTAGTTATTGAATACTATTACCCTGTTATTGTACCATATGACAAATCTTTTTGACATTAGAATTTTTAATACCAATATACTTTAACTTTATTTTTACTTTTAAGGTTGATTGTATATCCTCCACCACCTACCAAGGGGGGATTAGGAGTAACTAGTGAAGATCTGGAGTGCTTAGAAGAAGGGGAGTTTCTTAATGATGTAATTATTGATTTCTACCTTAAGTAAGTACAATGCTAAATGATCTTCTCATTTGTTTTACAGGTGCTGATGTGAATCTTAAAGTAAATGTTTTTATATCTGAAGTATTTAACTCTAGATAAAAGTAACGTGCCACGATACTAGATTTGGAAATTTTTTGTCTACAAAGGTTTTCTAGAGTTGACTAACTCAGTTGTATTCCCTTATTTCCAATAGATACTATGTACTTCAGAAGAACTACTGTTTTTTAGTTTATTTTAGTTTTTGTTTGTTTTTGATTTATTCTTCTTTGACTATTATTGTGATGAAGGAACTACTTACATAATTACAAATCACTTTGGGAACTAACTGAAAAGAAGCAACTCTGTGTAGTTATCTATTGTGTCTTTAAGCACAATTAAGAGTTAACAGTCATTTAAAAAATCCATACCACTATTTAAAAAAGAATAACTTTCAAATTTTTGTATAGCCAAGCTGAAGGGATAGGGAAGTTTTTTCAACTTTCATGCAAAGGTAATTTGTTTCTAGCCTTCATTTTGTACTGTATCCCTTCACTTCTTTTAGATGTCTCTAATTATTTCATTGAACCCCCTCAAACTAAATTTATTGTCATTTTACCTAAGCCCTGTTTTACTGATAATCCAGTACTTAGTCTAGTCACTCAGGCCCCAAATCTTACACTAGCATTTACTCTTTATCCTTGACATTGTAGATTTAATCTCTAGAAGTTTAATATGGGTCCTTTTTTATATCTTCCATGTCTCTATTTAGTTATAGTAACTGTTTGGAATATAGTTATGATAACTGTTTCATTGTCCTTTTCTACTTATTCTAATATCTGTGTCAGTTTTGGATCAGGTTTTCTTTTCATTGTGAGTGTTTTTATTTTGTTTTGTTTTGCTTCTTTGCATGTCTGGTGATTTTTTATTGGGTGATGGGCATTTTTGTATTCCTATAAATATTAATTGAATTTTATTATGGAACACAGATTTTTTGGAAGCAGTTTGATGCTTTTAAGGGTCATGCTTTTTGTGATTTGTTAGCCAAGACCAACAAATTAATCCTGACCTCTGAGGAAAGACCTTTCAGAGTGTTCTACCCGGGGCCTCATGAATCATGAGGTATGCCAGCCTGGCTGGTAGGAAAAGGCATTATTCCCATGGCCTGTGGAAATGCTGGGTATGGTTCTATCTCATCTTTTCTGGTAGTTTTTCCCCCCAGCCTTGGGTATTTTCCTTACACCCGTACAGTGATCAATATGCTGCTGACTACTTGAGGAGAACTTTCTGAAGATGTTTGGAGCTCTCTATGCAGACAGTTCTTTTCTTTCCAATATTCAGATCTGCGAACCCTGGCTGCCTTGGTCTCTTCTGACTCACATCCATCTCTTCAACTCGGGGAGTCTGTCAGGCCTCATGGGTTACTCCTTGTGCTGCAGCCTGGAAACTGTCTAGGCAGTACCGGGGCATTAGTGGAGCTTACCTTGTTTCACGTTTCTCAAAGATCACTGTTCTTTGTTGCCTGATGTCCAGGGTTTTAAAAACGATTGTTTTACATTTTTAATTTTTTGTTTTTTTTTTCAAGCAGAAGGGTAAATCCGATCCTTATTATTCTATCTAGACTGGGAGTGAAAGTCTTCATTATCATGGACTCTTTATCCTTCTCCCCCCCCATTCGCTTTCTACATATTGAGTTGCCAATTTTAACAGATTCTGTCTCTCAAGTTCATTTAATCTCTTTTGTTGTCATGATCTTTCTAGTACTCCTTATCTCACCTAAATTGTAATTCTGCCTTTTTAAGTAGTCTCCCTGATCTTTTGTCTCTGTTTTGTTGTCTATTGAGTATGTTTTTTTTTAACTTTATTTTTCTTAAACTGCCCTAAGAAAGCAACTCTTGGGAACTTTTAGTAATATTACCTGTCAAAATGAGTTCAAACACAGTCTGGCATTTGAGGATCTTGATAATATTACACCAATCTATCTTTTCAGCCTTATACATATATGTACTACATAGTCCAGCAAAATTGAATTATAAACAGTTTGCTAAACAAAGCCCATCCCTATTCACACTTCTGTATTAATGCTCTGTTTTTCCTGCTTCCTGGAATTCTCACCTCTTATTTCAAATTGTTGAAATTTTATTCCTTTTCAAGGTTCCTTTCAAGTGGTACCTTTGTGAAACTTTTCCTGATCTTCTAAACAGTTATTATTAACTCACATAAAACTTCATTTGTATCTCTTTTATGGTACTTATACTATTTTGCCTTATTTTAAAGTTATTTGGTAGTTTTATAATTATTCTCCCTCTAAAGGTTAAGCACTTTGAATCTTACTTATTTTTTGTATTCTATAATAGTATCAAATTTATTTTTTATGAGATGAAATGGATCATTTTTTTTGTATTTTAATATGTTCTTTGGAATTAACTAATAAAATTTTATTTTTAATGCAGATTTAATAGTATTTTTCTATACTTCCTTTTCATGGAACTGCCTATATATATATTCCTTATTTTCAGAGGGGATTCTAACTTTATTTTTTAAGCTACTTTCTATTTATTTTTTAAATTGATGAATAACTTTCAAGTAGTAAAGTATAAAGCTGATGTTCACATATGTATACACCCATCTTAATCATCATTCAGATCAAGCATTCTTTGTGTCTCCTTCCCTGTAGTATATCTTTCCCATAATCACATTATAGAAAAACTTCACATTTTCTTTGTCTGTTAAGTTTTTTTAAAAAAATAATTATAAGGTAATTTTCAAACCGGCATAAACATTAAAAATAGTAGAGTTCTGCCCTAGCCTATGTTTCCCAGTGGTTGGAGCACAGGCACAGGTATCTAAGGGTCTTGGGTTCGATTCCCAGCCCTGGTTGGGGCGGTGTGGGAGGCAACCAATTAGTGTTTGCTTACATTGATGTCTCTCTCTCTCTCCCCCTCCTTTCATCCCTTCCACTTTCTAAAAAACCAATGGGAAAAATACACTCAGGTGAGTTTTAACAACAAACAAAAAAAGGAATAGTTGAATTCTCTGATCATGAAAGGTTTAATTATTCAATGATTGAATTATAATCTTATATTGAAGGATTTTTAGTATAGAAGTGAACTAAGAATTTAGAGATTAGTCATGTTTCAGAATTAAGATTTTTTTCTTTCCTCTTCTTTTGTGTCTGTAGTATAAATATGGTACTCAACACATGTTAGGCATTTGATAAATATTTGTTAAGTGAGTAAATGAATAAGTGGGCAATTTCTGCTTTAAACAGTCTTGGTGCAGGACTTTGAAGTAACTAAAAAACAAAAAGAACTGAAATCAGAGCAAATTGCAAGATTGCTTTGAATCTAATTGGATATAAAAATGAAGATTCCCAGAACACATAAGATAATAGTGGGAAGACCAGGTAAAATCTGAAAATAATTTAATTTTGTGGTGTTGCTACTTTACCAGGTATCTTATATTGGAAAAGGCATCAAGTGAACTTGTTGAACGAAGTCACATTTTTAGTAGCTTTTTCTATAAATGCTTGACGAGAAAGGAAAATAACTTAACAGAAGATAATCCAAATCTTTCGTAAGTCTATCTTCCAATGTACTTACATTTTGAGAGGCAAATATACCATTTTGATGTTTCTAATGAAATAACCTCGTATAGTGTTCCCTTGATGAGTAATATTACCACTTGTATAGGTGCTGGGCCTGTTGTTTTGTGAGACATTCTCACCCTTCCATGGTGCTGCTCCCTCTCACAGGGAGGCTGACTCTTGCAGGCTTCATTTCCAATTGCACTTCCTTGGGGGGACACTGGGAGTTGGAAAGGAAGGAAGGAAGAAACTAGGTTATTTCTTCTTTACCTTCCACCATGGGCAGTAATTCTGACAGTTTCTCACCCTAAAGTATAAGCTTCATGAGGTCAGGGACTTTATTTGCCTTATTTTCTACTATCCCTAGTGCCTTTTACTCAGTGCTTGGTACATGCTAGGAACTCAAAGAAAAATATAAATAATAATGTATATTATTTAAAGGGGAGAGAACTGTTAGACATTTGATTGAGGATTTTCTACACAGTTAGGAACTGAGAATAAGATTAATCTGTGGCTCCCATATTCCTCCTAATCTCCTTGCCCCATCCTATGTGTAATATATTCCCAATCAAATAAAGTTAACATAATCAGGAATCTACCAAACACTAACATAACACAGAAAACTTGGCATCCTTGTGATTTTCAAATGGAAAATTAACAGACTATATACTAGAGGAAAGCAGTTGTTTATAATCTTGTAATGGTTGGGCCATTCTGAAATAAAAAAATTCAGTGAACATGTGACTCCAGATTATTTTATGAAGTTAGTCTTCTACATATAGTCTTCATTCCTATCACATCTTTTAGCCCTTTCTGGATCCCATCTTCTCATGTCTACCCTTGCAAGTTTGGTTAGTCAGATGAACAGATATTGGGCAAAGATGTCTATTTCCTATATTACTTGGTATATAAATCTTTAAGAACTTAATGATTTGTTTAATTCCCTGCATAAAAAGAGGTTCTTCAAGGGATGGATCCCTGATCCAGAAGTCACATACCACCTCCTTTATGCCATGGTTAAATGCCATCCCCTTCCTAAAATTATTTTTTGACATCCAAACTTGGTTTGATATCTTCCCTTAACTTCCCTGATGGATTTAGTAAAGCAGGGGTGGGGAACCTTTTTCCTGCCAAGGGTCATTAGATATTTATAACATCATTCACTTAGTATAATTCACTTAATATAAATTTATGTTGCTATGAAAAAAGCTCCTAGATTTATTGAATTTCGAGTCCCACCTGTGGTTGCCATGGCAGGGCCAGACCAAATGATTTTTCAAGCCTTACCAGGCCCGTGGACTTTCCCCACCCCTGATATAAAGAAAATAAACGATTCCATATTTGTTTTTTGTGTTTGTCCCAACCCTTTTATACGTGGCTTTCCTAGATCTGTAGTGTAATTCCTTATGACGCTTATATTTTAGTTATTTGTTGTGGTTTTTTTTCTGCCCTCATTTTAAAAAAATTCCTTTAGGTTAGTGTGGGTGATGTTATTATTTGTTCTTAGGAACCTAATAAATATTTGTTGAAGAAATAAAATGAAAGATGGATATACTTAACTCATTCTCATAGTTTCTTTATATATGAAATGAAGGGAGACGAGTGTCACCTTTAAAGATCTAAGAACATATGCCTCCTTCTTCCTCTTTAATTATGTTTTAAAACACCTTTCTATTCACAAATATAACATTTAGACAATTCTGTTAAGGTTTAATAATAGTGTTTTATACCATGTGAAGATGGAACTAAACAGGATAAATAGGTTTAGTTGTTTTTATTCAGTTGTGCCACTTGTAGAATCTACATAACATTTTATAAATTGTTGCCTTTCTTCTATTACATTATTTATAAACAGGGATCAGATTTAAGAATACCCAGGAGTTAATAAAAGGAGATAATTTTCTAGTGTGTTATATATCTTGAAAAGGATGGTTAGATAAACTAAACCTAGCAGTTTTCAGTTATAAAAATGACTCTTGAAATCCTTATCTTAAATTTTTAATTATTTATATATCAAATATATCTATCTTTCATATTCCCAGAATGGCACAAAGAAGACATAAAAGGGTAAGAACATGGACTCGCAACATAAACATCTTTAATAAAGATTACATCTTTGTGCCTGTAAATGAATCGTGAGTATTTCTGGTCATTTCAAAACAAAATTGGAGGGAGTGCAGAAAAAATATTTGGGGTGTATTTAGATAGATGATCAGTAAAAAGTGTGGGTATATTAACCCCAGGTATTATTATTTATTTATTTATTTATTTTTCTTTATTGATTAAGGTATGACATATGTGTCCTTATCCCCCTTTGCGCGCCCCCCCCCCCCAGTCCCCCTCATGCCCTCACCCCCCTGGTGTCTGTGTCCATTGGTTAGGCTTATATGCGTTCATACAAGTCCTTTGGTTGATCTCTCCACCTTACACCCACCTTCCCCTGCCTTCCCTCTGAGGTTTGATGGTCTGATCAATGCTTCTCTGTCTCTGGATCTGTTTTTGTTCATCAGTTTATTTTGTTCATTATGTTCCACAAATGAGTGAGATCATGTGGTATTTATCTTTCTCTGACTGGCTTATTTCGATTAGCATAATGCTCTCCAGCTCCATCCATGCTGTTGCAAATGGTAGGAGTTCCCTCCTTTTTATAGCAGTGTAGTATTCCATTGTGTAGATGTACCATAGTTTTTAAATCCACTCATTAGCTAAAATAATGAGTTATGTATCTTGGATTTTGTTTTGACAGTGGTTATATTGTAAATATAGTGAAAAAAATAAAATGACAAATGAGCACAAAACTGTAATGACTGAGACATTGAATGTTTTTTTGGGGTGGAGCTCAAGAAAAGATCAAAAGATTTTAGCGTGAATCTTCAAATATTTGAGAATAAGCTCTTTAAGAACTAATAGAAAAATGATTATGCTTCGAGTATATTTATTATAGCAGATCCTCGACAGAAAACACTAACTATATGAAAGTAAATAAGTTTGAATTACTCAGATTTTATCCTAAGTAGTCTTACTTCTTAATTAGTTTTGGGATGTGTGTTCTGTATTATATCAGATATTATAATTGACTTATTCAAAATTAATGTAAAGTTTGTCATACCCCCTTTCTTAGCTGTAGCTCTAGGATATATTCTTCTGCATTGTTTAGATTTTGTGTTATTAAGATTGTATTTCTTTTTCAACAGGTCTCACTGGTATCTTGCAGTCATTTGTTTTCCGTGGTTAGAAGAAGCTGTGTATGAAGATTTTCCACAAACCGTATCCCCCCAGCAATCCCAGGCTCAGCAATCCCAACACAACAACAAAACAATAGGTGATAAACATAATGTAAATGGTGTTTTTAATGGCAACAGCAATGGAATGATTAGAGGAAACCTTATGACATTAAAAGATAGCATAGTTATTTATTATCTTTAAACTTATTAGGAGAATAAGAAATCTGAAATTTTCATGATAGATGCCCAGCCTCCTATATAGACAATATATAATTCTTGATATACTTTTTTTTTTAAATATATTTTATTGATTTTTTACAGAGAGGAAGGGAGAGAGATAGAGAGTTAGAAACATCGATGAGAGAGAAACATCGATCAGCTGCCTCCTGCACATCTCCCACTGGGGACGTGCGCGCAACCAAGGTACATGCCCTTGACCGGAATCGAACCTGGGACCTTTCAGTCCGCAGGCCGACGCTCTATCCACTGAGCCAAACCGGCTTCGGCTTGATATACTTTTATATTGAGTTTCATCATGGTACTTTTTATAGCATAATCTTGCCAGCATGACTAAGGATCCATGCCATGGATCTTCAGTCAAGCTTGAAATTCCCCATTTTTTCTTTTCTTTTTAAAAAAATTTATTTATTGATTAAGGTATTACATATGTGTCCTCATGCCCCATTATCCCCCAACCCCCCTCACTCATGCCCTCCCCATTTTTTCTTAATATAAAGTAACACAGTTTTTGTTGACACAGTAATTTGGCTAGGTAATATGGGTCTCTTATAATTCTGCCTTGATTTTTCTTATGTTATCAACCCAATTAAGCAAGCAATTAAGCCTACTTTCTTTGAAGAAGAAAAATCAAAATTATATGCTCTATAGCTGTAGCCCAAGCAGCAAGCAGAATTAATAATAGTCATTATTATTAACACTGACCAAAATCTGGCGGGGGGCGGGGGAGGGGGGGTAGAGGGGGGTGTATCTGGTAAAGCAACTGATTATTTTCAATTTTCTCTAATCATTCTCTTCTTAAAAAGTATATGTATGAAACACTGTATGATCGATCATAGGTTATAAGAACCATTACTAGGCAAATTAATGCTCCTCCATATTAAAAACAGCAGACATTTTGCCTGGCTGGTATGTCTCAGTGGTTGAGTGTTGACCTATGAACCAAGATGTCATGGTTCGATTCCCGGTCAGGGTACATGCTCAGGTTGCGGGCTTAATCCTCAATTGGGGTATGCAGGAGGCAGTTGATCAATGAGTCTCTCTCATCATTGATGTTTCTATCTCTCCCTCTCCCTTCCTCTTTCTGAAATCAATAAAAATATATTTTAAAAAATAAATAGAAACAGTAGACATTTTGATTAGCGATCCATTTTTGAAGATTGTCTTTTTTATAAGAAACTGACCCAGCTAACTGGTATTTTAGGTTTGGCTCTGGGGTTTATGTATTTTCTGATAATAGCTGACCATAGTCAGTTTTATCTGTTGATTGAATTTTGTTTATAACTTCAGCCATGAAAAAGTTTAAATAGATCCCAGGTATTTTTTCCCCTTTAAATACTATATACATACAAATTAGAATTTATGCTTATCTAAATACTTTGTATTAGACATAAAGACTCATAACTGCTTTGTTATTTCTAACTAGATAAAGATCTACGTACTACTTCAGCACCATCCTTGGGTTCAGTGGATTCCCAAGTAAGTGTGTTCTTTATAGATTTGAAGGAAGGGAAACTCATGAATCTGTAAAATACAGCATAGCTAGGTAGCTGTGGGACATTGGTGCCCATAATTAAATTTTTGCTGCCTATAAGTCTTTGATGGATTTTGTGGGAGTAGAAAAGAGAACATGAGATATTATCATTCTTTTTGCATCTATTTAACTTACTTTAACTCTTTAGGTTTGTTTAGTTTTGTAGTAGTTTATCTGATCATCTTAGTTGACTACTTTTCTTGTTTCTGTGGGTCAGATTTACTTTTATTCTTCCTTATGTTAGCAATTTTTTGAACTTAGTGTAATTAATAAACTAAGCAAGCATATTTTTATATTCTACTTTCTATTGTGAATTATTGATAACAATTATTCAAAATAGAATCAAGGCCAACCCACATGGCTTCTGAGATTAAGATAGTTACCATTAACTTTTCTATATAAGGGCCTCCAAACTAGTATGCATGGTCTATATTTGGTGTCTTAATCGATTAAGGTAGCCACCGAATGACTTTTTGATGAGCATAGATAGCAGCAGCCTCCCTGGCACAGGCCTGTGTCTTAACTGTCACTGGAACTGGGTAGGCAGAAGGAAGGTGTTTCCTTCTCTATTGGCACAGTGGCAGGATAAGGAGTTCTTTCTTGCTTTTAAGCCAGGTTTCCCAAATTGGGTTCCTTGGAATACTTGTTCTAAGATGCAGTTTATGATAAAAAGGGATTCTAAGGTCCATTAATTTGGGTAAACCCTGGATGCCATTTCTGTCTTAGAGATTCACTGTTATATTAGAATAATAAAGATACTGAGAAGTTCTGCTTTAAAGAAATGTTTGTTTGACCTATTGTTTCTCAAATTTATCAACAAAAAATATCCATCCTTTTCGCTTAATATACATTAATATTCTGCTTTTTGTGCTTCAGAGGGAAGAAATATGTCTCTACCAACATTATTTATTGAGGTAGAGAATGTATGTAAGCATAGGTTAAATTTGCTTATCTTTGCTGAAGATGATAACTCTGAATAGAAGTAATTAATTAAAGTTCCAGATTGTTTTTTAGGAAATATTAAAGGTCCATAACTTCTTTGGGCCACATGTAAAACTGTATAAACTGCTGTTTCACCAGTATAAGAAAATAAATCAGTGAATTTTGAAAAGTGCAATTAGCTCACTTTTGATGATGAAAACTCTTATTTGAAATTTTAATTTCAAAGTTATTTGAAATATTTTAGAAAGTAACTGAATATTAATTTATTCAAACTAGTTTTAATTGTAAAGTCATAAAAATTTATGTTATTTCAGAGTACTGAGACGAGTATGTCAATACCAAAGAAAGTGTGTAAAAGGTAGGTACATGCTGTAATGATATTTTCAGATATTTAGGTTCACTTCATATACAAAAATGTACATCTTGATTTTTTCCTTTGCTCTTAATAGGCCATGCATTCTCATACTAGATTCCTTGAAAGCTGCTTCTATACAAAACACAGTTCAGAATTTACGAGAGTAAGTAATGACAAGTTTGCCCTTTAGTTTGTTACCTAAAAATCTCAATAATTTTGAAGATATTTTAAGAATTACTGAAAATGCTGTCAGAATTATATTTTATTATGTATTTAGATGTGGCCTAAAATTTAAGTATTAATATTTCTCAAGGACTATGTCAAAAGTAAATTCAGAATTTGTATTCATAATTGAACAAAAGCACAACTTTACAAAGGAACAGTGCAAATGTTAGTGGTTATCAAAAGTAATACTTTAGGAAATAAACCTTACATTCTTATTACGTGTGTGTGTGTGTGTGTGTGTGTGTGTAATTTGGTAATTTTCTCTAAGGATCTGGAAAAAACTAGCAGCTAAAGTTTTAAAATAATTTGTTAATCTACTTTGTGATATAAGTAACTTTATATTTTTGAATTGTCAAAGTTGAGTTGTTGGAAAAGGTCTAGCATTTAGTTAAAAACTAAGATGATTTTCTTTAAAGTAGGACTTTTGAAGCCTAACATATTATAATTTCTACTGTTAAAGTTCAGTCTTTGGAAATTCGGCTTGAGCCAACAAATGTTTTCTCACTTTTGTGAAAGTGTTACATAACAGTAAAGAGATTTCTATTCAAGTCAATCTACTTTTTGATGATTTAAGGTATTTAGAGGTAGAGTGGGAAGTTAAACGAAAAACTCACCGTGAATTCAGCAAAGCAAACATGGTGGACCTATGCCCTAAAGTTCCTAAACAAGATAATAGCAGTGATTGTGGAGTATATTTACTGCAATATGTGGAAAGCTTCTTTAAGGTATGTAAAAATATAAATAAACTAGAGGCCCGGTGCACAAAAATATGTGCACTCAGGGGGGAGAGGGGGTTCCTCAGCCCGGCCTGTGCCCTCTCGCAGTCTGGGACCCCTCGGGAGATAACGACCTGCTGGCTTAGGCCTGCTCCCGGGTGGCAGAGGGCAGGCCCAATCCCTAGGTGCAGCCCCTGGTCGGGCTCAGAGCAGGGCCGATTGGGAAGTTGGGGCGCCACCCCCTGTCATGCACAGAGCAGGGCAGATCCGGAGGTTGCGATGCCACCCCTAGTCACGCTCAGGGTAGGGCCGATTGGGGGGTTGGGGCACTGCCCCCTGTTACACTCAAGGCAGGGTCGATGGGGAGGTTGCGGCGCTACCCCCTGTCATGCACAGAGCAGGGCCAATCAGGGGGTTGGGGCACTGCCCCCTGTCACTCACAGAGCAGGGCCCATCAGGGGGGTTGGGGCTCCGTACCCTGTCACGCACAGAGCAGGGTCGATCAGGGGGTTGGGGAGCTCCCCCCTGTCACACACAGAGCAGGGTGGATGAGGGGGTTGGGGCGCCGCACCCTGTCACACTCAGGGCAGGTTCGATGGGGAGGTTATGGCTCTACCCCGTCACACACAGAGCAGGGCCCGTGGGGGGGTGGGTTGGGGCGCCGCACCCTGTCACACACAGAGCCGCAGGGCTGATCAGGGGGTTGGGGCACCTCACCCTGTCACACACAGAGCCGCAGGGCGATCAGGGGATTGGGGGAGCGCCCCCCTATCAGGCACAGAGCAGGGCAGATAGGGAGGTTGTGGCCCCGCCCCCTGTCACACACAGAGCCGCAGGCGAATTTAGGGGGTTTGGGCACTGCCCCCTGTCATGCTGCTCCAGGGGGCCAGGAGGCCTCGCGGCTCCGCTGATCCCGGTGCTGGGAGGCATATTACCCTTTTACTATATAGGATAGAGGCCTGGTGCACGGATGGGGGCCGGCTGATTTGCCCTGAAGGGTGTCCTGGATCAGGGTGGGGGTCCCCACTGGGGTGCCTGGCCAGTCTGGGTGAGGGGATGATGGCTGTTTGCATCTGGTCACACCCCCTTCAGGGTGGGGGTCCCCACTGGGGTGCCTGGCCAGCCTGGATGAGGGGATGAGGGCTGTTTGCAGCTGGTCACACACCCTTCAGGGTGGGGGTCCCCACTGGGGTGCCTGGCCAGTTTGGGTGAGGGGCTGAGGGCCGTTTTCAGGCTGGCGGGTGACTGAAGCTCCCAATGGCTCCTTTTTTTCTTTTTTTTTTTTTATTCTGGGCCAGCTTTAGCTCTGAGGCTCGGCTCCAGCTATGAGGCCTCCACTGCTAAAAGCAGGTTTCTGGCCTTTGTTTACCTTCTGTATTTGAAACAATGTTGCGATCCTGCTGGCTGAAGCCCGGCTGACTAAAGCAGGTTTCTGGGGTTTTGTTTAGCTTCTATATTTGTTACAATGTTTCAAACTGCAAGCTCAGAGGCCGGCAGCAGTAGGCGGGGAACCTGGTTTCCTCCGTCACTGGAGCAAGCAAGCCTCCCTGTTCGCATCAGCTGCCTGGCTGCCGGCCGCTATCTTGGCTGGCAGTTAATTTGCATAAGGATATGCTGATTAGCCAATGGGAAGGGTAGCGGAGGTATGGCTAATTACCATGTTTCTCTTTTATTAGATAGGATTTCTTATTCACAGTTACCAGTATACAATCAGAAACTACTGGGCAAGCAAAGAAGCAGAAAATGTTATAGGTAATCAAGAAAGAAAGAAAGAAAAAAGAAATGGAACCACAGATAATTCATATATGGGAGTTAGCAGATAAGAACTTAGAAATGATTTGATTAATATGTTAGAGAAAAGTCAAAATGAATGAAGAGATGAAATCTAAAAAAGTCAAGTGAACCTTCTAGAGTTGAAAATGTACAATGATATATCTGAAATTTAGAACTTATTGGATAGGTTTAGTAGCAGACTGGATATAGCAGAAGATAGGATTAGTGAACTTCAAAAAAAAAAGACATTAGAAAGTATCCAATTTGCTTAGAGAAGAAAAAGAATGTAAAGAACGGAGCATAAGAGATAAGTATGATACAGTCAAAAAGTCTAATTTACATATAACTGGAGTTCCAGAATGATTACTGGTGGCGGGTGGGGTGCATGCAGAGGGTAGTAAGGCAGATAGAAATTTGAAGAAAAATGTTCAGAACTAGATTCATGTATTCAAGTAGTTCAGAAAACCATGAACTAGATAAGTACAGTGACAAGTGTGGGTGTTATTTTCTAGCTCACCAGAGACTCCATTGAAACTGCAGCAATATTAAAGGAGAAATTTTAAATAGCGAGGGATCACTCTTTGCTTTTTGAACTGTCAGCTTATTACTTCAGTCATTACCAGTGTTGTTGGTATATTGAGCAGGTTATTTATACTTGCTTGGAAAATCCTTTAAACGTTACAGTACTTTCAAAGTAAGGATTATAAGGTGCAGTTACAACTTTTGGTATAATTGGAGAGGAATGATAACATATAGCAGAATATGGTACATATTATGGAAGTCACTGAAATATGTTGTTATTTTTTTTCACATTGGAAGTTCATTAAAGGGAGCCAATTCTATTCTCTAATACTCTTTCCAAAGAGATTTGGTTTTATTTTTAGAATATTCTAAGTGCCTTATTACATAACATATTTTGAGTTTGTTACATAATTCTACTTTAATAGCCTCAGTCAGTAGAATATGCTTCTAATATAGGTTGTAAGATTTCATCACATTTATAAACATGATCTAGAGGTAGCCTTCTTCAGCAGTTATTTTTTTAATAACTTGCAACTTCCTTATTAAGCTTAACATAATGGAGAATACAGCAGTTCTTGAAGCCAATAAATTGGCTTGTTTTTGCACTAAAAGAAGGCACTTCTTCAGGATTTGATGTGTTTTTTGTTTTTTTAAATCTGAGATTCTTCATTTACTGCTAAGACTTTCTCTTTGTTTTAATAATTTCAAAATATTAGCATTTTGGAAAAAATTGTGTTCAAATCAACCTGACTTCTGCATTGAGCTGTATCATTCTCTATTTACTAGTCTGTTTTGCACTAATCAGCTAAACACCATTGTAACAGAACAAACAGGATTTATTTTTGATGTTCTAAAGTTAGCAATTTAATGAAAATGTTCTAAAATGATGGTGGTGATGGTTGCACAATTTTGTGAATATACTGAAAACCATTCAAATGCATATCTTAGGTGAATTTTATGGTATGTGAATGATATCTTAGTAAAGTTATTGTTTAAATAAAGTTGGCAATTTCTCATTTCTTGTAAAAATGAAATTCAAACAAATTTGAATTATACCACTAAAATGATTGCATTCTTTCTTTTCTCTAGGATCCTATTGTTAATTTTGAACTTCCAATTCATTTGGAGAAATGGTTTCCTCGTCATGTAATAAAGACCAAACGGGAGGACATTCGCGAGCTCATTTTGAAACTTCATTTGCAGCAGCAGAAGGGCAGCAGTAGCTAGTTAATCTGTACAAAGATGACAGATGTTCTACATGATTACAGGAAAGCTGCTTACCAGCATTTGTGTTAGCCAGCTCACGGAGAAGAAAATAACTTGTAGTAGTTTTATAAGTCATTGGCCTTTATTTAAAATATAAAAGGTGTATTATTAGATTGTTGGGATCTTATAGATGAAGAGGAAATGGGAGTGAGATACATAAACTTATTAGATAGAAATGGAAATTTCATAAATATTTGATATTTTTCTGATTTAATATGCTTGGATTATGCAATAGCATATGTAATGTGGGAATGTTTTTGTAGATAATAAAACTATGTGATCTGTACTTCCACATAACGGGAGTTGAGGGGAGCTAGGTCCTCCCTGCTAACAGCCCCAGTGCTTGTCAAATTTTTTGACAAGTCACATGATATTGTAATTCTATTCTTTGCAGCTCAAGCATGCAGTATGAATACTGTGTATTTTTTTTTTAACGAATTTAGTATCAAGGCTTCAGAAAGTGCCATTTATGGCATCCCTTCTGTATAGTGTAAAAGAAGACATAATGTTAGCAAGATGATAAAAATTCAGTCTTTCAAGGCGCAGCTTATTTTTCTCATCTGCTAAATGGAACCATTACTCTGCTGTAATTTTTTTTCCTTTTTTTTCTTTATTTCATATGTGGGTAACTGAGAATTTAGTTTGTTCATTCAGGGTGAAATTTGTAACAAAAAAATGTTTTAAAAATTATATATGTAACTCAATTTGAAGTATAGCTATATACTGACTGCTACATTACCCCAGAATATATGTACACAATTTATGTAAGTATACAAGATAAAATTGGTGTCCTTATAATTTTAATTAAAAAATGCCCTCAAAGTCTTATTTATTGTTAGAACTAAATATATAATTTTATAGCTCTGTTACCCAGTATCCATTTGTAAAACCAGATTGCTATCATTGCTTTTATATTTTTAAATTGGTCTTTTTAGAGACCTGTAATTCCCATGGAGCTTACTTTTTTTTTAATTCAATGTTTAGGTAACAGTTACAAATTCATGAGCTGAGGGTGGTATTATAGAAATACTTCACAGCCCTCTAATGTTATCAAGAATATTTTGAGGGGACAATTATAGTGTATTTTCTCAGATAAGGAAAATGTTTTTTTAAAGAATATTTTAATCTTCTGTTTTAAGCATCTCTTGGATTTACATTGTAACTGTATATAAAGCAGTGAAGCAAAGGAAATTTCAGATAAAGCTAAAAGTAGGAACATTTTATTTCAGAATCATGTGAATTGATATTGTCAGTTAAGCCTCAGTGTTTTTAAGCTTTTGTTAATCTTGCCACCATCTTTATATTGTTAAAGATATTTGTCTTTTGGAAGTTTCCTATAAAGAATCTTATAATTACATGTTTCATTCCCAATTTATGTGTGTGTAGGAGGGGACTTTTTTAGGTGACTATTAATTGTTTCATACATCAAATTTTGGTAGAGTAAATATATAATACATTTTCTTGTGACTTCTTAATATTTTTGTTTGTGTGTTTTTCAAAGATTCCACTGTCTTTTATCATGTTTTGAAGATTGTTTAAAATTCATTTTCCTAAATTCATGTGGGAATGGTTTGAGAATATCAACATTTTATATTAAACATATTTACAATTCATTAGATTGAGGTATAATTTTTTAAAGAAATGTGTGCGTCTTAGAAATAAATTTTGAGTTGTACAGTGGCCAGTGCATATCATGTGGCTGATGCTTAGATTAATTTTCCTTTCTGTTTTAACAAGCATATTGCTAATTTGATTGTCAGTTCAGGAAACATTTGGCAATTTTCTAGTTACAATAAAATGAATGATAGATCTTCTGAACTCTTTATAGTATAATGGGAGAAGTGGACATATGAACAGTCTTAATATTCCCTGGTAAAAGCAATCATACAGTTTCTTTGGGAGCACAAGAGGGAGTTCATCCGTGTGTGTGCTAGGGAGAGGGCGAGGTGGTAAGAGGGTTGTCAGTGGACAGGGAAAACCTTCCTGAAGAAGATATTACTATTTTTAATTCACAACTCTTAGGGTTAAAAGTAAAATGATAGCTTTTCAAAAATATGTTTTTATTGCGTTTTAGAGAGAGAGGAAGGGAGAGGGGATAGATAGAAACATCAATGAGAGAGGAACATCATCAATCAGCTGCCTCCTGCACACCCCCTACTGGGGATCGAGCCTGCAACTTGGGCATGTGCCCTGACTGCGAATCAAACCAGTGACTTCTTTGTTCCTGGGTCGACGTTCAACCGCTGAGTCACACCAGCTAGGCAAAGGTTAGCTTTTAAAAAAGAGTGATATTCAACCACCTTAGAAAAAGTTTATTAAAGTGAATTGATTAAATCATCTTTTCTTTTTTGTTAGGGAGAAAACAGGTCTAGACTCATCATACAGAGCCCTTTCTAAACTGGTTTCTATCTTTATCCTCATCTTTCCACTCTGACCTACTTTTTAGTCATATAAAATTATTAATTTATACTTTAATTACTTTTGGCTTAACACCAAGCTTAAGCCTTTTATTCGTAGGAAATTACCTTGGGTTTTCTTTTTTTCAATATTGTTTCTTAGGAAATGTACTGAGCTTAAATAAATGTGAACTGTCAGCTGTAGTCAACATTTTTTTTAAATGGTGAAAAAGACCTTTAACGGTTAACTGTGTCTGGACTGGAGAACTGAGTGGACATGCATGCTCGGAAAGCCCGCTGGACCAGATTGTATAAAACCCTGCTTCCCTCTGCAGTCTATCGTAACTGGGCTTGGAAGTTTGGGAAGTTTGTTAAAAGACATGGTTCTGTGTGGATGAGGCTTCCTTATGCTGGTCTGGTGTGGTCTGCATAAGGTGGTTTCCTCTCTTACATCCCTTCTGGGGGCTAGAGAAATCAGGGTCAGGACTCCTATAGAGACTCCACTTGAAGATACACTTTATTTGATGCATTGCTTTCTGGGCTGTGTATCAAATACGAACGAAAGGAGCTAGGTTATGGACTGTTGTCCTGTGAGTGTGAATGTCACTTGGAACCCAAGATCATAGGTGGTTGTTTGGAATAGATGTTGCAACATTGCATCTCCACACCTCAGGCCTGCACATGCCAGTCCTTCTTTCTAGAACACCCTTTCACTACTTGTCAACTTTATTTTTTTTCCAAATCTGGCTCAAATGTCATCACCCCACATTTGCTCAAACAGAATAATTCATTACCTCTCCTGTTCCCCCATAATGACTTGTTTACATTTTTCTCATCAGTTTTATTTCATTGTCTGTATACATGTCTTCACCTATAGACTACATGCTCCTAAAGGACACACATTTTGCATTTGCTGTATTTAGTATGTTAGTAGCATATAGTCAACACCTGGAAACTTTTGCTGAGTCAATAAATGATTGTCAACTCGTTTGGAATTAAAGAATGGATGAAAGAACCTGGTACTTCTAAGCACAATGTTTGTTTAATTTCTAAGCACAATGTTTGTTTAATTTCTTACCAACTTATAATTTGGGGTATATTTCTTGAAGCATAAGGACCATCAGATGAGGTTTTGAAATATTTCCTAAAAAGAATCTCAATGAAAACTCAAGGAATATTTTTTTCTGAGTAATTAAAATTAGATAATCTTCTCATCTATAGGAAAAAATCCAAAATTCTTGGTAAGACTTTCAAGGTATTTCGTAATCTACCTCAACCTTTTCAACCTCCATTCCCAACCTATTTTCCCGAGGCTCCTGTTCCTGCTTTAGCAAATACCTTCCTATTTTCTGTACAGATTGTGTATTTTTCTACCTTATTGATCATGACCAGGTTTTTTTCCTAACTCCCATCTCCTCCCACTAACCCTTTCCACCTCTGCCCACTGAAATGCCACTGCACCAGGCCGTTCAAGGCCTGGCTGAAATGTTCTCTAATAAACCCCCTTTAGTTTTCCAGTTGGAATTAATCTTTTTCCTGGGTTCCCCTGGCACCACCTTATGGTAGTCATCATGTACTGCCTTGTATCATAGATGCAATTAACTCTAAGAATGCTGCAGTTAAAAGGTACACTAAATGTGAAGTTAAATGAATTGATAAAATGGTAAATGTATTTAGAAGCAAATGAACCCAGCTGAAGTTTTCATACTATTTTTTTAAAGTACAGATTTTTGAAATCTTACAAACTATTTTTTTATAGAATATAATAACCATTGTTAGAGTTCTTAAGTAAATACTTGTGATATAATTTAAATTAGGGAACATTTATTCCATTCTGCAGTTTGAACAAAAGAGAATTCCAAAATTTGAAACCTCTTAAAACTTTATGAACACTTGTAATGAAAGACAAATAGTATACATTAGTTTAAGAATTTTCATATTTCCTATTTTTTCCCAGAAACCCTGTGATATAGACAGAGATTATCATACCTAATTTCTTTGGAGATTAAATCAGTTCAAGGAGTTTAGGTTCACCAAAATCAAATATTAAGTGGTAAAAACAGAATTTGAACTCAGGGTTGCCCAGGGTTTTTCTCATTCTAAGTACAGAAATGTTTCCACAATACTGTGAGTCTCAGAAGATCTCCTGGCTTATTGGAGTAGGCCATCGAAAAGAATTTCCAAGTAGCTTTTGTTACCTTAAAGTTCTCCACTGAGCCTCACCGGCCGGGCCTTCCTTGGTCTGAATTATCAACATGAAACTTTTCTTTGAACTTTCTCATTTCACTTAGCTAGTAAAATGTTCAGCTTTTTCCTCCTACTCAGCAACAGTTTGGCAAATAAAATTCGTATCAATATATTGTAAATGCTTCTGTGCACATGTATTTATTTAATGGTCATTGAGATTTGTGAGCTGAACTAAGGGCTGAAAATGTGGTTTGTATGAGCTTGTATTAAAAAATACACTTGAGCCGAAACCGGTTTGGCTCAGTGGATAGAGCGTCGGCCTGCGGACTGAAAGGTCCCGGGTTCGATTCCGGTCAAGGGCATATACCTGGGTTGCGGGCACATCCCCAGTAGGAGATGTGCAGGAGGCAGCTAATCGATGTTTCTCTCTCATCGATGTTTCTAACTCTCTATCTCTCTCCCTTCCTCTCTGTAAAAAATCAATAAAATATATTTAAAAAAAAATACACTTGAGCCCTGACCTGTTTGGCTCAGTGGATAGAGCGTCGGCCTGCGGACTGAAGGGTCCCAGGTTCGATTCCGGTCAAGGGGCATGTACCTTGGTTGCGGGCACATCCCCAGTGGGGGGTGTGCAGGAGGCAGCTGATGTTCCTCTCTCATCGATGTTTCTAACTCTATCCTCCTTTCCTCTCTGTAAAAAATCAATAAAATATATTTTAAAAAATACACTTGAGCTTTTCCTAAAGCATAAAACAAAGGATGATTTAACACACTTAGTTTAGGATTCTTCAGAGAAAATGTGCTTTAGATCATTAGAAAACATTTTTATTTTTAAAAAGAACTGAGGTATATCACATACTAGTAAGATAAATTCAATGCTATTTGCTAAAAAATTCTAGCTTCCACAAGGATTATAATGAAATTATTTTCTACTAGGTTTATTTGATAAAAACAACTGTCTCAATACAAAGAATTTTATCTGGTCCTATGGGGTGAGGGATAACACACTGGGCCATACCAAATTAAGCAATAAAGTTATTATCACATAGTATCCTTTATATTGTGTGTGCAGTATGCACCAGGTACTATTCTAAGCATTTTCTGTATATTATCTAATTCAATCCTCACACTAGCTCTATCATAGCAGTAGTTTACTACTACTATCCCATTTTCTAGATAAGACATAGTAAGCGGTTATAGTGAAAGATCTTCAAATTTTTTATCAAGGAAGGAAATTTAAGGGCAGTAGATTTATTACAAAGAGAAACAGCTCCAAGAAAAGTAATTTTGTGTGTAGATCTGTACTTATGAATTAGCAGGTATAGTCAGTTTGGACATTTTATGCTTATAAATTGTTGGTTGTAGAAGAACCCAGAGAACATTTGAATTGATAAGATTCGACTAATAGACTCATAAAAATTGTAAAACTTAGTGAAATATACACGAAACATTTTTAAACAAACTGCTTATTAAAGGCAAGGACAGTGTTAGTAAAGAGCTTAGAGGGCTAGATTAGAATAAAATTGTCTCTCCCCATCTGCTCTAATTAGCTTATCTCTCCTGCTTTCATAGCATGCTGAAGAGAGAAGAGTGAGGGGTACTTTGAAAGGACACCGTTTTTATTTACGCTCATTTATAATGGTTTTGGAATGTTTGCTAATTCTCAAACATAAATTTTTAAATGTTAGATCTTTCCTGTAACAATTTGTTACTGGAAGCTTCAAGGCTTTGGGTGCTCAGTTAAGAATTTTGGTCTTTCCTCATCTCTTTGGTTTTGGCCAAATGATTATGTTTCCTCATTCTGGGAAGATTTCTTTGGGTATTTTGATATTTGTCCTGATAGAAGAAAACCTTTCATCATTAACAGGTACTTTAAAATTGACATTATTTTTATCCTTTTTTATATCTGTAATGCATTCTCTGTAAAAATAATATTTGATGTGACTGCTATAAGAAATTGAGTCAAATACTATTTTATTAATCTTTGATATTGATTCATTTACACTGTTTTAAGAGCTCTCCAATAATTTTGGTTTTCCTCTTCGTTAGTATTTCCTGGTTCAACACTTACTTCCTTTTACCTCTTGTATTGAAATTGGATGTATACTTGACTTCAATAACCAACAATCTGGAAACGAAGGAGTAAGAGTTAAATGGAGAAAAGATTGAATACTTCACTCCTCTCCTCCTTAGGCACCCATGTCTATAATCTGAGATTGACTTGAAAAATCCTTATGTGGCACAAATGTCAGGTTTTTTTTTGTTACCTTTCAGTTTTTCTTTGTTACCTTTCGTACTGTATCTTCATTTATCACCAGAAGCCTTGTTTATGCCTTCACTCTGTAGCACAGACCTACTTATCTTTAGAAGAAACCCAAGAACCCACCAGTGCAATTTCTTTTCTCCCGACTGACTCAGAATCCGCAGACTCTTCCCTGCCCAGTGGAAACAAACGACCTCAGGACCACAGAGAAGCTGAGAGACACTGGTTGCTTAGAAGAAGGCGATCCACTCTGTTCCCTAATGGAGTAAAAATCTGCCCTGATGAAAGTGTTACAGAGGCTGTGGCAAACCATGTGAAATATTTTCAAGTCCGAGGTAAGCCAAGATCCGAATCCTTGGGCTCTGTAATGGCATTCAAACATGGTTTTATCACATTTGTTGTGTCTCATTATAATTCACAATTTGTGATCATTTAGATAGGGACTGAGCCAAATATCTTTCTACTAGCTATGGAAAAGGGACTTGCTAAGGATATAGTATTCACACACCTTTGGAGGAAAGTTGACATTTTTTAACGAGAGGAAATGATTTAATTCTTTTTAAGCACTTTAAAAATATCTGTTTCTGTTATGGGATAAATGAATTATAATTTTTACTTCTTCATTACAGTAATTTGCCTAAATATACCTACAAAATATATTTATGAAGCTGTACTTACCTATTTGACTAATTAGTTACTTTATATACATAAAGTATCAATTTCAATATTTTATAGTGTAGACATTCTATAGACTCATGCTGGTTATTCTCTGGTTGGTACACATAAAACTTTGACATCTAAAATGATGGCACTTCTCACAATAGACCTTATTGCAACAAAACTAGGATTTTATTTTATTTTTAGCTAAACAGTATTATCCTTGATTTCATACCTTTTTATTATGTGAACTCATTCTCTGTTTACTAACCAAAATTGCTTAATTGACCATAATATATCCCTTAGATATTTGGAGGACTCCCAAACTTTGCTTTTTGCCCCTCAAGAACCAATAAAAAGCCATAAGATAGATGTGATGCTAGTAAACTAAAGTGGAGAAAGATGATGAAATGATGCTGAAACCAGGCTTGCTCATTCATGTTTAAATAGTCAATAAATATTTATTCAGCACTTACTGTTTTTCAGGCACTGGGCTATATGAAGCTTCACTCTGAGCTGCTACTTTATCTTCTCCTTATTTTCCTCCATTTTGTCCTTCCCCTCGGCCTCCCTCACTAAAGCACGTGTTTAAAAAAATAACAATAACAGATATTACATATATTTATATATTTGTTTTTTTGTTTGTTAAAGTGGCATAATGTGTTAGCACCTTTTATTTTTTTGGAGAATATTTGTATCTCTTGATTGTATTTGGGCCTATCAAACATTATTAAGCAATAAGCTTCCCTTTTACTTTTTGAATGGAAATCCTTTGGCCTGGCCTTTTGTGTATAGGATATATGCCAGAAATAGCAAATTCCAGAGAGTAGGAAGACAATAAAGGAACTGAAGATGAATGAGAGTGACAGTTTATAATTTATGAAAATATAATTTCTACTACCTGGATTTAAAAAAAATATTATTTTAAAGTTGACCAGAATATCTAGATAGCTGCTTGTTAAATTAAAGAGGAAATGATCAATCATAACCAAAGGAATGTGGTTATTATGCCTTTTAATTGCTTTACTCTTTTGTTTATAAACTCACAAGATACTATTGATAAAGAAACCAACAAAAAGAAAAATAAAGCATTCCTAGAATAACTAACTTTAAAATACAGATGCTATTAAAGGGATTATTGGAAAGGCGCCTTCTAACACTAAAACAGCTGGGACAGTACATCAAGATTGCAACAATGTTGATATAACTGTTACTGTCATGGTGTTGAGTATATATTTCATTTGTTATATTTTTAAAAATTAGGAAAAATTAATATTTCAACCTAGATCTTGATTTTGAAGATATTTTTAAGGAGACAATTGGATTATGTCCTTAGAACCAAGGGTTTGGAAATTGGAGAGATCCATTTAATGTCCAACCAATGATCTTAGCTCTTTCCACAAAGCTAACTCAATCTAACGATTTGCCCAATTTTTCCTTCATAGAGTATTTGGTATCATTGCTACTTGGTGTAACAGTTTTGAAAAATATCTCCATTTAAGGAAGAAGCAACTATATTTAACCTAATGATTTGTAGAATTAAACAGATATTTAGGTTGGTTAGAGTAGAATGTAATTGATAGTATCTTTCTCTCTTTAAAAAAAATCATATTTGTAGTTGGACCTTTTAAAATATAGTTTTATTAAGACATATTTTGATGGATTATAAACCACATATTTAAAGTATACAATTTGATTAGTTTTGACAAATATATTTACCCTTGATATTATCACTACAATTAAGATAATGAACTTATCAATCATCCCCAAACATTTTCTTATGTGCCTTCCCTCTCTTACCACTTCCATTTACCTCAGTACTGAGGCAGCCACTAATCTACTTTCTATCATTATATAGTATTTTGCATTCTATCCTTTTTTACATAAATGTAATCACATTATGTACTCTTGTTTTTGTCTGGCTTCTTTTACTAAGTGTAATTATTATTTTCTCTACTTTGTCATTTTATATTGGAATTTTATATTACTATTTAAAGATTGGAAATAGACTGTGTCTTAGGCACATAAGAAGAAATTGTAAATTTTGGATAGTAACCCATTATCAGATGTATCATTGGCGAATATCTTTTTCCATTCAGTAGATTGTCTTTTTATTTTGTTGATGATGGTTTCCTTTGCTTTGCAAAAACTTATTAGTTTGATGTAGTCCTATTTGCTTATTTTTTCTTTTATTTCCCTTGCCCGAGGAAATATGTTAGAAAAAATATTGTTACAAGACATGTCTGAGATTTTACTGCCTACATTTTCTTCTAGGAGCTTTATGGTTTTGAGTTTTACATTTAAGTCTTTAATCCATGTTGAGTTTATTCTTGTGTATGGTGTAAGAAGGTGGTCTAGTTTCACTTTTTTGCCATTTGCAACAGTATGGATGGACCTAGAGGGTATTATGTTTAGTGAAATAAGTTAAATAGAGGCAAACACTATATGCTTTCACGTATATGTAGAATTTAAAGAACAAAATAAACAAACAAAATAGAAACAGACTCAGGTACAGAGAACAGACTGATGGTTGCCAGAGGGGGTGGAGGTTGGGACCTGGGTGAAAAAAGGTAAAGGGATTAAGAAGTACAAATGGGTAGTTACAAAATAGTCACAGGGGTGTAAAGTACAGCACAGAGAATACAGTCAATATAATTATAATAACTATGTATATTGCCAGAGAGTACTTGAAATATTGGAGAGGGCGAATCACTTCGTAAAGTATCTGATTGTCTAACCCACTATGCTGTAATAATCCTATCTAATAATAGACAAACATGGTAATTAACCGTACCTCCGACACGCTTCCCATTGGCTAATCAGGGTGATATGCAAATTAACTGCCAACCAAGATGGCGGCCGGCAGCCAGGCAGCTGAAGCGAACAGGAGGCTTGCTTGCTCCAGTGATGGAGGAAGCCAAGGTTCCCCACCTGCCGCTGCTGGCCTCTGAGCTGCACTCTAAGCAACAATGTTGCAATTATAGAAATTAACAAACCCCAGAAACCTGCTTTCAGCCAGCCGGGCCTCAGAGCTGGAGTTGCAACAGTGTTTCAATTATAGAAGCCAAACAAACCCAGATACCTGCTTTCAGCAGCCGAGGTCTCAGAGCTGGAGCCCAGCCTCAGAGCTAAAGCCGGCTCTCAGTTCCAGTGACAGCCATAGAAGGTAAATAAATCCCAGAATAAAAAAGAAAGAAAAAAAGGAGCTTCAGTCACCCGCCAGCTTGAAAACGGCCCTCAGCCCCTCACCCAAACTGGCCAGGCACCCCAGTGGGGACCCCCACCCTGAAGGGGGTGTGACCAGCTGCAAACAGCCATCATCCCCTCATCCAGGTTAGCCAGGCACCCAAGCGGGACCCCCACCCTGATCCAGGACACACTTCAGGGCAAACCAGCCGGCGCCCACCCGTGCACCAGGCCTCTATCCTATATAGTAAAAGGGTAATATGCAAACTGACCCTAATAGCAGAAGGACTGGGAATGATTGATCACTATGACACACACTGACCACCAGGGGGCAGACGCTCAATGCAGGAGCTGCCCTCTGGTGGTCAGGGCGCTTTCACATAGGAGGAGCTCTGCTCAGCCACAAGTCAGGCTGATGGCTGCCAGTACAGCAGTGGTGGTGGGAACCTCTCCTGCCTCCTCAGCAGCGCTAAGGATATCCTAGTGCAGTTTAGGCCTGCTCCCCGCTGGCAAGTGGACATCCCCTGAGGGCTGCCGGGCTGCCAGAGGGATGTCTGATTGCCATCTTAGGCCCAATCCCCGGGGAGCAGGCCTAAGCCAGCAGGTAGTCATCCCCTGAGGGGTCCCAGACTGCGAGAGGGCACAGGCCGGGCTGAGGGACACCCCCCCCCCCCAGTGCACAAATTTTTGTGCACCGGGCCTCTAGTCTATAACAATAAAAGCATAATATGCTAATTAGACAGGACAACCTTCCGGGCGACCTTCTGGATGAAGCTGCGGTGGCGGGGGCCAAGGCAGAGGCAGCCACTAAGGCTGCAGGGGCTGAACCCTTTGCACGAATTTCGTGCATTGGGCCTCTAGTACAAAATAATATTGAATTCAAACTGTAGTTGAAAAATTAAATTAAAAAAAGAGGAAATCAGTTAACAACAGTAACTTGTTTTAAGTAACAAAAGACAAACATCAAATTATATTATTTAAAAGAGGTTCCATGCCCTCTCTTCTTCCAACCACATGCATGTTCCTCCTCCCTCTCATAGTCACATGCACATAAACATGTCCCCTTATAACACAACTTCTAAACCTATCTCCCACTGTAAGTTTTACTTTATCATTAGGGAAAGAACTCTGAATTGTGAAAGCTAACAGGTATTTTTAAAATTAATTTTGCTTTATTTTTTTTCTTTTTATTTCTGTTATTGTTCTTCAAGATTTAACAATTTAAGTGACTGTGCTTTAGGGGCTGGAGAAAAGGGAGCACTTCTGTTTTATTAACCTAAGGAAAATTAGGAATCTCTCGGTTTCTTCCTATAATCACTCTCAAAGCTTTACATGTTAATTTTTGTATTAGAAACTCTTGCAACATGATATCTTTTTAAATGTAAATGTTTTTACTTTGACTCTATGCCTTTGCTAACTCTCCTCTGATTTTTCCCTCACGTTTCCCAATGCTATATATTGTTTTATGGTTTACTTTTTAAAATGTAATGAAAGTACAATATGCAACATGATTTTGAAATATAAAATACCACAGAACAGTTTAATTATGAGGTTCCCTCATTTATTCTTTCTCCCCTTAACCCTGAACTCCTCCAGAAAACACTTCACTTTTTTTCTGTTTTTAAGAACTTACTGGTTTTTCTCCTCTGACAGATTTCTAATTTTCCTCCGTTATTCCCTCCCTTATTCCACATAGCCATAGGACTCTATGCAAACCTAGAAACTTCCCTACCCAGCCTCTCTTGCTGCTAGATGTGGCCATGTGACTAAATTTAAGCCAATGGTATAGGAGCAGCTTAGGTGCATACATTAAAAAATTTTAAATGATGGTACTCTATTTCCCTTCTTTCTTTATTCCCAAAGAAAACAAATGTGGTGCTAGTGCAGCTGTGGGCAAACTACGGCCCGCGGGCCGGATCCGGCCCGTTTGAAATGAATAAAACTAAAAAATAAAAAGACTGTACCCTTTTATGTAATGATGTTTACTTTGAATTTATATTAGTTCACACAAACACTCCATCCATGCTTTTGTTCCGGCCCTCCGGTGCAGTTTAAGAACCCATTGTGGCCCTCGAGTCAAAAAGTTTGCCCACCCCTGTGCTAGTGGGATAGTTTCTATTTAGCAAATGAGAATGATACCCAGGAGGAGAACAGAGCAATAAGAATAGAAATCCCAAGTGCCTGGAGACTCTCACGGAGGGTAACCACTTATGTGTCTTAACTGTCCACCTATAGTTATCTGTTTTGGGAGACAGAAATACATTTTATAAATACATTTAAGTGTCTGAATTTTGAGGTCTTATTGTTATAACAAATTAACTTATAGTCTAATTAATAAAGAAACTGGCAGTTTAGTATTTTTTAAAAAATTAAGGCATTTTATTTAGGTAGAGATACAAGATAATAGAATCCTATATAATAAAAGGCTAATATGCAAAATGACTGAACAGCAGAACAACTGGTCGCTATGGTGTGCACTGCCCACCATAGTTGTTGCTTCTGTGTCCTGGCTACAAAATCTTTACCTGTCCTCAAATCATGTAGATACTCTTCTGTGTTTTCTTTTAGGACCTTCATAGTATTAGCTTTTCTATTTCAAATTATTTTTTCTGTATATTGTAAAGAAATTAAGATTTATTTTTTTGTCCTTATAGATATAATGTCATAGACATTAACTTTTTCTTTGTTTTTACCAATCTTGATGTTCACTTTTACATTATCTTCTGGTGTTTACTAAATTTTCATAGGGAAGTTTTAAGAAGAAGAAAAGAAGAACTATGAATCTACCAGTGATCAGGTCTGCCTCAGTCAGTTTCTGCTGGACTCTTCTATATGTTGTAGGATAAAAAGTTCTACAGAGCCGTAATAAGGATACAGTTTTCACTGAAAGATAAATTAAGTTTGCAACCCTAGGTTCATTTTAACATTGAAAAACCAATTGATAGACCTACAATGTTCAAATATTTCACTCTCTGTTAGAGCCTAAGAGTTGATTTTTGTCTTAGACTGTCTTTTTCCATCACACAACTGTCAGAAAACCAGAACCAGGATCCAATCCTATATAATAAAAGCCTAATATGCTAAGTGTCCAGTGGTCTGTTCAACCAGTCAAAGTGTAATATGCTAATGATATGCTAAGGCCGCTCAACTGCTCGCTATGATGTGCACTGACCACCACGGGGCAGACAGTCGACAGGTCGACCAGTCACTATGATGTGCACTGACCACCAGGGGGCAGGCACTCCAACTGGTAGTTTAGCTTGCTGCTGGGGTCCGGCTGATCAGGACTGAGTGAGATGGGCCGGACACACCCTGGAGTCCTCCTGCAGTCCTTCCCTGGCTGGCCAACCTCCTGTGTCCCTCCCCAGCCCCAATCATGCACCAGTGGGGTCCTTTGGCCTGACCTGCACCCTCTCACAATCCAGGACCCCTCAGGGGATGTTGGAGAGCCAGTTTCGGCCTGATCCTGCAGGCCAGGCTGAAGGACCCCACTGGTGCATGAATTCATGTACCAAGCCTCTACTATGATAGTAACACCTGATATTCACTATGGAGTTTATAACTTACTATGATATAAACTATGGAGTTTAAAAATTACTTTCATAAATAAGGTAGATAGGGCAGTAATTATTCATACCATTAAAAAAGAGAGATGAATACATCAAAGCATTGAATAATTAGGTAAATTACCCAGGTTTATCAAGCTAATATTCAGCCAAGCTAGGGCTAGAATTTAGATCTTCTGATTCTGTGAGTTTAGGGCAGTGATGGCGAACCTTTTGAGCTTGGCGTGTCAAAATTTTGAAAAACCTTAACTCTGGTGCTGTGTCACATATAGAAATATTCATAATTTTTTTTGATATTTGCAACCATAGTAAAAAAATTTATATTTTTGATATTTATTTTATGTATTTAAATGCCATTTAACAAAGAAAAATCAACCAAAAAAATGTATAAAATGAACAAAAACAGAAAAACAATGTACATTTAGGAAAAAATAATGATAAAAACAATGATAATCAAATAGTACGAAAACTAGAAATTAGTGACTTTTTTGGTGCTGAAGTTTGTCTGCTAATTCTTTGATCGCAGGTTCATACTTGGTGCACTTCAAGGCCAAGCAAGCGCCACTAACTTCATCTTTTAGCCGGTTTCTTTTGTTTGTTTTAATATTATTTAATGCTGAGAACAAAGTCTCACAAAAATATGTTGATGAAAAAATTGTTAGCAAAGCCATTGCTAGATATTTTTATGTCGCTAAAAGTGTCAGGTCCTCTGTTCCAAGCACTCAAAATTTCTTGTTCATAGTTGCACTCTTCTTCATTATTCAAACGATTTCGTTCCAGATTTTCAAGTTTCGACCTTAAGTCGACAAACACATGAGTCCAAATGCTACCTTGAAAATCTGCAAGTTGCATCTCTAAATTGTCAATTTGCATCCATTGGAAATCCTTTAATTCCAAAGTACTGTAAACAACTACATCCGGATACTTAATTATTTTAATGGTCTCTTCTAGGCTTCTAAATTGGTCGAATCTTTTGCTGAACTGTTCAAATAACAAGTTTACTACATTCTGGTACATAAGTATGGACTCCATTACACTCATTGTAGTGGCCTTCTCGAAATACTTTTTTATCTGAGGAAAATACTTATAAGTTTTAGTTTCAATATCTCGCTTGAAAATTTTAAGTTTACTTTCAAAAGCTTTGATGTATCCAAACATAACGTCAATGCTTTTGCCAAAACCTTGTAATTTTAAGTCCAGTTCATTCATATGAACAGAGAGATCTGTAAAAAACATCAAATTGCTGACCCACTTATGATCATTGATCTGAGGAAAGTTTGCCAGATCCTTATTCTCAATAAATACCGTAATTTCTTCAAAGCACTCCACAAATCGCTCAAGTACTTTACCTCGACTCAGCCATCTCACATTATTGAACATCAGTAGTCCACTGTAGGTTGAATCAACTTCCTGTAAAAGTGCAGAAAATTCTCACTTGTGAAGGGGTCGAGAAGCTATGAAATTCACAATTTTTGTTACAACTGACATTAATTCATTCAATTCTGAGAATCCCGATTTGGCACACAACACCTCCTGATGGATAATGCAATGAAAGGTACAAGTGGATGTCTAATAGCTTCCATAAACAATTTCAGGAATCCCACATTTTTTCCCACCGTATTTGGTGCCCCATCTGTCGTGACTGACACAATTTTAGAGATATCAATGTTTAGGTCACTGAATGTTTTTATAACAACCTTACATATTTCGTTTCCTGATGTACTTATTGGCACTGATTCTAACTTTATCAATTCTTCTCTCATTGTGAGACCATCAGAATATCTAGCAATAATGGCCAACCGAGCATTTGATGTGACATCAGTAGTTTCATCAAGAGAAATCGAAAAATATTTACAACTATTTAAGTCTTTCTTTAATTGATGTTGTACGTTTTTGATCTATTATTCTGTCTTTGATAGTATTTCTACTGAGTGGTAACTCAGAAATTCTTTTAATAATATCATCTTTATTTTTCATATTGTGAAATAGAGCTGGTGCACATCTTAGAAATGTTTCCTTAATAAATTCTCCATCACTGAGGGCTTTTCCATGCTGAGCTATGGAGTGAACAATACAGTAACTTGCTGATGTTGAATTTGTAGAGCATCTTACGAATTTAATGATGGAATTTGATTGACTTTTATAGAGGTGTAGCTGCCTAGAAATGTATTCCTTCCTTTCATCGATACTTTTTTTCAAGAGCTGACAATGATTAGTTTCAAAATGTCTCTTTATATTCCACGTTCTGCTTACTACCGTTTCATTACACAGTATGCACAATGACCTGTTGTTTCTGTCGACAATCCCGTACATCTTGGTCCATATGTCTTGAAAGGGTCGGCTACTGCTACTTCCACTTCCTTTATCATTCAATCTTGCTTTTTTATTTTTTTGATTCTCCATCTCAAGGCTGCAAAAATAAATAAATATAAATCACGGTGTTTTTTTATAAAAGGTTGATAGGTTTCTTACCTATTAACTTTTTGCATTGTTGTTGCACTGACTCCTGGTGCAAAACAATTCAAAGATAGGGGAATCGAAGATGGCGGCATAGGTAAACACCGGAGACTGCTGCCGCAAACAACCACTTCAAAAATACAACTAGAAGACGAAACGGACATCAACCAGAACCACAGGAAGGCTGGCTGAGGAGAGGCTCTTCAACTAGAAGGAAAAACAACAGCATTCCGAGGCTCAGAGGAGGCGCAGTGTGGAAAATTTAAAGGTACGGTCGGTGGTGCGCGCGCAAAGCGGGCTGGTGGCTGAGGGCGCGGTTGTTGTTTTCAATCAGGAGTGAGTCTCAGACTCTGGGCTACAGATCCGGGCGAGTCTCTAAGGACCCAGACTCAAACGGGAGAAGCGGAGAAGCGGGACTGTCTGGCTACAGTCCCTCTGAGGTTTGCAGCGGTTGCTGGGACAGAGAGGCGGAGCCCCTGGGGACGGACTGAGAGCAGCCATAACTGCTCCCTCCGCCTGCCCTGTTGATCCCGCCCCGCCCAAGCCCTACGCAGAGCCATTTGCCAGATCGCCTCAGGCAAAGGCTAGATTAGCACCTCCCCAGAGGACAGAAGTTTTCCACACAGCTGATTCTCACAGCCAGTCGGCCTGGTGGTCAAATCCCTCTAGTATTAACTACAACAATTAAGGCTTAACTAGAACAAGACTGTGCACAAAGACCACAAGGGGGTGCACCAAGAAAGCATAAAAGATGCGGAGACAAAAAAACATGACAGAAATGGAGGATATGGAGCTAAAAATCGCAATTTTGAGGGCTTGCAATAAACTTGAGCAGAGCCTCACGAAAACTAATGAGACCCTCGATGCTATGATAAAGAAACTAGAAAGTAAGCATACATGGACTGAAATAAAGAATACTATACCCAATAGCAGACCAGAGGAGCACAAGAATCAAACCAAAGATTTGAAATTCAAAGAAGCAAAAAACACCCAAATGGAAAAGCAAAATGAAAAAAGAATCCGAAAGTGTGAAGATAGTGTAAGGAGCCTCTGGGACAGCTACAAGCGTACCAACATCAGAATAATAGGAGTGCCAGAAGATGAGAGACAGCAAGATATTGAAAACCTATTTGAAGAAATAATGACAGAAAACTTCCCCCACCTGGTGAAAGAAATGGACTTACAGGTCCAAGAAGCGCAGAGAACCCCAAACAAAAGGAATCCAAAGAGGACCACACCAAGACACATCATAATTAAAATGCCAAGAGCAAAAGACAAAGAGAGAATCTTAAAAGCAGCAAGAGAAAGAGACTCAATTACCTACAAGGGAATACCCATACGACTGTCAGCTGATTTCTCAACAGAAACTTTGCAGGCCAGAAGGGAATGGCAAGAAATATTCAAAGTGATGAATACCGAGAACCTACAACCAAGATTACTTTATCCAGCAAAGCTATCATTCAGAATTGAAGGTCAGATAAAGAGCTTCACAGATAAGGAAAAGCTAAAGGAGTTCATCACCACTAAACCAGTATTATACGAAATGCTGAAAGGTTTCCTTTAAGAAGAGGAAGAAGAAAAAGGTAAAGATACAAATTGTGAACAACAAACATGCATCTATCAACAAGTGAATCTAAGAATCAAGTGAATAAATAATCTGATGTACAGAATGAACTGGTGATTATAATGAATCAGGGACATAGAAAGGGAATGGACTGACTATTCTTGGGGGGGAAAGGGGTGTGGGAGATGCGGGAAGAGACTGGACAAAAATCGTGCACCTATGGATGAGGACAGTGGGTGGGGAGTGAGGGCGGAGGGTGGGGCGGGAACTGGGAGGAGGGGAGTTATGGGGGGGGGGGAAGAGGAACAAATGTAATCTGAACAATAAAGATTTAATTAAAAAAAAAACAATTCAAAGATAGTATGTATAACCAACAGATATATGGTGCTGTAATCAATTATCCGACACGCAGAATGTCTCGTCGAGCACTGTTGCACTGTATATCTTTTTCTTCTAACCCTCCCACTCCTGTCTCCTAATGAACATGGCGATCAAGTGCGTCCGTTTGCCGAATGCACCCGAACGCACGGGAAGCTTACCCGAGGTACATGTTGACAATAACGAGGCCGTTTCCAGAATTGGGCATTTTGTCACTCGAGTAAAAATAAAATGTCATGAGTAAAGATTAATCTCTTTATAGTACAATTCTTAACCTTTTTATATTAATGTCAATATTGGAACAATGTATCTTGGATGTTTTCACTATGTATCTTTGCTACGCAGCACCAATGTACATGTTTACATCCGCTTTTAGAATTGCATTATTGATCATGAGTAACGTGAGTAATAATATTACTCGAGTGATGCCCAACTTTGGCTGTTGCGAGAGACAAATATTTGAATTATGCAATTTTTTGTCTTTGTCAATGCGTGTCACCCAAAATGAGTTCGCGTGTCACCTCTGACACACGTGTCATAGGTTCGCCATCACTGGTTTGTGGACTCCACCTCAATATGCTGCTTGTTAAGAATTTAGTCTTCCTGCATTAAAAAATAATTTTTTTTATCTCTGTCTATTTATATTCTTCTTTCTCCCTTACCACTTTCCTCTTCCCTCCCATCCTAAGCTATCTATTGCCCAGTATTCTGCATCTGGACACTGAAATAGTTACAGTATAGCAAGACATTCAATGCTGTACAAAATGTGCAGGTAGCTTGTTGAGCATCTTTTCAGATTTGATTCTATGGAATAACTTAGCAGATAGATTGGATTAGTTTTTATTTTACTACTGTAGGGGCATTTCTTCTGAATATCATTTTCTGTTCTTTTTAGTTCTCATATCTTTTTCTAATTAATAGATTTTATTTTTTAGGAAAGTTTTGGGATTACAGAAAAATTAAGTATAAAGTCCAGAGAGTTACTTATACTGCTATTGTTCCCCCAACAATGTCCCTGGATCTATTTTGTTCATCAGTTTATTTTATTCATTAGATTCCACATATGAGTGAGATCATGTGATACTTATCTTTCTCTGACTGACTTATTTCACTTAGCATAATATTCTCCAGGTCCCTCCATGCTGTCTCAAAGGGTAAGATATCCTTATCTTTTACTGCTGCATAGTATTCCATGGTGTAAATGTACCAGAGCTTTTTTATCTACTCATCTACTAATGGGCACTTGGGCTGTTTCCAGATCTTAGCTATTTAAATCATGCTTCTATGAACATAGGGGTGCATTTATTCTTTCTGATTGGTGTTTTGGGTTTCCTAGGATATATTCCTAGAAGTGGGATCACTGGGTCAAATGGAAGTTCCATGTTTAATTTTTTGAGGAAATCCCATACTGTTTTTCATACTGGCTGCATCAGTCTGCATTCCCACCAACAGTATACTAGGGTTCCCTTTTCTCCACATACTTACCAGCACTTGTCATGTGTTGATTTGTTGATGATAGTCATTCTGACAGGTGTGAGGTGATACATCATTGTTGTTATAATTTGCATCTCATGGGTGATTAGTGATTTTGAGCATTTTTTCATATGTCTCTTGGCCTTATGTATGTCCACTTTGCAGAAGCGTCCATTTTTAAATTGGATTATTTGTCTTCCTTTTGTTAAGCTGTATGAGTTCCCTATAAATTTTAGATATTAACCCCTTATCAGATGTATCATTGGCAAATAAGTTCTCTCATGTAGTGGGATCTCTTTTCATTTTGTTGGTTTCTTTTGCTGTGCAGAAGCTTTTTATTTTGATGTAGTCCCATTTGTTTATTTTCTCCTTAGTTTCCTTTGCCCTAGGACAGGGGTGGGCAACCTTTTTGTGAGTGCATGCCAAAACCAGCAAAATCTCCCACTCAAAATTCTTCTGCATGCCAACCCTATTTTTTTGAGAACATGTTACGCCTACTTGATATCTCTTAAGGTGTACATATGTGAAGAACTTTGAAGAAATAATAAAATTCATTCGAGCGACAAAAACACAGTATATGATGATGAAAAATACATTTATTTTTTAATGTATACATGTACACTGATAGTCCAACAGAAAACTTTATGACTCCGTTTGATATTATCAGTGGGACTTTTGCTGCTGCATCACTGATGACAGAGATTTTACATCAGGTTTATATTTTGTGACTTTCAGAGATATTCACGAGCTACTACTTTCATCCGTCAGGCTACTCCTATTATGAGACTTAACAAAATTAATCACTGAGAACAAAGATTCACAAGCGTATGTGGATGAAACCAAAACACTGGTCGGATCTAGGAAGGCAGGGAGAGTTAAGGCAGAGGCATAGAAATTGCTCTTCCCCTCTCTCGTCAATCCATGTCTATGTTCTTTAAGATAACTTGTTATGTAAAATTATTTATTTATCTAAGATGCACCTACACTGAATTTATCTGAAAAATAAAAAAGTCGATATTAAGAAAAAAATTGTAAATGAAAGATTATAAGAGAGGGTTTCCCGTGCTAGCAAAAGTTACTGGTGTGCCATGTTTGGCAGGCGTGCCAGGTGTTGCCCACCCTTGCCCTAGGAGATGTATCCATAAACATACTGCTACAAGAGATGTGTGTGAGATTTTGCTGCCTATGGCTTCTTCTAAGATTTTTATGATTTCTCGACTTACATTTAAGTCTTTTATCCATTTTGAATTTATTCTTGTGTACGATGTAAGTTGGTGGTCTAGTTTCATTTTTTTGGTCCAGTTTTCCCAACATCATTTATTGAAGAGACTGTCTTGACTCCATTGTATGCTCTTGCTTCCTTTGTCAAATATTAATTGAGCATAATGGCTTGGGTAGATTTCTGGGTTTTCTGTTCTGTTCCATTGATCTATATGCCTGTTCTTGTGCCAGTACCAGGCTGTTTTGATTACAGTGGCTTTGTAGTATAACTTGATATCTGGTATTGTGATTTCTCTAACTTTGTTCTTTCTCAAGATTGCTGTGGCTATTTGGGTCTCTTTTGGTTTCACATACATTTTTGTAGTGTTTGTTCTAGATCTGTGAAATATGCTGTTGGTATTTTAATAGGGATTGCATTGAATCTATACATTGCTTTCAGTAGCATGGACATTTTAATGATGTTGATTCTACCAATCCATGAACGCAGTATATTCTTCTGCTTGTTTATATCTTCCTCTATCTCTTTTTTCAGTGTCCTCTAGTTTTCCAAATAAAGGTCTTTTACCTCCTTGTTAAGTTTATTCCTAAGTATCTTAATTTTTTGTTGTTGTTGCAATGGGATTATAAATGGGGTTTTGTTTCTCTTTCTGAGAATTCACTATTGTTGTATAAAAAGTCATTAATTTCTTGATATTAATTTTGTATCTTGCTACATTGCCAAACATTTATTAAATCTAGTATTTTTTTTGATGGAGTCTTTAGGGTTTTCTGTGGGGAAGCACGGGACTTAGTTGGAAAGTCTATAAGGAAAATTCTCCAAAAGGTCAGAGGCCCCCAAGGGGACCTTGCCAAAGGCGGTAGACCCTGCCTTGACTTTTTTAAACAAGTCTGATCCCCTGAATATTTTGCTGGAATCTTTATGTTTATTCTTTAAACGTCCTTTTTTAAAAGACACTACAAATACATGTATTTTCTCAAGGATACTTACCCTGCTAATAGTATCTAATAGTTAATTTTAGTTCTAGCTGTTGCTACAATAAATGGCAAAGAAGACAGGCAAATGGGCCTCTCTGATTCCTTTAGCCAGGTAGTCCCTTAGCCCTCTCCTTCACAGAAACATACGTCAAAATAATCATTCATCCGTCACTCACGGTCTGCTGGTCAGCCCTGGCAGTTTTCTATGTACAATATCATGTCATCTGCAAATAATGACAGTTTTACTTCCTCCTTTCAAATTTGGATGTCTTTTATGTTTTCTTGTCTGATTGCTATGGCTAGGACTTCCAGTAGTATGTTGAATAAGAGTGGTGAAAGCAAACATCCCTGTCTTGTTCATGTTCTTAGGGGAAATGGATTTAGTTTTTGCCCATTGAGTATGATGTTGGCTGTAGACTTGTCAGATATGGCCTTTATTATGTTGAGGTATGATCCCTCCATTCCCACTTTACTGAGAGTTTTTATCAAAAAAGTGTGTTGGATTTTGTCTAATGCTTTTTCTGCATCAATTAATATGATCATCTGATTTTTGTCTTGCAATCTGTTTATATGATGTATCACATTTATTGATTTGTGACTATTGTACCAGCCTTGCTTTCCTGGAATAATCCCACTTGGTCATGGTGTATGATCTCTTTAATATATTACTGGATGTGATTTGCAAATATTTTGTTGAGGATTTTAGCATCTGTGTTCATCAGGGATATTGGCCTGTAATTCTCTTTCTTTGTAATGTCTTTATCTGATTTTGGAATTAGGGTAATATTGGCCTCATAAAAATAACTTAGAAGTGTTTCTTCCTTTTTCATTTTTTGGAATAGTTTGAGGGGGATGGGTGTTAGTTTTCCTTTAAATGTTTGGGAAAACTACCCTGTGAAGCCATTCAGACCAGGGCTTTTGTAGTTACCAGCCTATTCAGTTTTCAGAATCTTCCTGATTTAGTTTTGGAAGATTGCATTTTTTAAGAATATATCCAGATTGTATAGTTTATTGAAATATAGTCATTCATAGTATTTTTTTTACACGATTCTTTGAATTTCTGTGGGGTTAGTTGTGACGTCACCTCTTTCATTTCTGATTTTGTTTATTTGGGTACTCTCTCTTTTTTGTTGATGAGTCTGGCTAGAGGTTCATCAATCTTGTTTATCTTTTCAAAGAACCAGGTCTTGGAGGTTTTATTGGTCTTATTATTATTATTTTTTTAGTCTCTATGTCATTTATTTCAGCTCTGATATTTATTATTTCCTTCCTTCTACTTTGGACTTTTCTTGTTGTTCTCTTTCTAATTCTTTAAGTTGTAGGGTTAGATAGCTTATTCAAAGTTTTTTTGTTTTTGAGGTAGGCCTGTAATGCTATGAACTTCCCTCTCAGGACTGATTTCTCTGTGTCTCATAGATTTTGGGTTTTTGTGTGTTTATTTTTATTTGTTTCCAGGATGTTTTTTATGTCTTCCTTAGTCTATTTGGTAAGCCATTCATGTTTAATAACATGCTACGTAGCTTCCATGTTGACACATTATTCTTAACTAAAGTGTGTATTACATTAGGGTTCACTCTTTGTGCTATACATTATGTGGGTTTTGACATATGTCTAATGATATGTATTCACTATTACATCATTATACAAAATAGTTTTACTGCCCTAAAAATCCCTCTGTGCTCTATCTAGTCATCTTTCCTTAATCCAAAGCCCTGGCAACTGCTAATCTATTTACAATTTCCATAGTTCTGCCTTTTCCAGAATGTCATATAGTTGGAATCATACATTCAGATTGGCTTCTTTCACTTAGCAATAAATAGTTAAGTCTTATTCATGTCTTCTCATGGCTTGAAAGTTCATTTCTTCTTATTGCTGAATAATATTTCATCATATGGATGTACCACAATTTGTTTATCCATTTACTTATTGAGGTATGCTCAATATCAGCTCCACTTTTGTAAAACAAAAACATGGATTTTTTTAAGAGATGGAAAAACACACACCCTGCATATTTGGAGGTGAACCAATCCCCTTTGAAAGGGAAAAGTATGGGGAATGAAAATTCTCTTCAGAGCTGAAAAGTTAAAGCAGGACATGCAGAAACAGGAGGGCGTTGACTGGGAATCATTCCCATGTCCTTCCAAAAAGGACACTGTGGGCAAGTGTCTCAGGAATCTGAACAAACAGGCCCATGATCATTGTGAGGCCCCCAACGTGCATTAACTTGTTGTTAAAACACCTGTCCATCTGTTTTTCAGTGTGTCAAGAAGCTGTCTGGGAAGCCTTTAGGACTTTTTGGGATCGATTTCCTGGGCGTGAGGAATATCGTTACTGGATGAATTTATGTGAGGATGGAATCACAACTATATTTGAAATGGGCACAAATTTTAGTCAGTCTGTGGAACATAGAAGCTTAATTATGAAGGTAAGTATAGTAAAAAGGGAAGGAATTGCTGGACTATTGTAGGGGTTAGATATATAGCTAGGGCCTAAAGAAAAAGAGAACAGGTGGCAAATCCCTGCATCCACTCTGATTTGTTGCATTAGGCTATTTTAGTGAGCTGCCATGGGGCATGGCCTAGTCTTTGTAGCTCTTGCTCTGGCCATTATAATAAACATTGTTAATTCAGTAAAAGTCTCAGCATTGTTTATAAATGTAAATATTTAAAATAGTACTCAGCAAAGATTTAGGCTAAGAACACAAATCTCTGAGAGTTATTAAATTCCTTAGCCTATATCACAAAGCCAGATGGGCTGGAGCTGAAATCCAGACCCAGTTCTCTTCTGAAATCCATGTTCTTTTCCTTAAACCATTGGGCCCTCCTTTCAGTCGTTACCAGTTTTACACATTTCAGTGGCTAATATGGAATGGCTGTTCAAGAACACACACACACACACACACACACACACACACACACATATTAGCGTTGTCCATCTCATTGTGTTCCTGATAAGGATCAACTGATAGAGCAGCAACTATTTGTGATGTAGAGTTATTACCATAACAACAGCCTCTTGTGATGTTACGTTGGTGCCAATTCAATGCCAATAGGAATCCAAAATTAGGGGTGCAGTGAAGAAGGAAACTTTATTCAGTGTAAAACAGCTCAACTGTGATAGAGCAAGGCTGTGAAAACAGCATGGCTGTGAGACTGCTTTGGGGCCAGGTGGCCCTGTGGTCAGACCCCTCTCTGATGAGACAGCTCTGCTCTGCTCCTCCCCAGTCTGCTCCAGCAAGAGATCTTCAGTGTTTCAGCTCAGCCTGGGAAATGCACTCTTCAGTGGAAAGGAAAAGTGTGCTCCCTGAGCCAGAGGGGAGCTGACTTATTTAGACAGAAGTCCCCACCCCTGGTCCTTGGTCCCTGATTGGTCTGTCCTCATGCAAATCCTTGCAGTTTGATTGGCCCAAAAGGCACTGTCCTGATTGGTTGGCAAAGAAGCTGATGGGGGGGGGGGGATATAGCTCTGATTGGATGGGGAAAGCTTCAGTTCTACTGGTTGAAATAGGATTTCAGGAACTCCTGGCTCAGATGGCAGAAACACAGTGAAAGCAGGCAGTTCAGTGCAGGCTTCTGTCTGAAGTGCAGTTTGCATGAGAGGCCCTGGGTAGAAATGGCTGCTGGGCTCTCTCTCTATACTAGTATATATTTTAAAATTTGAGTCCAATTAGCCACCAGGAGCCCTTTTTAGTTGCAATCTTGTTTTTCAGGATCCACAATCAGAAAGTGTCTCTTATAAGTGGAAATTTTTGTAAGTTTAGTTTTAAAGACATGGGAAATATACTTTCAATAATTATTTAGTAGAACATGCAGACCAAGGGGGAAAATGTGTTCCCTAGGTGGCATCTTAAATAACAAGTACAAATCAGCTAAATGAGAAGGAGTTTGGAATGGACAATCTAGGCAGGGAGGACAACATGGGCCAAGTGTTTGTAGAGAAGGACTTGGGCCAATATATCAGAAGTGACAGGAGATCAGACTGGAAAAATGGATGACTTACAAGTTTGTATTTAACTCTCTAGATAATAGGAAACCATTGAAGGGTTTTAAGTAGGTGAGTCACAGAGGCTGATTAGACAGTTTTCCATTTTAAAAAAGGCCATTATAGTTTCTGTATACTATAGGATGGAATAGAGGTTGGATGCTGCTTCAGTGCTCCAGGCCCGAGGGGACGTGGGTCCTAACTCGACCTTGAGATAAAGGAAGCATGAGAGACATGTGGGAAACAAGATTAGTCATGTCTAGTTTTGTTTGGATTAAAGTCATGGGTTGGTGAGAAAGGGAGAGGATGAAGCAGTGGTCCAAGAAGCCTCCCAGTTCCTAGCTTGGATGATTGAACGAGAACTCAGGCAGGGAAGCAACTTTGTAGATGGTGGGTGGAGGGAGAATGAGTCCACTCTCAAATGTGTTGATCTGAGCCATCTGTGAAATATGAATTACTTGATATGTAGGTATGAAGATAGGGAGAGTGGTCAGGGTTATAAATATAGCTGAAGGAATCACCAGCTTTGAGGTGGTAATTAAAACCATGAGAGTGGCTGAGATTATTCTAGGAGAATCTGTAGACTAAGAAGAGCAGTGAGTAATTTATAAGAGTTAGAGTAATAGTCTCCCCATTTTGCAGATGAGGAAATTGAGGTCTAACACCAGATTTGCCTCTATGGGACTTGAAACTAGGTTTTCTGACTTCCAGTTACTAGTGTTCTTTTTATCATATTGGTCTCAAAAGAAAACCACTAACTTAGAGGAAGTTTGGAGACAATTTGCTTTGGAATGTGACAGAGACATAATTCTATAATCGATAGAATTTGTCTTTTTGTTTGAATTCTGGAGAAGCAGATTTACCAGTTATTTTATCTACATGTTCATATTGTTCTAGGATGAGAGTTACTATACATATGTTAGATCACAAAATTCTTTGATTCTAAGTCCATGGAAGGTTAAGGTAAAACTCCACCAATCTCTGATTTATAGACGGTTTGGGAATGAGCAGCAGGTAAAGCCTGTTAATTTCTGTCCACGAATGGAGAGCACAGGAACTTTTGGGCACATAAACAGAGACTGCACGTAGGGGCGTTCTCAGCCACAAACAAACTTGGCATCAGTAGTACCTTGCTTCACCTATTTGTCTAATCAATGAGAATAATAACATAGATTCTATAATGTTAAGGCATTAGGCTCTCTATGCCAAAGGTTTTGTTTACAGCTTATTAACTGTCATTAACTTACTTGGGCTTTTCTTTTTCATCTTTGTTTTTCTTAGAAACTGGCATACACAAAGGAAACTGTTAGCCGGTAAGTGTCTTTTTTCCCCCTAAGTTCATGTTTGGCAACAGAGGTGTATCATACTTACTCCAAGACTCACCCCAAATTTAATGGCCACTCTCTATTTTCTTGCCAGTTCCTGCGATGACCAGGCCTGTGGGTAAGTCCCAAATGCTTTTCCTCATTGGAGGCCACTCCCCTTCCCAGACCACCACCACAGCCACTGCTCTTGTTTGCTGTCTGACCTTACCAGGAGGCAGACTTGTTGTGTCTCTTGGGTGAAAAAATAGATTTCTGGAAATGAAATATGGAATGACCTACTGTTGTTGAGCCTTTCAGGCTAATGATAAAATTGCCCTGAAATGGTGCACCTTAGTGGAGGATAGTTTATCAAAGGATGGGTGGTGGTGTGGATCACTTTACTGGGGAATGATAATAATGATTTTGAAGTATCGGAATAGCACAATCTTGATGACTCCTCTAGTGTTATGAATCTTGTCTTCATTGGTCTTTAGGTTTAGGGCTAAGGTCATTTCTGGCTCCTGAGCAGTAGCAGGAAAAATAGGTCATGGAATGTGAGAGATTTTGAGCCTACCGGGGCTAAAGATTTCCACTTCTCTCCATACTCAGAATATCTAGATTATGCCAGCATATGGGTGAGTATTTAGCAAAGCACCGCTAGGGCATACAATCCAGGTCAGAGTCCAGAAGTTTGCCTCAAATGAAAGGGAAGGACATTGGAAAAACCACGTCAGTGAGTCAGTGTCCAGAGATCCAGTCTTGACAGCAGAGTCCTGGCGAAAGCACAGCTGGGGTGTACATGTGAGTAGTAGTGTGGTACACATACGTTTCAAATCAAACATGAGTAGAGAGGCGGGAAGTAGGACTCTTTGTGGTCCCACTTATTTGTACAGCTAATGTTATCACTGAGTCTATGCTGGGGCCTGAGACTGAGCCCCTACTCAGATGTGGACCATGTGGTTTCCTGAGTATGGACTCTTCATGGCCAAAAGGCAGAGCTCAGAGCTTCTTGTGATTGCCATTGCTACACACAGGCGGTGGGCTGAATAGTCTGGTGAGTCCTGCCAGTGCCAGTGATCTTCATGGTGGTACCTGATGAAAATGATAGCATATTTTATAGATCTTATATGGCTAAGAAGTACTTAAATACTGACTGAATATGGCTCTTAACCTGAAGAAGTATTGAGGTTTTCATGTATATTTTTATTGATTTCAGAGAGGAAGGGAGAAGGAGAGATAGAAACATCAATGATGAGAGAGAATCATCGATCTTGCACTCCCCTAAGATCAGAATCGAACCATGACCTCCTGGTTCAGAGGTCAACCCTCAACCACTGAGCAATACTGGCTGGGCTGCAATGTGTTGTTTTAAGCTTTCCCTACTGTCATCTGCCAAGTATCTTTAAAAAAGCAAAAAAAAAAAAAAAAAAGCATTTCCTACCATCCATCTTACCTCTTATAAATCTCTGCCTGTCATTGTTTCTCTCTTTCTCCCGAGTCTTCAACTTTCCCATTATTAACTCGTCCCCATTAGTATTTAAACATGCTCAAGTCTCTGCCATGTGACCTATTTTACAAATGGCCTTCCCTCCAGCTCTTGTCTCCGTTATAACCAGACATCTTTTAAAAAAATAAATCTCTATTATTGAAAGTATTACATATGTCCACTTTTCCCCTCTTTGACCCCCTCCAGCCTGCTCCCTTCCCCCAGGCCTTCACCGCCCTATTGTCTGTGTCCTTGGTTATGCATATTTGCATACAAGGTCTTTCAACTAGACATCTTGAAGGCAGCTCCACGTGGCTCCAGTCGCTGCTTAACCCTGCTATGGGGTCTTACCATATCCTCAATAACCAGTATAAAGCTCAGTTTAGGACATGTGCTCATTAAATAGTTGTTAAATGAATTACTGAATTTCTACCCAATCACCCAAGTTCATTATCAGACCTCTCAGTGTAAGGACTGTTCTTTGGGATTTTTTGTTGTTGTTGGGTGTGTGTGTGGGGGGAGTATCTCAATTACTTACATTTGTAGTTGAGAATGCCTATTATAGATCACAAAGGCAAATAGACATTTTTTAAAGCAAATGTTTTATTCTGTGTGGGATGACACATGTCACTGCTTCAGTAACCCCTGTTTTCTCCTATATCGGTTTAGCACTTAGTACTTTTTGTAATGCTCTGCACATGATATTTTATTTAGTTTTCATCAATACCTATGTGAAATAGGTAGGGCAGGGAGGTGGTTCTGTTTTGGAGATGAGTCTCAGAGCAACTGAGGTATTTTTCCAAGTCATACACAAGGTTAATTATACATCTGGGACCAGCACCCAGGATTTCTGGCTCGGTGCCTTGAGTTCTGTTGTCACATGCTGATTACAATGAACAGATTTAAGAACAAAGCAAAGTATAGAAAACTGTCAAGGGGAGTAGTCATCTAGACAGGAGATTATGCTTGGCTTGTTTCACTACATTTTTACACTTCTGTTCCATGTGGCTGTGATATTTTCTGACATAATCCCATCTAAATTCCACTGACATGATTAGGCAGCAGCAGTGAGGAATAAATGATGTGCTGGATGAGCTGAGGAAATGAGACCACAGGGGGTTGTTTGCTGTTGGTATTAAACTAAAGGTCTTAGCTGAACAACTTCAAATTTGTGGTTTGGCTTGGAAAGGAAGAAGCATTTCTGTCTCCAAACTCAACATGACTCTGTGTTCTAGTTCTGTTGTGAGTGACACCTCAGCGGATCCCTTCAGGAGGCCTACCTAATGAGACCCTGTGAAAGGGTTCTTGTTGTTAAGTGTTCTTTACTGTCTTTTGAAAACAGGGGCGGGGGGGGGGGGGAGGGAGGGATTAAGTGTTGGAATGTTAGGCAGATAATTTCAATTATGGAGATTTGTCTACTTACCATCATTAAAGCAATGTTATTTTGAATTCAGTAGTTTTTCTGAAGTAAGCACACTTCTCCATCTGATTGCTTACATAGAGAATTAGCATAAATCTGATTTTGATGTGGGGGACAATTTGACCAACTCCAGGTGAGGTCTGGTTTCTCTGTTGTCATCCTAACTTCCTGTTCTAATGACTGTGTTGTGCTTTGGTTGCTTTGCCTTACTTTGACCTCTTTGCTCTTTATACCTGGTGGCTTATGGCTCTCCAGCTCTCACTGGGATTCTCTTCCTTTTTCTGGGGCCGTATACTCTTTGACTTTTAGGTTGTTTAGCTTATCTATTTTTGTTATTATTTATTTATTTATTTATTTATTTATTTATTTATTTATTTAAGGCTGTTTAGTTTAGGTAGGCCACTGACATTAGGATAAGGTGAAACCATGTTGGTTGCCCTTCTAGAGAATATGGGCCACGTGAAGGCCGTGCTGTAAGGAATTAAGGTGGGTAAGAGTGAGGTTTCTGGAACCAAATGGGTCTATTTTACATTACAGCTCTTCCCCTGGCCAGCTTTGTCACCTGAGCAAATTCTTAACCACTTCTAACATTAGTTTCCTCATCTATATAAATGGGGATACTAATATCTTCCTCTTAAGATTGTTGCGAGTTAACGGAGATAAACTACTTAGCACAGTGCTTGACCTGTAATGAGGGCTTAGGCAATTTAGTTGTAATCATTCTTGCTGTTATTATTATTGAAAAGGGAACTGGATACAGTTAGAAAGTTCAGGTGTGGCTTTGGGTTATATTGCATTATTTGGTGACACTGGGAAAATGGCTTTACCCATGTGGGCCTCATTTTTTCATGTATCAAGTGAGGGCATAGGATGGGTTCTGCCTTGTGGACAATTGATAGACCCTATTCATAACTAATTATGTTAATGTTTGTTTCAAATGCATCTGAATCTCATTTTTTTTAGCTCTACCTCCTGTAACCCAAGAAGACTCTTAAAAATTTTTTTTTATTGATTTTTAGAGAGAGAGGAAAGAAAAGAGAGAGAAAAACATCAATGTTAGAGTGAAACATCAATTGGCTGCCTATTGCACGTCCCCTACTGGGGATTGATTCCACAACCCGGCATGTATCCTGACTGGGAATCAAACCGGCAACCTTTCAATACACAGGATGACACCCAAACAACTGAACCACATCAACATGGGTGCAAAAAGCCTTTTGCCCACTAGTGTGGCTCAGTGGTTGAGTGTCAACCTATGAACCAGGAGTACTCAGTCTGAGCACATGCTTGGGTTGTGGGCTCGATCCCAAGTAGGGGGCATGCAAGAGGCTGATGATTTTCATCATTGATGTTTCTATTTCTCTCTCCCTCTCCCATTTTCTCTCTGAAATCAATAAAAAGAAAGAAAAGAAGAAAGAAGCTTCTTGATGCTTCCTCAGCTCATCACATATCATAATAACTTATCCAGATGTCATATTCCTTTAGATCAGCAGTTCATACCGCCCAGCCCTGCCTGCCCCCAATTGCCCGCATCAGGGCGGGCTGGTTGGACCCCACCAGTGCATGGATTCATGCACCGGGCCTCTAGTAGATAATAAATGAACAAAATAATTTCACATAGTGATAAAAACTGAGAAGAAATAACATGGAAGAGGGATGATATAATAAGTGGATGAGTACTTTGTATAGCATGATTCTAATTGAGTAGGAATCAATAAATAGAAAATAAATAAATTATGAAGACTATTTTAAAAAATGTATTTTATCGATTTTTTTTACAGAGAGGAAGGGAGAGGGATAGAGAGTTAGAAACATCGATGAAAGAGAAACATTGATCAGCTGCCTCCTGCACACACCCCACTGGGGATGTGCCCGCAACCAAGGTACATGCCCTTGACCAGAATCGAACCTGGGACCCCTGAGTCCGCAGGCTGATGCTCTATCCACTGAGCCAAACTGGTTAGTAGGGCATGAAGACTATTTTTAAAAAACTTGTTATTCAGTACTTTGATTTGGAATCCTTGTTTGAAAATCTAATGAATTCCTGCCCTGCCCAATGTGGCTGCCAGTTTGACATACCTGGGTTGCAGGCTCAATCCCCCAGTAGGGGCTTGATCCCCAGCGGGGGCGGTGTGAGGTGTGTGCAGACATGTGCAGGAGGCAGTCAATTGATGTTTCTCTCTCTAAAAATCAATTAAAAATTAAAAAAAGGAAATCTAGCTAATTCCTTTTTGGGAAAAGAAAGCACCACATAAGCCCTCACATTTCTATCATTTTATTAACCCCAAACATTTTTTCCCCCTAGCCCTGAGTTGTCATCTCTAGTTCCTGTTGGCGATACCTCAACATTGGAAGGTATGCTTTTGTGCCTTTACTTACTTTTCTTTGAAAATTATTTATGGTTTAATACAATCTTGCAAGCAAACATTTTTCAGCTCACATTTAAAAAATACTGTGTTTCTCTCTCTATATATATGTTGTTCAAGAGCCTCAAGAAAAAGTAATTAAAACATTTATTTTATGGCATTATGTTGTGGGTACTTACAAACCTTTAGTTATTGGGTATGATACAAATCAGAAAACTCCTTAAAACAAATGTACGACCTAAAGAATTACTGTAAGGCAAACACTCTAACCACTGCTCATTCAACAGGGAAGACATTCCTGGGCCCAGAATTTGTCATTTTCCCAGAGTAAGGAGTTTTCTGGCTGCATTCTGCCGTGTACTTTAACATGTTCCTCTGACCTCTCTATTTCCTGTCAATTGATAGTTCCTTTCTTTGTTAATTTTTTAAAAGCTTCTCTTTATTGGAAATTTCAAACATACACAAAAATTAGAATAGCACACGGCCCAGCTTCAACAGTGATCAATTCATGCTTAGTCTCCAACCTTCACCCACCCCCTCTGTGGTAGTATCACTTCCTTCAGTGTCTGTCCCCTTTCCTAGAGAGCTCTGCAAGGACAGGGACTTTGTCTGAATCCTTAGCATCTTGCATAGAGCCTGACATGTACTAGGTGTTCAGTAAATGCTTGTTGAATAAATGAATGAATGAATCAAAATAATTTCTTATTCTGGGAAGACTCTATGCAAATGTGTCTTAAGGTTAGAATGCACAGAATTTCCAAAGTGAAAAAGCAAATCACTTATGGAAATGGTTTAGTAGTTAGTTCCTTATTTCCTGATATGGGTTTGGACTTTGTCAGGGACTGGATTCATGCACATGTTTTTCTTTTTCCATTAGGTGCTGCCCTCAGAGTTCCATATCCAGGGGTGACCTCCTCTGCAGGTACCTCAGAGAGCAGCTTGGGGAGACCAGAGGAGAGTGTGAGTGACGCTGTTTTGTTTAGTTTATAACATGGAGAACAGGGGTTAAGGGAGGTTATTATGCCATTGTCAGAGTACACAGGACTTCCTGTGGTTCCCTTGATGAAAATGTTTTGGATTCTAAAACCAGTGCATTAAAAAGATTCCGTGGAGAGTCAAGTAAAACTGCTTTTGGCGAGAGAGGGCTTCAAATTGTAAATGGGATGACTCGGGATCTGGGGAACTGTCTGTGGTAAGCCCACTCACCGTCTCTTGTGGGCTCCAGGACATAATTTACTATGGGGACATTTGCCTATATTCTTCTATCCCTAAATCAGTCAGGACTTAGCTTCCTCTCCTTCAGAGTGAAAGGATATAGATTTTATGTCATTAAAAAATCTAGAAGCAGCCCTGGCTGCTTTGGCTCAGTGGATAGAGTGTCAGCCTGCGGACTGAAGGGTCTCAGGTTCAATTCCGGTCAGGGGCACATGCCTAGGTTGTGGGCTTGATCCCATTGTGGGGTGTTCAGGAGGCAGCTGATCAATGATTCTCTCTCATCATTGATGTTTCTATTTCTCCCTCTCCCTTCCTCTCTGAAATCAATAAAAATATACTTTAAAAAAATCTAGAAGCACCGTTCTTTTCACATACATCATTATTAATAGTAACCTGGCCACTGTACAGCATTAAGTTGATTTTTTTTACCACATTCAGAGTCTTTAAAAAGTACACACTGCCCAGGAAGGTAGACGTGTTGTATTAGAAATGTTGTTAAATATGTATTTTTAAATTTTGGGGGTTCATAAATCCTTGATTACTTAATATATAGCAAAGTCTGACTGAACATATTCACTAGAAAGGCACAGTTTAGTTACCTTGCATCTTCTCTTCCTAAACTTCAACATTTTAACATATAAAACCAGAATAAATCACCCACTCTGCCCACCAGCCTCCCTATAACTGAACAAGGCTGGTAGTAGATTGGGATGCCTGAGTTGAGGCCCAAATCAGTACTTTTACCTTCAGTACCACTGTGTTCAAAGTTGATGGTGCTAAAAATATCACCACTTGAGAAATATTTGTGAATGAATGAATAAAAAGTGATACTGTAGTTCTGAACTTGAATCAGAATAATTATGATTTAGGTCTGGAATGTTTTATAGAACGAGATAAAATTTACTATAGTAGACATGAAGGAATTGTGTATAATCAATTGGAATATTAATATCCCAAACAGAAAGGGTAATTTGAAGCCAATTTATAGAACAAAACACTATAGAAATACCTAACAAGAATTAGTCCAAAATAAAGCCCAAGGTACAATTTTGCATTTCAGTTTTTCCTAATATATTTTTCCATCTACCATTTCAGCAATCATATACTTTTTCTATTTTGTTTGTAGTTACACTATAAGTTATAATGCATGTTTATTCTATCAAAATTTAAATGTTTCAAAATCTTTGTCCTTATCCTGAGCAACATGGGAAGATTAGAATACTGTACCTCAAATGACCACCCTACTGATTTATATTCTATTTTTGTTCTTTTCCTCCCTCTACTTTAGTTTTCTCTCTCTTTACTCCTATAACTTAGACTATACTATATTTGTTTTATATAGTAAAGTTTATTTTACATTATATACACTGACAAATGATGTTTATCATTTTATTTTCTTAAAATTATTTTTTTTGCATTTTGCATTTTAGACATCTATTTGAGGCTAACTTTCCTTCTGATATATATGCTCCTGATATTACTTTAGTGAGAGTCTCTCACTGGTTCAATCTCAATTTTTGATCACCTGAAAATATCTTTATTATTCCCTTATTTTAGAAAAAATATTTTAAATCTGTATTAAATTCTAGATTGAGGTATTTTTTTGAGGTCAAGGTTTATTTCACTATATTCTAACTTTTATTGTTACAACTGGGAACTTATCTGTCAGCTCAGTTGTTATTCGGGTTGTTTTTGTCTACTTTTTTTTTGGAAGTCTTTTTGTTGTTTTTTTTTTTTTGCTTATTTTTTTCAGGGATATTACATTCACATGGGTCTAAGAATTACAAATATAAGAGATAATTGGTCACATATTTAACCCTGTCATCTTCCCAGTTTCCACTCTACAGTGGAAGAAGTCAGGAAAGACATGATGGCTGCCTGTATTTATTTGAAGGGCTCTCTGGTGACCACAGTGTTTATAGGTGTCCCAGGTTACAGAACTGGGATCAATGGTTAACACTTACAGGAAAATAAATTTGGGTTTAATATTGACAACATTATAACCATGAGAGCTTCTTTTGGAAATGCAGTGGTCTGCCTTTGAAGGTCATGACTCTTCCTCATCAGAGCCATTTAAATTGAGGATGAGCAGCCTGTTGTCAGGGATAGTGTGGAGAGAATTCAAGCATCACTACCCTTCCCCACACCCTATCAGGCAATTGCTTTTGTTATATTCTTGTGAATTATTCCAGATTTCATTTTTCAAAATATTGATTTCAGAGAAGAAGGGAAAGGGAGAGATAGAAACATCAATGATGAGAGAGAACCTTTGATCTGCTGCCTCCTGCATGTCCCCTACTGGGATCAAGTTCACAAACTGGGCATGTGCCCTGACCTGAAATCGAACCCTGAATTCCTGATTCATAGGTCGACACTCAACCACTGAGCCACACCAGCCAGGCTCCAGGCTTCTTAAAGGCACATGTAAGCAAATACAATTCCTATTCTTCCCCACAAGGGATTCTTTAACTTGAGAGTCATGAAGACAACAAACAGGATTATTTTAAAAAGCAAAATATGCATTATTGAAATGAATTATATATAGTTTATGATGCAATAAACTTAAGTATAAATATATATACAATGAACTACAAATAATACAGTTAACTGCATGGGGATTCTCTTGTTTCAGGACATTGTGATCCCTTTGAAGGAGCTCCCCTTTTAAAAATATTCCTTGTCTTCTCTTTCTCTCTCTCTCTCTCTCTCTCTCTCTATATATATATATATATATATATATATATAATCTCACAAGAGATAACAGCTGAGAATTTCTCAGAATATATGATAGACATAAAGCCTTACAATAAGGAAATACAACAAATCCAAAGCAAAATAAGTAAACATAAATATACATCTATATCCATTTTTGTAAAACTGCAAAATCCCTAATTCTGTATATCCCATATACTATATATATGTAAAATACTATACAGTATTTGGGATTCTGCAGTTTCACAAAAGTGGTTATAAAAGAAATTCTCAGCTGTTATTCCTTACGATTAGATATGTCTGACCTCATTTTATTTCTCATGTTTATTTCTCTAATAACTTTAATTTCTTCATCTTTCTGTTTTGCTTTCAAATATGTCTTTCAGTTCATTAATTCTCCCTTCAACTTAGTCTAATTTGTTTCAAACTGTCTATAGAGCTTTTAGAATCCTTACTTTATGTGAGAGTCTTTGGTCTGATTTTAAACATGTGCAGACCTTCCACTTTGTGATAAAAGGTAAAACTAAAGCCGAGGCCTCAAGGGATCAGCAGATACACCATGTACACAAACAACACTCAGTCACCTCCCTGGATTCCTCTAATCTTTATTGACCCATTGGGGATTTCTTTCTTGCAAATGAGCTATGCTTTCAAAACATTAAAAATATTTATTCAGCATTTTAGGCGTTATGTGGCAGTAAGGTTACTAAGCATATTTCTTTTAAAATAATACTGGAAATGGAAGTTTCTGCCCAAATCTAGTGAGGTAAAATTTAAGATGGAAAAATGCAAAGTCTTGTACAAAATTCTATTTAAGACTAAGAGTCTGTGTTGGTGTTACTCTCAATATGAATCAGCAGTATGATGCAGTTACGGGGGGAGAATCACCTAGTAAAAGCTAGTGTGATTTTGGGTTGCATAATACAGGTATAGAATCTATCACAAGGGAAGTGGTCATCGGACCTCATTGGTGTGTGCCACACTGTGAGGAAGACACTACAAGCCTGAGAAGTGTCTGCAGGAGAGGAACCAGGGAGAAGTCAGGAAAGACATGATGGCTGCCTGTATTTATTTGAAGGGCTCTCTGGTGACCACAGTGTTTATAGGTGTCCCAGGTTACAGAACTGGGATCAATGGTTAACACTTACAGGAAAATAAATTTGGGTTTAATATTGAAAACATTATAACCATGAGAGCTTCTTTTGGAAATGCAATGGTCTGCCTTTGAAGGTCATGACTCTTCCTCATCAGAGCCATTTAAATTGAGGACGAGCAGCCTGTTGTCAGGGATAGTGTGGAGAGAATTCAAGCATCAGAAGCCATGGTGGGATCTTCTAAAGTTTTGAAAGTCGCTGATCATGTGATCCATCAGAGATGAAATGGCACAGTGATAAAGTCCTTGTGTTCTCTTCCTGACTCTGCCATTGGCTGTGAGCCCGCAGGCTAGCCATTCTTCCATTCCAATCCCTGGTTTTCTTGTGTATCAAATGGAGGGACTTGGATTAGATGAGCTCAAGCAATTATTACTGTATGTTCTAGTAGTGATTTCTAGTCCCTCATTCCTTCTGCATTTATTAATTGGAATTCTTTTGTAAGAAACTATTGTCACTTCTCTCAGATTTATTTACTAAATCACATTAGCATGGACTCATGAATTTTTAAAAAAAATATATTTATCTCAGAGATGAAAAGAGAGGTAGAAACATCAATGATGAGGGAGAATCATTGATTGGCCACCTCCTGTATGCCGCTCCCCCACCCTCACTGGGATTGAGCCTGCAACCTGGGCATGTGCCCTTGACTGGGATCAAACCCAGGGCCCTTCAGTCCGGGGGTCCAACACTCTATCCACTGAGCCAAACAGGCTAGGGCTGGACTCATGAATGTTTATTTTATTATTTGGATTATAATTCAGTATTCATTTTGTCACTCTAATTATTCCAGCCTTGGCCACTGGAAAACCTGGGTTCTAATGATACATAGTACAGAAAGTTTGGTGATATGATTTCGGATTCCACATAGCAATTAACAATTAAGAGACTACCACCTCTTTCCTGCTGGTGTGGTTCTGTGGTTGAGTGTCAACCTATGAACCAGGAGGTCACGGTTTAATTCCTGGTAAGGGCACATGCCCAGGTTGCGGGCTCGATCCCCAGAAGGGACGTGCAGGAGTCAGCTAATCAATGATTCTCTCTCATCATTGATGTTTCTATATCTCTCTCTTTCTCTCCCTTCCTCTCTCTGAAAAATAAAAACATATTTAAAAAAAAAAGGAAACTACCACCTCTTGACTTTGGTGTGGTATTTAGAAAGAAATCCACAATTACCTGAAAAGGCTGTGAATATATTCCTTCCTTCTGCATACTTATCTGTATGGCTAGATTTTCTTCACATACTTAAACTAAAACAAAATATTGTAACTGATTAATGCAGAAACAGATTTGAGAATCCAGCTGTCATTGTTAAGCCAGACATTAAAGAATTTGTAAAAATATAAACAATCTTGAGAAACAAGCTTCTAAGCTATTTCTAGATGACAATTTTAGCACAGTAAACTCTGTTTTAACTCACAAATGGTCAAATTTGGTGGTTATCTTTGAAATATGTTCTATCTTTCCCTGAACTAATCATTGTGTGTTCAAAGGAATGTACAAATGCACAGCAATTTTAATATTAACCTATGTCTGAACGTCTACCCAATTAGTTCCAAATTCAAACACTATATAGAAGAGCATCATTAGAAATTGCCTTTGGCATAGTATCTGGCATACAGTAGACAATCAATACATTTTTGTTGATTGAATGAGTAAACATTGGCATTTATTGTTCTTTCCCTAAACTTTCAGATTAGCAATGAAATTGAGACTGTGATAGAAGAATCCACAAAACCAGCAGCTGAGCAGATTGCAGAATTCAGTATCCACCTTTTGGGGGAGCAATACAGGGAAGAACTACGGGATCCCTCTAGCTTCCACCACCAGAGCCTTGTAGAAGAGTTTATCGCAGAGGTGAGTGATTTTTGTTTGTTTTAATTCATTTTTTAAATAAGCAAGACAGTTTTCTGGGATAAATGTCTCATATTCACAGCAATGTTTAGAGGCAGCTTTTGGACTCAAGCTCTCTATCTGCTTTGTTCGGGGGTGATGACTTAGCATTTCTTCAGAAAGCTCTGTGAAAAGTTCACTGAAAGACAGATGGGTTATTTCATTGAAAAAAAATCTTCACACATTTGCCATCTAACAAATAAATGCTATTTCCAACATTTGCTGCAAAGCCAAGGAAGACTGTGTCCTGTGAAAAATGAGCATCTTTGAGGAACTACATACAATGTGTTGTTTTTCTTTGTGAAACATTTTATTTAATTTTTTTAATTTTCATACTCAGTTCTACTTTTTTAAATTGAAAAATTTTGAACAGTTCACACTGTTCAAACCTGGTAAAACATGGTACCAAGTTCAGGGGACCAAACGGCATCCAGTGACCAGTCGATGTCCCTTCTACCTCTGTTCCTTGGGAGTAGGTATTTTTAATAAAGGGTTTCTTTAAAAAATCAGGCAATAGATCATCTCATGATTTTCCTTTCTGGAAGAATTCTATATGGAACTTGAACTCAAGGTTCTTTCAGTCAAAAATGACCCAACTTGTCCCCTGCATGCCTTTGCTCTCGTGTAGTAAGACACTGAGTGCCCACCCTCCTCTCTCTCCAATTACGGGGCACACCATTCCTTCCTGTTTATTTCTTTTCCACTCCCTCTCGATGGGTTTCTTTTTGGCCACATTTTTCAATTCCATCACCTCGGACTAATTTCCTCCCCTAGACACTGTGTCTAGATGAGAAATAAAAATATGCACCTCTCAGCCAAACAGCATCATTGCAGCCATCAGACATGGGGAGTGCAGGCCAGACAGTTAATTTTCCTAGCTGTGTGGCCAAGTTGGGAGGCTGTACGGTATGTGGAAGAAATGTCAGCCAGGCCAGTGGCCACCTTGTGTCAGATCGTGTCTTGGATCGGCGGTCTGGGCCTCTCTGCCTGTGGGTTAAAGAACCTTTAATAAGCCTCCGTGTTTGGGTAAACAAATATTCTGAATGGCTGCATATTTAGGACAGGCTAATAAACACTCTGAAAACCATCTCCTGCAGGGACTTTATGAGGTAGGGAGCTGTTGGCTTGAGGTGGTTGGAAGGTAACGAAGGGCCGGGCCTGCCGTGCAACAGTTCCTTCTCTGGCCCGTCTCTACATTCCTGTCCCTTTACTTGGAACAAAACATCTACCGCTGGGCCATCTTAGTGGGGTCTGGGGTGAGGCTCTGAAAGGTCTTGTCACCATGTTTACTACAAACTGAAGGAGGCCCTCCAACTCTCTCCCTGCAGGCACAGCCACAGGGATTGTTCCTTCACTATTGTTTCTCAGCCAATATTGGAAGACACACGGGGGAAAAAAGCCTGTTTGGGGGATTGAGGGGAAAAAAATATTTTTTTTTCATGAGAAGAGTAAGAGTAAGATAAACTTGGGACAATGCCAGATATGACATTAGAGGGAAAGGTCAGGCTTGAAGACCGCTACGGTATCAACCCAGGGTCCTTGCACACTGCTTTGAGTTCTGTAGGCTGCAGGATGTCTGACTGCTCACAGAAACCATGTGGGTAACAGCATCCATCTATAGATGAGGCCCAGGAGGACTAGTAACTGGCTTCTGGTCATTTCAGCCCCTGGAGTAGAAGGGGAAATCAGGTCTCCTCTTTCCTTTCAAAGTGTTCCTCCCTTTATGTCATACAGAGTCCCCTTATTTTAATTCAGATAAGAACTTGTGGTGAGCTGCCCAGTTTCCCCAGTCCTGGTCCTGGTTCTAAACCATATTTATTATGAGTCAGGGGAAAGAGGAAGAGGCATGCAATTCAATGGGAAGAATATAGGATTTGGTGTTGGAGAGATTTGGGGCTGAATAAGTTCGGATTCAGTCACTCACCAAATCATGACCCTGGGTAAGTGAGTTGACATCTCAGAGTCTCAGTTTTCTCATCTATAAAATTGGGAAAATATGTACCTCTTGGGATTGTTGCAAGATCAGAAGTAATATTGCAAAATCAGGCATATAGCTGTCACTCAATACATTGTATCTATTATTAATCTTGATGTTAGTCAAGTAAAAAGACTTCTTACACCTGAACACCTGTACAGTAATTAACTGGATATGATGAATTAAAATATCTGTATGTATTTGTAATCAAGAGATGGCAAAGCCCCCCAAAAGATGGGTTTAGTAATAATAAAAATATGCAATTACTGTAAATAGCATTTTGCAGTTAATAGAGTACTTTCAGCTACATTCCTTTTAATCTTACAGAAACTGATGTGGTTGGTGAGCAGGGCAATATTAATTCTATAAAAGAGACATGCATGACCACTTTGCCAGCTAAATCAGCTGGGACTTATCCCTCAGTCTAAGATTCCTCGTCTTGGGATCCCATCCACACCCCATCCTCTAAGAATTATAGCACCACTCTCTTTCTTCTCAGAGAATAAAACAAGGCAAACTATTATTATCATGTATTTGGATTCTGTATCCTTAAGGCATGAAGATCTTCAGTGAACCAAGATTTATTTGTTTGTTTTTTTGTTAATTTCTTTCAATTACAGTTGGCATTCAAAATTATATTAATTTCAGCTGCACAGCATAATGGTTAGACATTTGTATAACTTACAAAGTGATTATTTGATGAGTCTAGTAACCATATGTAGTTATTGCAGTATTATTGACTATATTCCCTAGGCTGTATATCCCTGTGATGATTCTGTAGCTACCAAGTTGGACTTTAAATCCCTTCACCTTTTTCACCTAGCCACCCAACCCCCCTCCCATCCGGCAACCATCAATTTGTTCTCTGTACCTATGAGTTTGTTTTATTTTGAACCAAAACTTTAAAAAAAATTTCACTCTACTGATTATACAAGGACTTGGTTTTAAAATCAGAGATCCACTAACAGAGTTCACAAGTCTGCTGACAACTTCCTTCCCTTCTTCTGGTGTGAGCTCCATCGTGACTCACCTGGTCAGATTGCATCTTCTGAAATGTGGTGGGTTAAATGTTAAATCTTGTTAAACATTTTGTATTTGTGTATAACTTGATTATTTTTAGCTATTTAGTCCAGTCTAGAATTCTCTTTTCCCTGCTCCAGTCACTAAGCAGATACTGATTTACATGGTGGGACATTACAGACGCAGAAATAAAACTGGTACCCACGGATGTGATGCTCATAAATTGATCTTTGGTCCAGTTAACTTACTGGCCACTGCTTCATCATCTCTGCGACAACCAGTGAACAAGGCCTCCCTTCTGGGGGGTAAGCCCAGACCTATAGATTTCTTCCTAATGTTGACTGTGTCCACAGTTCCCTTGTGTTGTAGGAACAAGAAACAGACACCACCAGACACTTTTTGGAAACAAACGCCTGACTGTCACTCTGTGTGCTGTAGCCAGACTCCCTATCCAAACACTACATTTAAAAATGCTGTTACAGCTCCTTGGGCAACTAATGTTCTTTTTCACGTTTCATCACATAGGGGAAAGAACAGTAATTGCCAATGAGAAGTATGCCCTTTACAATTTGAAGAAAAATTAATATTAAAGCACATTAGAACCTTTAAAGACAAAATGAAAAAGAAAAGCCTATCAGTGTTGTGGTAAATACTATTTTCTAACGTTGTAACTATTATTTTCTTAGTAATTTTCTGATCCATGTGTTTCTGTGTATGCATTCAAGCTTCTAATAGTAGAGGGTACACTTTATATTCTTCTCCTAAAAGCATTATTTTCTGCATCCTTTCCCACATTTCTACCTATTTATAAATTTTATTTTTAACAGATTGAAAATGCATTTACTGGGTTGCCAGGCTATAAGGACATCCGTGTTCTTGACTTCAGGTAAATAGACTTACTCTAAAAATGCGCTCTTTATTTTAAGTGGAATATCCTGTTGGGTATGTTATATACACAACAATAATTTAAAATGACTCAAATGCTGTAATTCAGTGCTATTTCTAGCAAATGTATATTCCTATTGCTAATATTTCCAGTGAGGAAACTGAGTTACAAAAAGGCAAAATAATGTACTCAAGGGACATACTGGATCTGTAGTGGGGCCAGGGTAAGAATTGGGAAGTCATGTCCCCCGCTTGCTGCCGGCATGTTGCACTGCTTTTATTTGGCACCGAGGGGAGCCTGCCGTCAGATTAGATGTGACCTCCAGGTCCGACTAAAGCTTGTCCAGGTCTCACTGAGGTGAGTGGTGTCTTGGTGTAAGGCCACTCTGCACTCACCTTCTTTTCAAACATGACAGTTGTGAGTCAGAGGCCTCTTTGGAGGCATTTCTTCCCTGCTCAGACCCACGGCATGACACTGGTGACGTTTATTGAGTGAGTACTTTGTATTAGGCACCTCATCTCCTGAGCCCACTTAATCTCCACCCCCCTCAGAATGCATATTATTATCGATACTCATTTCACAGAGCAGCAAACAGGTTTAAAGGGATGAAGTTTTAGCCCAGAGTCAGAGAACCTGTGAATTAGCTTGTAAATTTGAAGCGAAGTGTCTGTCTGAACCTCCATTCCAGATCCAGCACTTTGAAGGTTGGAGCCTCTGGGGGATTGCTGTGGCCCAGCAGTGGGTGCAGTGCACTCTGAGCAGGGGCACTGGGTCACCTTGCAGTATCATTAACAGGGTCAACATCTTAACTGTGGCATAGTCTTGTCACAGCTTCTGGGTTTACCAGAAATTAAGCAATCACTCACACAGCATTTACAGTGTACCAGGCACTGTATCTATATTAATTCATTTAACCCCAACAGCCATGCTATGAGATAGTTATTACCCCCATTGTTTCTGATATGTAAAACAGAGCCCAGGGAATTTACATAGTTTGCCCGAGGACACTCAGCTAGTTATTGGTGCAGGGCAGAGGGCAAGCATGATAAATTGACCCTCCACCTACCCTCACACCACAACCAGTCTTTCCACTTGAACCTTAGTGCTTTTTCACAGAATACCATCTCCAGCTGTGCCTAAAGCTCCCCTGAGAACCTGAGAATGTGAGGCCTTTGGGGATCCCCTCACTTGGCAGCACAGGGAAGGCAACATAGCCTTCGGAGTCAACTTTCCTGAGTTCAAACCCTGCCTTTGGCACTTCTGGCTGGATGGTTTCGGGTAAATTACCAAGTCTTAACTTCTCATTTATATAAAAAAGACAATTTACCTATTAATCCTGCTTTATTAAATAATACTTTTGAAATACTTTAAATGATTTAGGTTTTTTTGTCCCTCAGCTTCTTGACCTGTAAAATGGGGGTACTAATGATCCTTAATAAATCTTAATGAGGATTAATTGAAATAACTTTTGCAAAATGATTAGCATAGTTCCTAGCACATGGGAAATTCTTAATAGAACATAATAGTGTCTGTTACATAAAGCCAATAAATATTAAAGGCACTATCCTATAAGTCAGTCAGTCCTGACCTTTCCCAGCCTCTTAGCACCTTACTGTATGTTGCCTGATTTGGTTTTCATTGATTTCAATACGACATAGCACATTGCATCTCCCCAACAGTGTTCCTAGTTTTGTTAATGCCAACTACTGGAGTCCCCTGTTGACCGACTGAAAAAGTTTATTTATAAAGAGATAACTTTATATGAACTCTTTTAAAAGTATTTAATAAAGTTTAAAGATAGTAAAGACTTTTAAAATGGAACACTTTCTCCGCCTTTGCTCACTTCCTTCTGTTAGGTTAGGTGGCTCAGGAGGTGGCGCAAGAAATAGAGTCCAGTGAATGAGAAAAGAAAGGAAAGGAAAGTTTATTCTGCGTCCCCGGGAGACCCACGTACCCCCAAAGACAGGGCACGTGGATTCACGCCAACATGGAGGGGGGCGCTTTTTTTATACTGCGGTTGGGTGAGGGGCGGGGACATGAGCTGAGGTATTCAGTTGAGGAGGCTTCAGCTGCAGGGGGTCAGCAAGGTATTCAGGGAGAAGGAGCCATCTGTGTCTGGCACGTTGACCTGTGAGAAATCCCAGGTCTGTGAGAAATTCCAGAGGAAGTCCATTGTCTCACCCCATGTCTGTATGTATCTGATCCTGGGCCCTCTCCGACCTAACACCTTCAATCCACAGGAATTTGTCAGCTTCTGATACTATGCAAGCATTTTCACTTAAAGAAACATTTCAGAGGAAATATATTAAGAACTTGTACTTTGATGAATGATATGACAAATACAATTTTAAAATTGTGCTTAACACTTTTTTTTCCAGGTCCCCCGAGGAAAATGGCAGGTAAGGTACTTTTCAGTACTTTCTGTACTTTCAAATGAATGAGGAGTTAGTTTAGAAAATGTGGTAGACCTAGGTTTAAGGGAGCAATAGCTCAATTCTCTTATGACTTCCAGTATCAGTGTCCATCTCTGTACAGATCAGGGGTTGACAAAAATTTTCTGTTAAGGCTTAGTAAATATTTAAAACTTTTTAGGCCATATGGTCTCCATTGGCAGCTACTCATCTCTGCTAATATCAGATGAAAGTAGATATTGGCGAGATATTGAAAACAAATAAGTGTGGCTGTGTTTTAATATATCTTAATTTATGGACACTGAAATATAAATTTCATATAATTTTCACATGTCACAAAATATTGGTCTTTTGATTTTTTTCAACCATTTAAAAACATACGATCCGTTAATTCAGTGACAGTAGGCTGGATGTAGCTTGCAGGCAGTAGTTTACAGACCTCTGTTATAGACTGAATACTGACAAGTACTTTTAAATAGAGGGAACGTCCTGGCTGGCTTGTTAGAGTGTTGGCCCTTGGACCGAAGGGTCTTGGGTTTGATTCCTGGTTGCATGTTCCCCAGCCCCAGTAGGGGTGCAAATGGGAGGCAACCAATTGATGTCTCTCTCTCTCTCTCTGTCTCTCTCTCCTCCCTCCCTTCCACTCCCCCTAGAAATCATAGAGAAAATATCCTCAGGTGAGGATTAAAAAACAAAAAGAGGGTGGGGCAAAAGTAGGTTTATAGTTGTATGTGAAACAGAGTTTATTCTTGTATTATTATTATTCATTAATTATGGTATTTTTTTCATATGGACAACTGTAAACCTACTCCTACCGCACTCAGTATGGAGATACTTAATTTAAAATAGGAATAAAAACTTGCATTAATTTAATACTTTCAAGTATTCTATGCATCCAATAATATAATCGAGTGTCACTTTAAGTGGTAAATGAAGAGAAGAAAGCAGATCTCTATAAGAGTTTATTTGCAAAAACAGCTGCTCTCTAGAATGTCATAGAGGACGCATGTGTAATAATAGAAAAGCATAGTCAATACTTCTTGTGAAGGTTGCTTGTCATTTTTTGCCTTTGGGTTCCATATTTATTGAATATTCACTTTCTCTTGGAAGATTGACAAGTATAGTCTAGAATTTATGAAGTATATTCATGGGTTAAATGTGGGCATGTTTAGAGATACAGTAATACTCCTTCATTGTAATTAATACCTTATACAGTGGGGCCTTGACTTACGAGTTTAATTTGTTCTGAGACCGAGCTCGTTAAGGAGCTCGTTAACTCAAATTACTCTATCAACTCAATGCAAAAAATCGGCCGAGAGACAGCTGGTATCTCAAAAAACTCATTAGTCGGGACACTTGTAAGTCAAGGCCCCACTGTATTTGTATTTGGAGAGGGCATTTTAACTTCCTCATTTTCACTTATATCATTTTAGAAAGTATTAATACGTGCCTACAAATTAGGTGTCTACAAAAATTAGTGACTGTTGGTCTGCACCCTCTAGGAACACAGTCTAATGGAAAGCACTTTTAGAGATATGTCAAAGTACTGGTTCTTTCATTTTTTTTCCATCTAACTCTCTTGTATTCCTGTGAGATAGTGAAAATGAGAGTTAATATTCGTTCTATTTTGGTGCTGAGGAAATTTTGCCTCAGGGAGGCAAATTGATTTGCCATATGTTACGTGACTATATATCTGATATTTTGACTAAGGGAATCAGAATGTGGGTTTCTGTACTGAGTATGTGTAAACTGCTCTGTATGTGTTTGTTATAGGCACATTTGTTGATTGTCTGTACTCATCCAAAAAGCCTGATTATGGGTGATTAGAATTTAAAACAACCCAAACTCTGATGTTACCCTATGACCAAAATAATGGTTGCTGAGTGCTAAGTTCTCTCTAGGGATACAGACAACAATTCAATATGAAGCCATTAGATTTTATGATAAAATTGTTAACTTAAGTGCAGTTTCCAAAATTGTCAAGTGTTAGGTAGTTAATGACATTTATTCATAACTGTTCGGTATACTTTTATTCTGAGCTGTGTATGAGTAAAAGTGTGGTGCAGAAATAGTCTATTTATATGATATATAATCTCTTTATAAACATGTATAAATGTTACATGTTATAAACATAACATAACAAAATATTATAAATGTAAACATTTATATGCACATGAAATTTCTATTTGCTTAGTTCCCCTTTCAAGACGCACACATTATTTTAAGTTGGTAGGACTCATTTGAAGTGAATCAACAAAATATTTGCCTGGTGTACACAATTCAAATATTCAGCTCCAGACTTCATAAGTGTGCATCTTCTTCCTAATAGAAGGTTTATAAAAGAAAGGATATCTAAGTGTCTCTGAAAAATCTTTATTTTGGTGACCTTAATGAGATGTGAATGCATTATTTTTTCTATTTAAAATCTGCACATGTCAAACAGCCAACAAGGGCATTTGAGGTGAGAGAATGAGAAAGGGAAAATTTCACCTCCACATGATTCAAATCTCTGGAAATAGCTGTCAGACAGAGAAACTTTCCTCTTGGAAGCAGCTGATTCAGTCTAGGTTGGAAGATGAAGGGTGATGGTGGTTGGTTCCTTGGAGGTGTTAGCGCAGAGAGCCAGCAGAGCCTTCTTCAGTCAGATACTGCTTTTGGCTCTTTCAGTCTGTCCCTCATCATGAGAAATCTCTGTGCTCCCTTTGCCACGCCGGAACTCAGTCTGTTCTGGGTCATAGGAAAGTTTCTGGCTCTGAGAATAGATGGTTTCCTCATATCTCAAGCCTTTCTTTGAGTTCTCTTTCCAGGATAAAAACATGGTAATAAATTGTAGCATCTCTCTGAGGATTTTATCTTCTTTAATGGATTTATCCTCACTAGATCTGGTAGATTATAATAGAAATGTTCTTTTTAGATGTTCAAGGGAAACATTTGGGAAACAAATTTTGCCAATAAAAAGTTAGGCTAGTAATCTAACCTAGACTGCCTGATTTGCATAGATTTCTTGATGCAGGAATATTTCTCTTGATCTTCTCCATATGATATTTATAAGTCATGCAAGGCATATCATAGGCTCCTAGTAAAGGCTTGCCTCTCCTTCTCTGATTTTCTTAGAGCCCATAAACCAACTCGAGTGCTAACTGGTTCAGCCTTTACTGTCTTCTCCATTTTCCCCTTGTCACTTTTTCCTGTTCTAGAGCCATGATAACACGTTAATATGTTGTGCAAAGACCCCAAAGAGAAGCTCATCTTCCTGGAGATGTGGGCGTGGTCCATCCACCAAGCTTGGGAGCGTGTGCACATTCTCACAGCGCTGTGCGCTGGCTGTGAGCAATGCCCCCAGATGATTACTCACAACACACTTGTATGAAGATAATACATATGCTCTTTAGGGTAAAAAATTACTCCTATTTAGAGACTGAAAATCCGTTGGATTAAGTCAGGAGTACCACATACTGCCATTTATTTGCTTATATTAGTGAATACAATTGACCATTTGTTTTTTTCATTACTTTCAAATGTATTTATTGAATTACGATGAGCCAGGCATTGTGCTAGATGCTTGGGACACATGTGGTGTAGTGAGTTCTGACCAGTAGGTGTCCCTCTTACTGTTTTATTCCACCTTGGAGCCATCCTTTGGTTATTTTAATATATTTTACTGAAGTTATTTCTTTACGAAAAAGATCAGGAATTACCCTTGAATCAACATATTCTGACATGGGGAAAATTAAGTGGTTGAGGGATGCTAGATGACAAGCAGATGTCTCACCACTTAGAGCATCAGGTGTCGAAGTGTGCAGTCACCATGTTAAAGTGCCCAAACCACCCCATTGGGGGTGGCAGCTTATTGGGAGGAAACCTCACTGAAGTTACTCAGAGTGAGAAGTTCAAAGAGGCCTGGCTGCTTGAATGGCAGGGAAGGATGTCACCTTCATGGCATCCCCTGTAGTCCAGGATGTGATCTGCAGCAAGCAGGCTGAGGACAGGTCCTGCACCGCCAGGGCTCCGAAGGAGAGGTCTCTTAAGACCAATTCATGCTTACCAAACCACAAAACGCACTGCATTCTCTAGGATGCCAGCTGATGTATTTAAAATGAGAAATATATCTGCCAATTGACCAATTATTGCATTGGCTGGCTCATGCATTCTTTTTCTATAGGAACATATGTAGGCAGTTATAATCAAAAGTTTCCTTTGCAAGCTTGAAATCCGGAAAAGGAAGTTGGTGATTTTAGTGGCCAGTATCATCAAGCCATGCCAGCCTATTGTAGCTGTCTGCAGCCTAGGGATCTGTCTTCTGAGGAAGCCACAATACACTGGTGAGAAGAATTCTACTCAATAGTAACACAAGTTAATTGACTAATTCCCTTTTTCCTTGACTTCATGAGACCATTGTCATTATGTTGATACTTTTTCTTTAGATATGTTAATACCTCGATTAGGATGCAGTTCTCTTTTTATATTCAGACTAGAGGCCCGGTGCATGAGATTTGTGCACTGGAGGGCTCCCTCAGCCCAGCCTGCGTCCTCTTGCAGTCCGGGATCCCTCTCACAATCCGGGGCTCTTGCAGGTCGGGACCCCTCGCTCCTTACTGCCCGCCTGCAGCGGAGGGAGAGGCTCCCGCCACCACCACTTTGCTCGCCAGCCGTGAGCCCGGCTTCTGACTGAGCAGCGCTCCCCCTGTGGGAGTGCACTGACCACCACGGGGCAGCTCCTGCATTGAGCATCTGCCCCCTGGTGGTCAGTGTGCATCATAGCGACCAGTCATTCCACCGTTCAGTCAATTTGCATATTAGCCTTTTATTATATAGGATATTAGCCTTTTATTATATAGGATGAGTATAGATTTCTGTTCATTTAGTAGGCACTGGGTACCCCTCTTTCCCAGGTACCAAGCTGAATATTGGGGATAGAAACTCAAGAAGAGACTGAAAGGCAGTCACTGTAAACAAAATCTTTATACAAAACAACAAAGGCCATAATCAAGGAACATATAAGAATATATAAGTAAGTTAAGAGGAAGGACTTAATTTATTCTTATGCTCTGATTTGGGAATCATTTTGCTCCTACAGAACGGTGATGGAAACCATGCTTTCTGAGACTCTCCCTCTAGGTCTAATGCTTGTTCTCCTGGGTTCATAGTCCTTCTTTTGTGCTTCCTTAGCAGGTCCTCATCTGTTCTCTCTTTTCATCCATAGTGGCACAGATGTTCACTATGCAGTTACTTTCAACGGAGAGGCCATCAGCAATACCACCTGGGACCTAATCAGCCTTCACTCCAACAAGGTGGAAAACCATGGTCTTGTGGAATTGGATGATAAGCCCACTGCTGTTTATACAATTAGTAACTTCAGAGATTATATTGCTGAGACACTGCATCACAATTTTTTGCTGGGCAACTCCTCTTTGAATCCAGATCCTGGCTCCCTTCAGCTCATCAACGGTGAGTTTCATAACAATCATGAAGTCCTCTATAGTTTTAGTTCCTTTTCTAGTATGCTCTGGTGAAATGAATTTCCCTAAATATACGTGGTTCTGAGCATTCTCTAGACCAGTGGTTCTCAACCTTGGCTGCACATTAGAATCATCCCTGAGGCCCAGAAATCAGGATTTTAAAAAGATTCCCAGGTGATTCTAATGTGCAGCCAAGGTTGAGAACCACTGCTCTAGACTGAACGAGATAGGAGCCATCCTAAGCTGACTGGAACGTTAGCCATGTACTACTTGGGATGGATTAATCAAGGGCTCTCTGGAATATTTGTAGATGGAAGGCCACTCTTTGTGGAGAACAGCATGATATTTAGAAATAGTTTAGAGCTATGGAAGCAAACTATAAGAAAAAGTCAAGAAGTACCTGGAAGTATGAATTGAAATAGGCTGTAGTGCTGCCCCGGCAACCAAGACATCAACTCTCCAGAGGCAGGTCAGCTGTAAAGGCTTAAAAGCCAGAGAGCAGAAGAGAAGGAGCAGCTCAGGGAAGCTGCTGGAAGACCCTGGGAAAGAAGAACTGAGACTGGGTGCTGGGCAGGATCCCAGAGAATCCCACCCTAAGTTTGAGTTCAGGCGGCTGTATAGGTCCAGTGATGACCCAAAGTCAACAGGTGGATCTGGGGTCAGCCAGGAGGGGCTGACTACTCTGAGCTTGTTTGTTTGTTTATTTATTTATTTAATCCTCCCTCGAGGATATTTTTCCCCCCATTGATTTTTAGAGAGAGTGAAAGGAAGGGGGAGAGACAGAGAGAGAAACATCTATGTGAGAGAGACACATCGATTGGTTGCCTCCCGCACATGCCCTGCCTGGGCCAGGGATCGAGCCTGCAGCTGAGGTATGACTGGTATCGAACCTGTCACCCTTCAGTTTGTGGGCTGGTGCTCTAACCACTGAGAAACTGGCTAGGGTGGGCTACTCTGAGTTTGAGTGACCTAGTCAGGGGTGACCTAGTCAACCTGGGACAGAGCTTGCTGAGTCCAGAGCTTAATGCATCAGGGACGTGGTGCCCTGTTAACTTGCTACTTCCTTTTACTTCTCCACAGTTTCTTCACTTGGTAGTTGAACTTTTAAAATGTCCAGAGTATATTTTATTGAAGCAACCCCCATAGGAGAAGTACCAGCTACTAAGGAGGAAAATCCACAAGTGGGAGGCAATACTAATAACGATGCATGTTTACAGCCTCTCCAACTGCCACATAACCCGAGGGGAAAAGAAGCCTCTATATTTTTAGGCAGCTACCACCTAGGCCTTGTGTGTGTGTGTGTGTGTGTGTGTGTGTGTGTGTGTGTGTGTATACAAATAAAAGCAGACACAAGGGAGAAAAAGAAAAGAGAGAAAACATTTTAACAAAATTTTACTCTGTATAATATAATTCCTTACTTCCTAAATAAGATATTTTTTGCTCTGGCTGGGTAGTTCAGTTGTTTAGAGCATTGTTCCCATATGCCAAGGTTGCAGATTTGATCCTGATTAGGGTGCATTAAAGAAGCAACCCATTTTTCAAAGGTACTTTCTGCTATAAAGGAAATAGTTTTGCATAATTTTCTCTGTTGTTAGCATCAATGCATAAATAAGTGGAACAATCGATCAATGTTTGTCTCTCTCTCTCTCTCTCTCTCTCTCTCTCTCTCTCTCTCCCAAATCAATAAGAAAAAAAACAACACAAAAAACAAAAGATATTTTTTGAGGGACTAAGCTAAAACTTTGAAATCTGTTTCAATAAAATAATTGAAAAAATAGGCTACTGAACTGATGTCTCTTTAATGAACCAGTGTGCTGAGACAGAGTAGCTCGACTTTATTTGGGTTACATAGGACTTTTTAAAAAAATATTTAAGAATACATTTTATTCTTAAATACATTCTGAGAAGCTACATCCTTCTTCTTCTTCTTTTTTTAAATCCTCACTTGAGGATATTTTTCCATTGATTTTTTTAGAGTGAGTGGGAGAGGGAAGACAGAGAGAAATATTGATTTGAGAGAAACACATCGATTGGTTGCCTCCTGCATGAGACCCAACCAGGGCCCAGGTGGAGGTGGAGCCTGCAACCAAGGTATGTGCCCTTGACAGGAATCGAACCCAGGACCCTTTGGTCTGCAGGTTGATGATCTATCCACTGAGCTAAACCAGCTAGGGTTGAGAAGTTATGTTCTTCAATGGGGACAAATAAAATAGCTGAACATTTTATCTTTTTTATTGTTTAAAGTGTTACATATGTCTCCTTCCCCACCCCACCCCCCCATTGACCACCCCACTGGCCACTCCCACCCCCGAGGGCAAGCTGCCACTGCCCCAGTGTCTGTGTCCATCGGTTATGCTAATATGTATGCATACAAGTCCTTTGGTTGATCCCAAACCCCCTCTTCCCCTGCTATTTGTCTCTGGATATATTTTTGTTCAGTTTATGTTGATTATTATATCCCACATATGAGTGAGATCATGTGATATTTATCTTTCTCTGACTGGCTTATTTCGCTTAGCATAATGCTCTCCAGTTCCATCCATGCTGTTGCAAATGGTAAAAGTTCCTTCTTTTTTCCCCTCTCTTTTGATAGTTTTTTTCCCTTTATTGATTAAGGTATTACATATGTGTCCTTATCC
>NW_005871279.1:1128401-1148271 GCF_000147115.1 Myotis lucifugus
GATTAATTCCTCTATGTCAGGCCAGTAAGAGCAGGTGAATAACGAGAGATTCTGCTTTTGTTTTTGATTTATACACTAGCTCACCTTCCTGGCAAACCCTTCTTTTTAGTTTCTTGATTCCCTCTCCCATTTCGGGAAAATTAATTTATACTTTGTGTGTATACACACACACACACACACACACACACACACACACACACACACACTAGAGACCCAGTGCACGAATTCGTGCATGGATGGGATCCCTTGGGGTGACCTGCGGAGATCAGGCCCCAGCTCATGTTCCCAGCCTCGCAGCCCCGCAGCCCCACCTAGCACCCCGCCTTGGCCTGGCGCTGCCCCCTCACCTGCTCCACCATCCTGCCTGTGGGGTGCTTGGGGCCAGGGCCCCCGCCCAGCTCCTCAGTGCTTGGGAGCCGGGCGGCAGCCCCGCCCCCTGCCGCCGCTGCTGGTCGCTGTCTACAAGGTGATTGGTGGGGCAATTGGGCCCTGCTCGCATCTGTCTTGTCCTGCTCCACCTGCCCCACCATCTCACTGTGGTCCCTCTCTCATCAGGGCCTATTGGGGCAGGCAGCGCTTCCATGCCACCTGCTGCCAGTGCTGCATAACCCATGCCCGCCATGTTCCACATCACCCCTTGGTGGTCAGCGCATGTCATAGTGAGTGGTTGAACTCCTGGTCTCCTGGTAGAAAGGACTGCCTGAGGGGACAATTTACATATTAGGCTTTTATTGTATAGGATAGTGTGTGTGTGTGTGTGTGTGTGTGTGTGTGTGTCCCTCATGAATTTATCTCTGACATATGAAATACTTCCACAGGAGAAACTTAGCCTTATTAATATTTATAGCCTTCACTTCATCAAAGTCTGTAGTAACTAGTAAGGGTTCAGTAAATTTTTGTTGAATTAAATTATACAATCTACTCTCTTTAATATTGGTATAGTGATAAACTCTCTGGTCTCCTAGTCCATTTTTCAAAGGTACTTTCTGCCAGAAAGGAAATAGTTTTGCATAATTTTCTCTTTTGTTAGCATCAATCAAATGAGTTGGAGTTTCAGTTCAACTTTCTTATCAAAATGGAAAAAAAAATCAATTTTAACAACAACTGCTTCATAGGAATCTTAAAAAGAGTAAAAACTGCTTCAGAAAAAAAAGAAATAATATAGGAGTGTCCTAAATGTCATAATGGGAAGAACATTTATTTTATGCAAGAGTCTCTTAATTCAGACAGATGGTGCTAATGTAAGTAAAATATCTGAATAAAGTTGCAAGCATTTTCTAAGCAAGTCTCCCTTATCTGTTCTGCCAAAATCTAAACTGTAAAAAGGAAAAACTTGGTATTTAGTTGTCCCTAAACCTCAAGTACAATAGTGTCTCAATTAAAAATGTTCCTGAATATTGTTTTCCTTTAGTGAGAGGAGTTTTTCTTCCCCCCACTGAAGACCCGGTTTGGAACCCCCAAAGTGCAAGTCTTCCGGCAACCCCACCATCTGTTCTGGTAAGTGTGTTTCTACATTATATGCCTAGAACCAGGCCCTCAAGCTTCTTCTCTTCTTTGCACACTCCCCTGCTTACTTTGGCATCACGAATTTTCAAATATTCTCTTACCTCATCCCTGGGACATTATTCTTAGTTGTCAGCTCTTGGGTCCCAAGTATTGGGTTAGAAAATGTAAACTTTCTGCAGCGCTTAAATGAAATCCACACCTTCGGCACTGCCAAACTCCACACAGGGAAGAAAACTTATTTATGGTTCATACTTGTTTGGATATAATTAAGCTCTAAGTGCCCATTGAGTTGCTCTCTAAAAGATACACGGAACTAGTTTTTATAGTCAAGACTATAAAGTGATGTACATGGCTACAGAGTATAGATAGATTTTTGTTCTAAGGGTTGTATTGAAGAAATAGTTTAGACTTCACAACGCAAAGAGCAATATGTGTATGAAAATGAGAGAAGGAAGAGTAAAAACATTGGCTAGCTGACAAGTGACAGGGACTCTAAATCAGGCCTCCTTTTAACTTGGGCTAAAAACAGCAGGATTCGCCCTAGCCGGTTTGGCTCAGTGGATAGAGCATCAGCCTGTGGACTGAAGGGTCCCAGGTTCGATTCCGGTTGGGGGCATGTGCCTTGGTTGTGGGCACATCCCCATTAGAGGGTGTGCAGGAGGCAGCTGATTGATATTTCTCTCTCATCGATGCTCCTAACTCTCTATCCCTCTCCCATCCTCTCTGTGAAAAAATCAATAAAATATATCTTTAAAAAACAACAACAAAAAACAGCAGGATTTATACAGAAACAGCATATAATGGACTTTCCTTTTTTTCTTACCACCCAACTCCCCTGGGCACGCCTCTACCCCTCCAAGCCGCCACTTGCCACTTTATAGGGAGGCATCCAGGAGAAAAGACAGTGGCTTCCTCAGGTGCAGTGAAAACAATGACAACAGCCCAATCACAACCACACTAGACACTCACCTGTCTAAAAGGAGCACATGGTCTTTTCTTTTTTGGTTGATCCTCATCCACGGGTATATATATATATTTTTCACTGATTTTTAGAGTGGAAGGGAGGGGAGGAGGAGGAGAGAGAGAGAAAGGAAACATAGATGTGAGAGAGATACACTGATTGGTTGACTGGGGCCAGATCAGACCTGCAACCCAGGTACATGCCCTTGACCCAGAATTGAACCCAAGACCCTTTGGTGCACAGGTTGACTCTCTAATCACTGAGCACACCAGCTAGGGCGAGCACATGACCTTCTATTATCACATAGACGCTGGAGGGAGACTCCCTTTCACAGGGATTGGCATCAGATATTACATTCACTTGGTGCTTATTTATTCATTTGTTCATTCTTTCAAATTTATTTATTTTGTGCTTTTAATGTGCCAAGTGCTGAGAAAACTGAGACAAATAAGGTGTGGCCTTGCCTACAAGAAGTTTCCAGTCTGGTGGTAGTAGAGAGACTTCTACACAAATAAAGTGACGCTATCCTAAAAGTCCCTCCAGGGTGCACTGGCGGGGAGTGGTGAGTCACTGTGAACATGGTACACTAGTCTTCCTTTCTGCTAATCACATCCATCTCGGGGCTTCTCTAAACACAGGAGATCTTCGGTGGTATTTTAGACCAGAGGCCTGGTGCATGAAATTCATGTACTGGGGGGGAGGTTCTCAGCCCAGCCTGCACCCTCTCGCAGCCTGGGACCCCTCGGTGGACATCCATCTCGCAGTCTGGGATCCCTCTTGTCATCTGGGACCCCTCGCTCCTTACTGCCTGCCTGCTCGCTGCTCCTTAGCGCTGCCGCAGAGGTAGGAGAGGCTCCCGCCACTGCCATTGCGCTCGCCAGCTGTGAGCCTGGCTTCTGGCTGAGCGGCACTCCCCCTGTGGGAGTGCACTGACCACCAGGGGGCAGCTCCTGAGTTGAGCGTCTGCCCCCTGGTGGTCAGTGTGCATCATAGCGACTGGTTGTTCCACCGTTCAGTTGATTTGCATATTAGGGTTTTATTATATAGGATAGTATAAAGACAGGAACTTCTGTTTAAGCCAGGGGTTGCAAACCAGAGACCAGATACTGAATTCAGATATAGGCATGTACTTTGGGGCCAAATAAAAACAACAACAACACACATCCAAAATTTAAAAAACCAGGAGATTTTTGCATAGAAATGCAGATTTCTAACTTCTTTTAAAGGCAAGGAATATCTGGTATCATTAATTTCATATTTCCTTGTGGCAGAAAGTGGCTAGAGCTTGGCTGGAAGGGCTGCCCCTTTAATGATGCAGCACTGACTACTGGGGCTTATTTGTGTTACCTGGTGTGTGATTCAATTTGCATTTACACCAACCTCTTAGTTTTTTTTTAACAGTGATAACTGTAGGGTAGTCATTAACAATTTGAGGAAAAAGTGTTAATAGATGATAATAAAACATGAAAAAAAGATTAATTAGAAGTATCTGGTTATTGCTTCTTTTTTCTGGATTTCTCTTTGGCAAACTGTTAATGAGATTTTAAATTTTGTTTATTTACTTATTTATTTTACCAAGTTTGATTTTTAGAAATTATTTTAAAGGTAAGAGTGTTGGGATATTGAATTTGATGCGTTTGGCAGTCTGAATTGGAAAATCACTGCACAGTATGCTTTCCATAGCAGTAGCAGGCTTTTCAATTGGCATCAGCAGGAGTGAAACTGGCCAATATAATATTAAACTTGTTAATATACTACATTGAACTAAAAGAAGAATTCACGAGTTGAATGTGTTACTGTGGGGGCATTTATCCATATAAAAATAAATGAAGTGCTATTCCTGGCATGTATGTGTTCACCTTTCAAAATGTATGAGATTCATTGCCATGCCATGTTTTTTTGGGGGAAAGGGTATGTATTTGGAATAGATGGCCATCCTTCTTTATTTAAAAAGTTGAGTTGTTTACTTCCACATTTTATGTTTCTTACTTGTGACAGCTTTTATTAAAGATGTTGTGTATTGTTTTACTTTTAATTTTTATGAGATGAAAAGCCATTTCGTTTATAGAAATCTACGTATTGCTTGAGGATTTCTTTTTCATTGATAATTCAGCTGCTCTCCTAACGTGTGTCAAGTCATAGGCTCTGTTTGATAAAACTCAATTTCTTAAGTACAGGTTAAAGGGTTTAAGATATCTTACTCAGAATTTTGAAAATGCAGATTTAGAATATGCACGGATCTAAATATACCTAACTCAGCTGAAAGAATGAGTGGCTCAACACATCTCTAGATATGACTTTAGATAATTAAGAGGAGAAAAAGTGAATTCCCTGGTATGGTATGACTCTCATCATCATCACTACTTTTTTGAGGAACAGAACTTGGTATTGAGCCAATGGCCTTTTTACTTTTGCCTGAATGCCTATATGGCTTTAGATACTAGAAGAAGAAATGGGGAAGGAAAAACTTTTCTTTTATACGAACAGCCTCCATGTTCAACATAGAAGACAATTAAATATTTAAAATGGTCTCTCCCCACCCCGTGTTCACCTGGGTCTTATACACCTGTGCACATGTGCCAACTTGAATGAGAGTGAACTGCCCAGTCAGTTGGTTCTAGTTCCTCCTCTGGGAATCCTTTCGCCCTCTGGGTATATACACTTGTATATCTCTCAGTGAATAGTCAGATATAGTGGGCAAAGCACTGGGATTGAGACCTCTAGGAATTCACAATCTAGTTCTGATCTTTTCTCTATGTTTTGTGACCATAGGCCAGCGGTTCTCAACCTGTCGGTTGCGACCCCTTTGGGGGTCGAATGACCCTTTCACAGGGGTCGACTAAGACCATTGGAAAACACATATATAATTACATATTGTTTTTGTGATTAATCACTATGCTTTAATTATGTTCAATTTGTAACAATGAAAATACATCCTGCATATCAGATACTTACATTACGATTCATAACAGTAGCAAAATTACAGTTATGAAGTAGCAACGAAAATAATTTTATGGTTGGAGGTCACCACAACATGAGGAACTGTATTAAAGGGTCGCGGCATTAGGAAGGTTGAGAACTACTGCCATAGGCATTTCACTCTTATGAAGCTCAGTTCCTTATCTTTAACAGGCAAGGATGGACTACATGATTCTTAAGAGTCCTCCTAGTCGAAACTTGGTACTTTATGTTCATGCCTATGCACATGCTCAGGCCCCTTTTCCAACATAAGGTGTTTATAAACCAAAGGATGGCCTTATAAAGTGCCCTGGCCTCTGGCAAGAGAAAAGCTGGTATTGCTACTTATTTAGTTTTCTTCCACATTGTGGACTTCAATTTGTTGTCTTTTTATTTATCAGAAATTGAATTCTTACTCTCTTCATCTGGTTCATCCTCTCCCCCTGCCCAGCTTTATTGAGATATAATCAATACATGATATTGTACAAATTTAAGGTGTACAGTGTGAAGATTTGATGTTTATTGTGAAATGCCTACCACAATAGGATTAGTTAACCCCTCCATCACATAATTACTTTCTTTTTTGGGGTGTGTGAACATTTAAGATGTACTCTCTAGGCAATTTTCAAGTAAATAACACATAACTGTAGTCACCATGTTGTACATTGGATACTCAGAACTTATCTTGTAACTATAAGTTTGTACATACAATTTGACAAGTTTGTTGAGAACTTTTCTTATCATGAAAGGATTTTTCATTTTGTCAAATGTTTTTTCTGCATATATTGAGATGATCATATGATTTTTTATTCTTCATTTTACTAATGTGGTATATCGCATTTATTATTTTTATTATAATGTATAGTATATACTAGTATGATAAACACATTTTTGTTGTTCTATGTATATTGGCTTATAGTTTTCTTGTAGTGTCTTTGTATGGTTTTCTTATCAGGATAATACTGGCTTTGTAAAATGAGTTTGGGAGTATCGTCTCCTGTTCAATTTTTTTGGGAGAGTTTAAGAAAGATTGACATTAATTCTTCTTTAACTATTTGGTAGAGTTCACTGGTGAAACCTCTGGTTCTGGGCTTTTCTATGTTGGGAGGGTTTTTGTTAAATTTAAACTCTTTACTAGTAATTGATCTGTTTTTATTTTCTATTTATTTTCTTTTTTTACAAAGGGCCTGCATGCAGTGGTAAACCAGCCCAATTGCTTATTTATTTATTAAAATTAAAAAAAATTTTTTATTGATTTCAGAGGGGAAGGCAGAGGGAGAGAGAGAGAGAAACATCAATATTGAGAGAGAATCATTGGTCAGCTGCCTCCTGCATGCCCCCTACTGGGGATCAAGCACGCAACCTGGCATGTACCCTTAACTGGAATACAAGTAGAATCTGGGTTAGGGTTAGGGTTAGGGTCAGAGTCAGGGTTAGGGTCAGGATTAGGGTTAGGGTTAGGGTCAGGGTCAGGGTTAGGTCAGGGTCAGGGTCAGGGTCAGGGTTTAGGGTTTAGGGTTTAGGGTTTAGGGTTTAGGGTTAGGGTTAAGGTTAGAATTAGGGTAAGGGTCAGGGTCAGGGTCAGCCTCCCAGTGCAGAGAGCAGAGAAGAGGAGGATCTAGGGTGGTGGCAAATAAAGAATAACCAGCATGGTGACACACTTAAAGTAGGATCCAATTAAAGGAGCATGGACAAGGTAGGAAGTGATGGTGTCTTTCCACAAAAGAAAATTAGTTTACTTGACAGAGTGCTTTCAGTTTAGGAATTGTAGATGAAACTGAGGGTGTCTCTCTATATACCCAATGATCTACTGTTGTTATCTCTCCAGTTCATTTGTCACTGGAAGAAGGGTTAAATTAGGACATGCCCAGTGATTTCTTGACTATGTTCCTTTCCTTGTGATTGGGAGAGTATGCTGTCTAAAGATTCCTCACACAGACCCTGGATGGAAAGAAAAGAGGAGAGAATGTAGGCAAAACATAAAGGACTAGTTAGGTCATGACATTGGGTTGAATCTCTCCATAGACCAGTAGGTTCTGTTTTATTTAATGGCCATAGATTGAACTGTAGTTAGTCACCTTAAAATTGTGTGCTTTCGTTTAAAAAGCTCCTGAGGCTCGCGAGTGTATGCCAGTGAAAATTCATTACCACTGGTAGAGATCTCGTGGATGAGGAGGAAGGTGTTATAGACAGTTTCTTATTCTTAGTTTTCTGGACTTCATTTTGTTCATAGCTATACCATGCGTTCTAGTCTTCAGGAAGGTTTATACGAGTGGGATATTTCTTAGAGGTTTCAGTTAATGAGAAATGTAACAATTGAACAATTAAATAAGTATTTTAGAGACCCAGGCTGGAATAGTATGACCAGAACATGATCAGGCTATATTCTCTACTTGGAAGTTTTTAAAATTATCAAGTCCCATTAAGTTAGAATGTCTGGAATGTGGGGCCTGGGCATTGAGGGTTTTAAAAAGTTTCCACGTGCCCGGCCAGTGTGGCTCAGTGATTGAGAGTCGACCCAAGAACCAAGAGGTCCCAGTCAGGGCACATGTCTGGGGTTGTGAGATCGATCCCCAGTAGGATGTGTGTAGGAGGCAGCTCTCTCATCCATGTTTCTCTCTATCCCTCTCCCTTCCTCTCTCTCTAAAAATCAATAAAAACATAAAAAAATTTCTGTGTGATTTTAATGCTATTTAGAGTAGAGAATGATTGTTCTTTTCTATTTTCACTTTTCTCCCAGTAAATATTTTATGAATTCTATGCACATGACACTTCTTATTTTTTGTTATTCATAACCCAGCACAGATGAAAATGTAAAAACTCCCACCAAGTGTCATGGCCATTTTGCCTGTCAGCATCACTGGTAAACTTTTTTACATAGACTAATCTTCATAGGATTAAATAGGGATTGTGTTTCTGTCTACTTTTCTATTCCTGGAGCTAAATTTGAATATAAGATTAGTATCACATTAGTAAAAAGTCACTGGGAAGAGAAAAATTGTATTTTATAAGTGTGATCCCATTTCACAGATGTTATGACTTGTTTGAAGTAACCTGATCTCATTTTCATGTGGTGGCATTTCTCATCAAAACAAAGACCTTAATTAATAAATATCCCAGAATGATGAATAACATTGCTAATTGTTCTTTTCTGCTGTAGGAAATGTGTTAGGTTGTTGTCAACAAATTACAGATAGTTGTAACTTCTATGAATTTAAAGTATTTAAGCTAAGATAGAGAAAAAGGAATTATCTAAAGCAAGAAGAGTAATATTTTCTTCCACAAACTCACTTTGTTTGGAATCTTTTAAATATGTTATCTTATCTATCCCTACTTTCCAGGTGAGATTCAAGAGATACATGGTTTTTCTCTAAATTTTGCAACTAGTAAGTGGTGAATTGGGATTTGATTACAGATCTGTTTGTCTCCCCTCCTCCCAATATTACATTGCCTTCTTACCCCTAGAAAACCTGGGAATTTAGATAGATAGGTGGTATTTAAAATCATTTTTATGTGTTTCTTTTTATCTATGATATGATTTAGCCTTTTTCTCCCCCTTAGGATAATACCCTTCAAGCTGCATGGCCCTCAGCTGATGACTCCACCACCAGCAGTATTTCACTACTTGATTTCAGCTCTGGTTCTCCCTCAGCCACTAGCAGGGAACTCTGGTTGGCAAGACCTTTGGGTGATTTAGTGTCTACACCCAAACTAGACTTTCCCTCGAAGGTGGGCCTCCATTCTTCCCCAGAGGTTTTAGAGGTTAGCAGCTTGACTCTTCATTCTGTCACCCCAGCAGTGCTGCCGACTGGCTTGCCTGTGGCTTCTGAGGAAAGGACTTCTGGATCTTACTTATTAGAAGAGGGTAAGAAATTCTACTCCCTGTTCATATTTCTTTATTGTGTAAATGACAAGGGTTTTGAGGAGAGGAAGAGACTGGGGTTAATAGAAAAGTAGGTTAGGAGGAAATGTCTTGGGAAAATTGTGTGAGAAAGGGAACAATCAGACTTAATTGTTTGGACTGGAAATGAACTTGGTAGGCTGGGGTAGGGATCAATTAATAGATATTTTGAAAGTCCCATTAAAATATATAATTAAATTACTATTAGATAATTACTTTACTTATTTAAATATTGGAGTGGTAAACAAAGAGCATCAAAGAAGATTATCCCAGTAACTTTTAATAGGATTAATTGTAGGGGCCAGGTATAGAGATTTTTAGCTTGCATTAGGCTTCATTTGGGAGGGAGAACCTGAACTAAGGAAGTTATAGCAGAGATTAAGGAATGAAAATCAAGTAGATGATTTTGATGTTATGAAGGAAAGGAGAAATCAATGTGACTCATGCATGGAGTATACTTGAGAAAGAGGAAGATAACAAAGTTGTAAACAATGAGTCCAGGATTATGAACATTAAGTGAACCTGAAAGATGATGGACAATAAACATAACAAGGAAATAGAAATTTAAAGATAAACACAATTTCCTGGGGAATTCTCTCCCTAAGTTTTCACTAGACTCAGTGTTTATTGTTAACATGGTTATCAGTAGTTTTTTATTTTCATGGAGTAAAAAAAAAAAAAAATCAAGTGTTTAAAGATGAATTATTTCAATAGCCTATATCTTGTTGTTCTCAAGGAAGGTATATTCATGAGTGATTGTACCACACCACAAAAACATAATCATATTGTCTTGTTGTTTGCTGGATCTAGCAAAGTACTAGTAAAAGTCAGCAACTGTCCTTACTAATCTAATGGAAAGAAACAGGAAGCTGGTTTTATTAGGAGGACTGGGAATATATTTTAGTAACACTGTAGATTAATTAATGGAAAACTTTAATTTTAGGATTAACCAAAGTCGAAGGGTCAGAAGAGTCTTTTTCAGGTGATCCCTTGCCCTCAACTCATCCCTTAACTCATCCTGTACCAGAAGAAACAATACCATCTAAGGAAGATTCTGTGGTGTCTTTGACATCCTCACCATTTCTGGTCTCCTCTGTCACATTAGATCCTCTTGCTCAGGAAGTATCTACACCTTCTGGCTTGGACCCTTCGGCCTCCAAAGTTAAAGACCAATTAGAAGTGAGCACTTTGATGCCAGACACATCCATGGAAAAAGAGTTCACATTTGAGAGTGGCTTAGGTTCAGGGTCTGGGGAAAAGGTGAGTGGGATTACTTGGCCATGGAGTGACACTTCATTAGAGAAGAGCATTGAACCACTAACCAAATCATGGCTGGAAGATGAGGATTCACTTTTGCCAATTGAGAGTGTAGATGAGAAACTAGTTGTAGGTGACAAAATAGATTCCACAGACCGAAGTATTGAGCACTCAAAATATGGGCATTTTGATAGATCCACACACTTTTCAGAGGAAGAGCCCCTTGAGGGACCTACTGTGCCCTTCTCTGCAGAGACCACAACTCAATCTGCACCTCTAATTCTCTCAGAGGTATCTGACATTGATTATTACTCAGTTACCCATGCACCTCCTCTACTGACTTCTACAGCAATCTCTGATTCTACTGATAAACCAGATCAAGTAGAACCATTTCTAAAGGAGGATATGGAACAAACTACAGAGCCATCCAATCGTAAACAGTTTGATAGCAAGATTTCAACACTGAAGCCAGATATGCAATCTTTGTGGACCATATTGCCAGAATCAGATGTAGTCTGGGAAAAAACTTCTTCCCTAGGAAAATTGTCTGGAGAAACATTGGCAAGTGCACCGGAGAGTATTGACAAGCTCTGGTTGAAAGCTTCCATGACACAGTCTACCGAATTGCCTCCAACCACAAGCCCCACCCTGCTGGAGGATGAAGTAATTATGGGTGTACAGGATATTTCATTAGAACTGGACCGGATAGGCACAGATTACTATCAGCCTGAGCTAATCCCAGAAGAAAATGGCAGGGTTGGTAGTTATGTGGAAATCTCTACAAATGTTCACTCTACAGAGATGGCTATTGTGGCTCGCCCCACAAAAAGAGGTGACTCAAATCATACCCAGACCACAGGAGCATTGCTGGTTTTCTTCAGCCTTCGAGTGACTAACATGATGTTTTCAGAAGATCTGTTTAATAAAAACTCTTTGGAGTATAAAGCCCTGGAGCAAAGATTCTTAGAATTGGTAAGCATAAAAAGTGAACTATGGGCATTAGTGAGTAGTCATGTATGAACCCATCCCTTTCTCCTCAGCACATAATATCTGAGCCAAGGAGAGTGTGGTCTGCTGTAGACACTCATTTTTTTTTAATCAACTACAAATAATGTCATGGCCTAGAGTTGTTAGGAAAGTAAAAGACAGGTGGATATAACTGTGGCATGAGGGTGATGTAATAGCTTAGATACTGAATATTGTATTCATGAATTCTGGGACTGAAACAAGTTTAAGATTTTTTTTCATAGTTTATTGTGAGACCAATGTTTTGTGGGTACCTATGACACCTTCACTGTTGGGATACTTTAGTAGCAGAGAAAATAAACTCTCTGGTATCTAAAACTGTCTGTGAGTTCCAAAATAGTACTATTAAAATCTCATGACTCTCAAATAATTCACAATTGACATTCTTTTTCCTTAAAGTGTTTTTCATTTACAGTTTATATTCATATTATTTTATATTAGTTTCAAGTGTATAGCATAGTGGCTAGATAATTATATACTTTACAAAGTGTTGCCCCTAATATTTTCAGTATGCAATTGGAACCATACATATTTATTACAATATTATTGACTATACTAGAGGCCCGGTGCACAAAATTCCTGCACGGGTAAGGTCCCTAGGCCTGGTCAGTGATCAGGGCCAATTGGGGCCTTCAGGCTGCTGGCTGAAGCCTTCCTTCTGACTGCCAGCTGGGGCCTCCCTCATTCCACGCTGCCCCCTGGTTGTCAGTGCATGTCATAGTGAGTGATAAACTCCCGGTCTCCCAGTCAAACTCCCGAGGGGACATTTTGCATATTAGCCTTTTATATATATAGATAGAGGCCCAGTGCATGAATTCGTGCATGGGCGGGGTCCCTAGGCCTGGCCGGTGATCGGGACCCATTGGGGCCATCTCACCCAGTCCCGATCAAGGCCGGCTGGCCCGGGGGAGGGACCGTGGGAGGTTGGCTGTGGGAGCACACTGACCACCAGGGGGAAGCTCCTGCATTGAGCATCTACCCCCTGGTGGTCAGTGCGTGTCATAGCTACCAGCCAGTCATCTGGTCATCTGGTTGTAACAGTCGCTTAGGCTTTTTGTATATAGATTTCCTATGCTGTACTTTACATTTCCATGACTATTACCATTTGCAAAAGCATGGGTGGACTTTGAGGGAATTATGCTGAGTGAAAGTCAGAGAAAGACAAATACTATATGATTTCACTTATATGTGGAATCTAAAGAACAAAATCAATGAGCAGACAGAATAGAAACACACTCATAGATACAGAGAGCATATTGATGGTTGCCAGGAGTTGGGGGGCAGGGCAGGGGTGGGAAACTAGGTGAAAAAGGTGAAGGGATTGAGAAGTATAGATTGGTAGTTACAATTGATACTTTGTTGATGAGCAGTTTAAATAATGTAAATAGCATGCAGTTTGGAAAGGGGGAAGGGTTCATCCTTGTTGAATTTTTTTTGTACATGTTGAGCAAAATCTTGTCAATAAACTGATCATTTTTCATGTATTGCAGCTGGTTCCCTATCTCCAGTCAAATCTCACAGGGTTCCAGAATTTAGAAATCTTGAACTTCAGAAATGGCAGTATTGTGGTGAACAGCAGAATGAAGTTCTCCAAGTCTGTCCCTCCTAATGTCAACAATGCTGTATACATGATTCTGGAAGACTTTTGCACCACTGCCTACCAAACCATGAACTTGGCTATTGATAAATACTCCCTTGACGTGGAATCAGGTGATGATATTGATTACTCTGCTGATTTCTTAGTGGAATCCAGTAATTATTCTCATGTATTTTCTTCCACACCGAATCAAGGTGAATTCAACACTTGTAGGTAAAAGAGTATCATGTCAGGCAAATTTTCCCCATCTTGATAATTAGTATATCTCTTCCAAGGACATCAGTGCCATTCTCTTTTCAAAAGGGTGGTCCACATATATTATCTTTACTTATTTACCTCCTGTTTCGTTTTCTACTCTATCTGGCTCGCTCTTTTACCTTTCCACTGGGTCTGTTTTTGCTACATCTCTATCTGCCAAGCAGGTAGATTTGGACTCCCTTCCTTCTATATAATTTTCCCAAGTTGTTTTATCCATTTTCATTATTATAAGTCTAATAGAGATAAAATTTCTCTCCACATTTTTATATACAGATTAGACTTGTCTTCTGAGCTCCAGCATCAGTATCTAACTATGTACTTGTTGATCTCAAGTTGGATGTATTCTACGTATATCAAATTTAAGATGAGTAAGAGTGAGATCTTGTTTTCTGTATCTCTCCACATTTCAGCTATATCCATTCCACTCAGCTTCACCATCCTGATAAATGGAAGCTGTGTCCATTCAGCTACTTAAGCCAGAAACCTAGGAAGTCATTCTGATACCTCAGTTTCTATTACCACCATTGTCACCTTTCATTTGAACTAGTTTCCCCACTACCTCTCTTGTTTCCTTCCTTTCTCCATTTTTCAGATAGCAGCCAGGGTGCTCTTTCTAAAAACATCAATCAGATTACTTTACTTCAATGACTGCCTGGTTCAGTAGCTACAAGGCCTGGACCCTATCTTCTTCCCTGATATCATCCAATGAAACTAACTTCTTTGCTTACCAAGTCAAACTTGCTGGTTTTTAGTTCCTCAGATTCAAACAACTTTTCTTGCCTTAAAGCCTTTGCACATACTGTCTCCTTTGCTTTGAACTCTTTCCCCTCTTGGCTGACTTCTGCTCACCCTTTATGCTTCAGTTCAAATGTCTCTTCCTCAAGACTTTCACTGACTCACCCATAATCTAGATTGGGTCTCTCCTGTTAGTTTTTCTTGTAACATCATATTCTTTTCCTGCTATAGAGCTTATAACTATTGTAATAATGCTAATTTATGCACATAGTTGCTTAATGGGCATTATCCTCAGTTGAGCTATCCACAAGGAATGATATTTTATCTGTTTTATTAACCATAGTGTCTTGCATATAAAAGGTACTAAAAAATACTGCGAATGAATGAAATGAACCATTGTTTTTATTTGGAAGATTTGGATGCAGTGAATACTGTTGAATCCTCAGACTTGGTTCTTTTTCATCTTCCACCCACCAGAGGACAGTGGTTTTAGGTAGGAGTCAGGGGGAATACCTGAGTTCGTATTTCTCCAGTGACTTGTACTCTCAAACTGGTTTGAAAGTGAACTCTATTTTTTAACTGAGAAAGTCACATTCTTTCCTTTGAAATCCTTATTCATTGAAAGTGAGGAAAATGATTTGGCTAATCCTCCAATATTTAAATCTCTTGCTATTTGAGTTCTCTAAGGCCAGTTGCGCATTCTTTGCCATGTGGTGTAGTGGAAAAAGCAAGTAATTATAATTTGGAAGGCCTGATTTTTTTATTTGTTCTTTTGTTTTTAAATCCTCACCTGAGAAAATTTTTTCCATTAATCTTTAGAGAGAGAGTGGAAGAGAGAGAGAGAGAGAGAGAGAGAGAAAGAAATAGAGGGAGAGAAAACATTGATGTGAGAGAGACACATCAACTGGCTGCCTCCTCGACTGGGGCTGTAATTGACCTGTAACTGATGTACATGCCCTTGACCAGGAATTGAACCTGCGACCCTTTGGTTCGCCGGCCAATGTTCTAACCACTGAGAAAACCGGCCAGGGCTGGAAGGCCTGATTTTTTGCCTCTGCTCTGCCATTTATCATTTGTGTGACCCTAGATGATCTATATTATCTCTGAGCTTTAGTCCCTCATATATTAAATGGGGATAATGTTTGGGGTGATTACTTAATAAGTTATATAAATGTCCAATCACTATGTTTTACACAGGAAACTAATATAATATTGTATGTCAGCTCTAATTGAAAACTTAAAAAAATTTAAAATGGGGATAATATTACCTGGGGATAGTCCAAGTATTAAAAAAATAACATATATTTGCATTTGACTAGCCATACAAATGCATACAAGCAGATATAATTTATAAAACTTTTTGCAAAAGTCAACCCACTTTTTAAAAAAAGGGAAGGACAATAAATAAGTGCATTTACATAAATATTTTATGTAACTCACGTGTGAGCTGCGTGCTGAGTCATTCAGGTTTATAGGGTCACCTTTTTCTTTAATATTCAAATGAACTGGCATTAGCCCCTCCCATGTGCAGTGTAAAACCTGCATCCATGTCCCTCCCACCCCCAATATCTCTAGGAATGAACAGGGATGAAATATCTCTTAATTACCTCCAGCTCTGAGTTCCTTTTGCTGAATTTCCAATCCTTGTGGTTGTTCTTTATGAAAACCCAATACAGATCACAGTCCCATTTTTGACTTTTCCAAGGCACCTCTACAAGGTAGGTGATTCTATAAGATATTTCCTTTGCTATGAGGGTGACAGAGAAGGCTTTATCATACCACCACAGGTGGTTTAAAATATTGTTGGGCATAAATATCCTAAACTTCCTCAGCAACCCTTTCAAAGTCATTTCTTATTGGCCAACTTTTTGGACCAAGCCAGCTACCATGCTATTCTGGCTGTCTTTCTACACTGTTTCCATATTTTCTTCATTCTTATTTTTCTGGACCCATCAATTCCTCTCTTAGCCTGTCCCTGGTAAACTAGACATAATTCATTTTATAATTTAGATCCTTGTCTCTTATCTCAAATTAAGCTCCAGGTCTATCTTTGTTTTCCCCTGAAGTCATTAAGGTGCTCTTAAACAGAGGGCCATGTATTCTGGGCATCCACCTTTAACCTACACAGAGGACTGGAAAAAGACTGTAAAGCTACAGTCTTTTATTTACATGATTAAAATATTAGCCTTAGTCCCTCTTCTTGGTCTAGGGCAAAAGGAAGCAACATTTATTTTTTCCCTCTTCCTATTTTCCTTCCACCAGACATTCACATATACCCATGGAATGATCACAGTATTTTAGAATTTTAAAATAGAATTTCCCTACTACCTGTATATTTTTAGTTAAAGGTCTTCAGATTAAAATATTATTTAATCTCAAGATTGGCTAGAGATAAGATTGACGTGTCTCTTGTCTAACTTCTTTGCACAAAAACTCTTGAACTTCCATCAACATAGGAAGCCATGCAATATTATCCTTCCCCTTCTCTAAACACACTGCTAGGCCAGGATTATATTGTTTTCTGGGTGCAAAGTCACAATATGTATACTGGACTAAGACTGTGAGGACAGGAAATACACAATGGAACCCTGCTGCATGGGCCCCTTGTAGAAACTGCCCATCTAACAGCACTTTTGTATGCTTTCCTTGTTATATGAGCATCTCATCAGTGGTCCCCTGTATGAGTTTCCTAGGGCTGCTGTAACAAAAGAACACAAACAGGATGGCTTACCAAAACAGAGATTTATTCTCTCATAGTTCTGAAAGATAGAAATCTAAAACTAAGGTGTTTCAGGGCCATGTTCCTTCTGAAGGGTTTAGGAAAGATTATTAGGATGAATCTGAAATTTTTTGTGGTTTTGGTGGTGATAGTGTGGTTTAATGCTCAGGAAAGGGGTTGTCCCATGGTACTTTGGACAATGAGACTTAGTGGAGGAGCTTCATGTACTCCAACTCCTGTGTTTTGCCTTTTCTAGTATTTTTTTTCTGGTTTGTTTGATGTTTTAGGTGATGAAGCCAACCCTTGCAAGTTTCAGGCATGCAACGAGTTTTCCGAGTGTTTGGTCAATCCCTGGAGTGGAGAAGCAGAGTGCAGATGCTACCCTGGGTACCTGAGTGTGGAAGAACTGCCTTGTCAGAGTCTCTGTGACCTTCAGCCTGACTTCTGCTTCAATGATGGGAAGTGTGACATTATGCCCGGACATGGGGCCATTTGTAGGTATGGCGTAGCTAGGAATTTTGACTTCACAAGGTTGTAGATACTTCCTCTGAAGAAAAAGGGTCTACACCTATGATTTTAGGATAATCTCAGCAATATTTGTTATAGAAGTTATATCTAAACAATAGATTGGTACTATTTAGTGTTCATGTGAAGACTGAGTCAGTTAAAATGCCTGAATTATAGTTCAAATGGTTATTTTATTTTATGCTCTTAGGGAGCTGTGAGAAAGACATTGTCTAGTGTCCCACTGAGAGTCCTGGGAGTATTTGGGGGTCTGTGTTGTGGTTCTTAGAGGGGATGGTAAGGCAATTGCCACTTAAATTAGGTTTCAGCATAAGAGCAACATTTAATACTGTACCTGAAAGTGAAAACAAAGGAGTTTTATTCTATTTGGATTCTGTTTTGAATGGCTCTGGGCTGCTCTCGGTCCTACCAAGTATTCAGAGAAAAATAAAAATAAATATTTAAAGTCTTTGAAGTCATGACAAATATATTTTATTTAAGTACCTGAGATCCATTTTTTAAAGGTAGAACCATGAAAATGCAGCAGATGAGCAGATACAGGTACCCTGACTGTCCTTTCCTGCCCACTCCCCTAAAACAAAGTAGAGCAAACAACCTCCCACCACACACCACAGACACATGGTGTAAAAAGAGAGAGTGCTGAGAATAAATGAGAGGACAATTTGTGGATGTGAAAATGGCCAAATGTTGGCATAATGCCACAAACAGAGGAAATAGGTAGAAATGATTCAGATTCTTCTATGTGGAAAAGTGTAATGTTTAACTAGGAAACTAGGGGGAAAGGTAGTCCCTTGATATCCAGAGAAATTAGTATTATGGAAAAGCAGTGATTTCCTTGCTGCTGTGGGATTTGAAGACATTTTTCCACAGGTCTGTGGCCTTGGGGTTTGGAGGGACTTAAATCGTACGATCATTGAACCTGCATATTTACCTTTCTACTGAAGCTTCCTGTGGCCAGTATTTATTTCTTTACCTTTCCCAGGTCCCACTGAAGCTTTTGCTGTTCATTATTACTTTCAGCAAAGTGATTCCACTTTGAGACTCGGTCACTTCTCATTACAGGTGCCGGGTGGGTGAGAACTGGTGGTACCGAGGGGAGCACTGTGAGGAGTTTGTGTCTGAGCCCTTGGTGATAGGCATTACCATCGCCTCCGTGGTTGGACTTCTCCTCGTCTCTTCTGCTGTTGTCATCTTCCTCATCAAGACTCTTCAAGCTCAGAATGCTCAGAGAGAAAGAGAGAGCCTCTTTAGGTAAATAAAGAAAACTGCTCTTGGGTGAAAGAAAATGTTCCGCTTATTCATTCATTTAGTACTGACTATGTGCCAAATATCGAATAAGGATCTGGGGTGCAAGGGAGAAAGCTATAAAGTTGAATGAAAACATGGGCTCTGTCCTCGAAGGGTGTCAAATCTACACTAATAAAAGAGAAACATGGTAATTAGCGTACGACCGCTACCCTTCCCATTGGCTAATCAGCATATCCTTATGCAAATTAACTGTCAGCCAAGATGGCGGCCGGCAGCCAGGCAGCTGGAAGCGAACATGAGGCTTGCTTGCTCCAGTGACTACAGACTCCAACGTTCCCCGCCTGACTTGCCGGCCTCTGAGCTGCAACTCTAAGAAACATTGTAACAAATATAGAAGCTAAACAAAACCCCAGAAACCAGCTTTCAGCCGGCCGGGATCTCAGAGCTGGAGTTATAAATTGTTTCGATTATAGAACGCAAACAAACCAGATACCTGCTTTCAGCAGTGGAAGCCTCAGAGCTAGAGCCAGAGCTAAAGCTGGCCCAGAATAAAAAAAGAAAAAAGAAAAAAAGGAGCGGTTGGGAGCTTCAGTCAACTGCCAGCCTGAAAGCAGCCCTCAGCTCCTCACCCAGACTGGCCAGGCACCCCAGTGGGGACCCCCACCCTGATCCAGGACACCCTTCAGGGCAAACCAGCCGGCCCCCAGGCCTCTATCCTATATAGTAAAAGGGTAATATGCCTCCCAGCACCGGGATCAGCGGAGCCGCAAGGCTTCCTGGCACCGGATCAGCGTGACAGGGGGCAGCGCCCAAACCCCCTGATCGCCCTGTGGCTCTGTGTGTGACAGGGTGTGGCACCCCAACCCCCCTCCCCCCCACAGGTCCTGCTCTGTGTGTGACAGGGTAGAGCTGGTGGCTCTGTGTGTGACAGGGCCTGAGTGTGAGAGTGGGGGCGCCCCAACCCCCTGATCCGCCCTGGTGTGTGTGTGACAGGGGGGCGGTGCCCTAACTCCTCTATCGGCCCTACTCTGTGAGTGACAGGGGGGAGCTTCCTCAACCCCATGATCGGCCCTGCTCTGTGCATGACAGGGGGGAGCTCCTCAACCCCCTGATGGCCCTGCTCTGTGCGTGACAAGGGGGTGGGCGCACAACCCCCCGATCGGCCTTGCTTGAGTGTGA
>NW_005871279.1:1148699-1225081 GCF_000147115.1 Myotis lucifugus
TTCTAGCTAGTGATGAGCATGAGCAAGTAGTAGCATGAGTGATCTCAGACACAGAAGAATGCTCATGAGCACGCAATGCTGTTTCGTGTGGGGAGAGTTGAAGGTGATGAGATAACGTAAGATCCTTGTATGAAGACCAGATCAGTTAGTTTGTTACCTTTGGCTCATTATGGTTCTGAATCTAGATAAGAATCTGACAAGAAATGACATCTGATTTTCTTTTAGTAAAATGTAGCTTCATTAATGGAGAAAATATAATCTGTTTTACTTGTTAGACTAGCAATCCAAGGGACCCTTTGGGTTGTTATCCTATATAATAAAAGTCTAATATGCAAATTGTCCCCACAACCTGGAGTTCGACCTGGAGTTTGACCAGGGGGTGGGGCCGGCCGGCCAACCACCTGAGGCCACTCCCCCTGGTTGGCGGCAGGTGGCCAGGGGAAGGGAGGCCCCGGCTGGCAGCCAGCAGCCACTAGGGACCCTGCTCATGCACGAATTTCATGCACTGGGCCTCTAGTGTGATTATAATCAGTGGTTGTACTTTGCTTTTGTGTTTCCATTGTCTATAAGAGTTACTGGTTTAGGTCTAGTTTACCGTCCCTCATCCTCAGCTTGCTAAGGAGGCACCTCTCCTAGGTTCTTAGAGCACCCAGGACATACTTCCATCATTGTTCTTATGCTTTTTATTGAGTCTGACTTTTCATTAGACTGTAATCTCATTCCAATCAATTCTTTGTCATTACTATCTAGACCTGTCTCAGGCACATAATCAATGCTCAGTAAATATTTGTAGACCTGAATTGAACCTGAGGCCCAATACTCCCATATTTATATTTTTATCAGATTTTCTGTGTGCTACACATTGATTTTTTTATTTGTCTACTCTGGGAATGATGGCGCCGTATGCATTCCATGAAATACTATCTATTGGCAGGCTTGGTTCCCCATCAGCATTTATTGAGTGCCAGGCCCTGTGGGGCAAGTAAAGATGAATGAGACATGGAACAATTCCCTGGGCACTTGCCATGTAGGTGAGGAGATAATAATGACAACACCTGATAAATAATTTCTGAGATTGATCTGGGTATTTTTCACAGTCAGCTCCCCTGATTTGTATCAGTTCACCTCCTTTTCTTCCCCAAGAGAAATCTTACTACAGGTAAATACCCTTCCAAGTAGTTATACATCTGAATCTGAATGAATCCTACTTTTCTTTTTGTGGCTCCAGCAGACAGCCTGCCAGCCTTTCATCCATTGAAGATGCCGTAAAGTACAACCCCATGTATGAAAGGCATGGGGCGGGAATGGAGCAGCACAGGGGACCCTATCCTCAGGGTCCCTTCCACAGCGCAGCACGAGGAGAGGTGATTGGTGGTCTGAGCAGAGAAGAAATCAGACAAATATATGAGAACAGTGGGCTTTCCAGAGAGGTAGGAAACTGCTTTTCTGTTGTTGCTCTGCTGCTTCTGATGTGTGTGTGTGTGTGTGTGTGTGTGTGTGTGTGTGTGTACATGAGCTTCAAGAAAAGATGAGAAGTATTTCCCAATTAGTTTCTACTTCATGATATCCCCCAGTTGATGCAGTATGCAGAGGGTATACGAATCGGAGCTGTACCTTCTTCTCCACCCAGTGGTTTCTTTCTCCATTGTTAGCAACTGCTCTCTCCCTCCTCCCCACTTCCTTAGAAATATGCCGGCGTTATTCTGAGCAGTTCGTGTACTATCCAAACCTTCCGTTCTCTGAAAAGGCCATTCTTTCCTATAGTTCTTCCCTGGATAGCCCAGACAGCCACATTTCCTTATAAAAACTAGGACTCCTTTTAAAAGATGATTTAAGCGTTTCTAATGCGATGTATGGCCTATTTTTCTTTTCAAAAAGGAAATTCAAGAAAGAATGAGAATTTTGGAACTGTATGCCAATGATCCTGAGTTTGCAGCTTTTGTGAGAGAACATCAAATGTAAGCATTCGCAACAGCGCCCCGGCTCAGGCTCTTACTGTTAGCCTTAGAGTAGCGCCTCCAGCGGGAACACGTAGTTCCTGTTCACGCGATAACCAATGTTTGTTGAGTTTTTTAGAGTTAATACATTCCCACACAGATGACCTCATTTATTTCTCACGATGGCTTTGTAGGTTGAATGTTTCTTTATTTAAGTTTTATAAATGAGGAAAAGAAGCCTTGGAGAGCTGAAGGGACTTACTCAAGATCATAGTGACAGCAAATGGCAGAGAAAATCTAAAACAGACACTATGTGCTCTGGCCTAGAGCTTCCTGGGCTGTCATATTTTCTCTCATTACCATAGATATCACCCAGGAGTGAATGCTCTAAAATACTTTTCATAGACAGTTTCTCTGAAAAGCATTTGAGAAGCCATAAATCCTTATACTTAAGTATCTCTGTAGATACTTTTCACTATGCTTTCAATTACACAAATCTCATTAAAGTGTATCTCTTGCCTCTACCAAGTTTATCTTACATTTCATTCTATCTTTCCATTTGCTTTTCTCAGCATGTGTTTTGGGCAAGTATCTGTAGTTTTTTCCTTCTGTTCCCCAGGATCCATAACCAGACTTAGGTTACTAAAATAAATCATCTTATAAAGAGACCATTATGGACATTAACTGAGTGTAGTGGGTGAAATTATAATTTGGCTTTTATTTTTGCTCCTAATGCTGCCCTCACAAAGATGCTTCCTCATGGATGGGTTTCCCCAGGCCAGGTGTCTTCACGTGGCTTTGAAAAGAGAAAAACTAGAGCAATTCATCCAAGTTTGTAGAAGAAATCCACAAAGGGTCAGGATGACACCCATGTCCTGACTGGGGCCCCTGTCCCTTTGCTCCAAATCCCTTTTCTCTGATAGGCAGCCCCTCACTCATGATTCCTCTCTGATAGGAAGGGACACATTGACACTTAAGGAAATTGAGGAAGATATTTTTCTAATTGCATGTGCCTGATGGAGAATTCCTTTAAAAATCTCTGAGCACCTGCCTTGACCCCTGGAAGGTGCCGCCAATCTTGCTGAACCCTGTTAGAACAATATTACTAGGATCTGCCTTTTAAGCTAAGATACCCACTCATCCTGGCATCTCCAGCCAGCAGATGACCCATGGCTCCATTCCAGTGGAATCTAACAGAAAGAACATGACTAACGTTTTTGTCTTCCCTAAGACTTCTCATAAGCCCCCTACAGCCACCTGCCTGAATGTGTTTCCTGAATTAAAAATGCATCTTATCTAGGCTAAGACACCGGAAGAAAGGATTCAGGAGAGCCTAATTAAGGGGAGACAGATTGACTACATTGTTTAAATTTCTGCTGGTAAACTGTCTGGCATTAACATATAAAAATCCATGTAACAGAAGATTTAAAAAAGGTCATAGTGAAACAAAAGGAAGTTCACACAGACACTTTTATCTTAAGAGGGATGTTCATCGAGAAGATGGCATTGAAAAAATATGAGGTACACAACCCATACAACATTTTCAGTTTCACTTAATCTCAGCATTTTTACCTACCAGTAGTCCAAGAAAATGTTAATGGCCTTGATTTAGGATTTAGTAAAAGCATTACATGGTCTTTGTGGAGAAGATTTTTTTTAAAAAAACAGCGAAGTACAGGATAATTTTCCTGCAAAGAAAGAAAATACAAAGTATTGGTGATTTTAGGAACAGAGCTTGGCAATGTGTTACAGCAAAAATGCATTTCTATGCACATTCTTGCTTTTTCAATTAATTGTGTTTTGTTTTGTTTTTTCATGGCAGGGAAGAGCTTTAATCAAAACTCCGATCGTGGAACCGACTAGAAGCCTGGAGAAGAGAGAGATCGCTTGGTACTTGTATCATAAAAATAACCTGCATTTTGAACTCTGTTGGAAGAAGAGTATTTTATTAAAAAATATTCAATTTGGGCACAAAATTTTTCCCAGTTTAAAATTTTAGAATAGAGTAAGAGATGTGACAATTTTTATACGTAAGCTGCATTTAGAGAAAGTCCAAACTGTGTGGGTCCGGAGAGCATCTGGAAGAGAGCAGCGGGGCCGGGGGGTGCGTTGGCAGAGCAGTGCTGCCTATCACTGTGGCTCAGGAGACCCGGAGGAAGGCAGGGTGAGACTGTTCCAGGAGAAGGCAGGCTGTGTAACAAATATTGGGTAGCACGCTTGTTATTGTCAGATGGAAGGGGAAGCCTTTGAAGTAGTTTCAATATAGTTTATAGTCAGACATTTGTCTAAATAAAATATAAAGTGTTGAGAGGGGGAATCGAACTGCTGAAGAAAAGCAACCTTTTTGCTGCAGTATAGAGTGAGGCTTGTACTTTATTCTGCCAGAGTTTTGAATTTCCTGAGTGTATTAATCAAGATCACATTACTGTTGTGTTAAGTATCTCAGTATCCTTTTTTTTTCCAGCTGCCAAATACAATAAATATGTGTAAAGTTTAGAGGGTTCCTTTAGACTAAAGATGAATTGTGGACAGGTAGGGAATGAGGGTTGGGCCAAGGCCACAGCGCTGAGAATATATGCTTTGCTGATTGATGGGTGGACTGAATCAGAACTCATGGGTTCTCTGACCTACTTAGGATATCTTAAGATGTCCCAGCCAAATCCTGGATCTTCTCCAGTTTCTGGTATTTTATTCCAGTTTGGTCCTGGGAGTGTGTCTGTGAGCTTCCACTCACTCCACTGCCATCTTTAATCTCCCATCAGTTTCTGGTATTTTAATTTGGGAGACAGCACTTAACTATTTCACAGGACAGGTTAGCTCATTTGGATTACTTATTTTTGTGTGTAACAACTCATGTCTAAATGAATTCCTGCCTCCACAAAACATGACAGGACTTGTTGCAATTAAATACCTTTTTTTTATTTTATAGGTAGGAAAAGTCCACATATTATATAAATTTTACCTGAATTAGTAATTGCCCACTTTCTCTGTAGCATGTTTTTGAACAGGTCCCTTTGGACAAAGAGAGGGGAGGGCCAAATAATCATCACTATTAATATTAAATTGCATCGGCACATGAGTTATTATTGATACAGGTATTTTATGTTACAATGTCTCCATGTTTGCCAAAAACAGTCTGGAACATTTTGATTTCTTTTTGACCAGGGATAGAGTGACCATAAGATAAAATACTTGATTCACTTATTATTTTTTTCTTCACTTGATGACTGCCAATTTCACTCATTATGAGGACTCTCAAAACTAAACAAAATATCTGGGCTGAGTACATGCCACAGTAAAGCTGCTGAAAGCCTTGAAGATAGGCAGGTATTTTGCAAAGTACACATGATAACAAGGTGTGTGTGTGTGTGTGTGTGTGTGTGTGTGTGTGTGTGTGCGCGCGTGTGAAAGCAGTTCCCATATCTCAGTATTTCTTTTCATTCCCTATCTACATAATGAGTTCTCTATGACTGCAGCATAGGTACAGGCCATTGCTGGGACATTTTTTGCTGGGTCCATTTGAAAGGTAATTGATAAATGTTAATGACATTTGTCACTACTAAACGCTTAATTTTATTTGTAAAACTTCTGAAGGTTTCTGTTTAGCTTTAAAAAGTTTCCCCTAAACTTATCTGTGGAATGTCAGCTTGCCATCAGAGTGCGAGGTGGACGTGAAGGGAGATTAGAGCCGGTCACCGCGGGCAGCACGTAGGAGAGGCAGAGCCCGAGCTGAGGAGGGCTGCTGTCTCCCGCAGGCCAGGCAGGAAGTGGGCACTGGAGAATCTGACAGGTCTCTGTCTCTGATTTTCTTTTGTGTGACCTTTTCATGTGCGAGCAAATTACTTAGCTCCCCATGAGTATCTGTCCCACCCCTATAACATGGAAGAATAAAGGAAGCCCTAACCACCAGGGAGAGACTGGAGGCGCGCACAGTCCAGGAATGAAGCCTGGTGCCCCGCCTTCGCTGTAGCTGAACCGCAGGCGGGCAGATCGGAGAAGCAGCTTTCGCCGGAGATCCACTGATGTTCAAAGTGAAGGGTAAAGGAGCACTCAGTCTCACAGGTCAGATGACCCAGAAAGAGTTTTTACCTTAAGTACAGTCGGTACACAATGTTACATTAGTCATACTAGTTTTAAGTCTACAATATAGCGATTTGACATTTTTAATTCCAGTAATCATCTGTCTCCGTGTAAACTTATCCCAATGTTACCTACTGCATTCCCTTCAGCAGGCATTATGCTCAGGGAAATAAGTCAGACAGAGAAAGACAAATATCATATGGTTTCACTTATATGTAGAGTCTAAAAAATCCCACAAATGAACAAACAAACAAAATTTAAAAACCCAGTTTCATAGAAAGAGAGCTTCTTTTTAAAACAGCAACTCCCAAGGTAATTTAATGGCACGAAGTCATTTAGAAGTATGAGGCTAAACTCCCTCTTTAGGCTGTGTGACTGAGGAATAAAATGTTCTGATTATTAGAACATTCTCATTGACCTAGCAATATAATATTCAGTAAGACCATCACCTTATTTGAAAACAGTAAAATACAAGTTAGCACTAACAGTGCATGGTATATAACTCAAACTTTTAGGAAATTTATAAGGTGCTTTGGAGTCTTATAACCCATATAGCCTTTATAATCGAGTGTCTATACATGATTCTTATTTTCCTGGGCTCTGGGAAAAGAATTTATTTGATAAATAGGATTCCATTTCCATCATGGCAATGTTTTAAGGGTATTTGTTCACATTCATGTGCCCTAAAGTCCCATTTACTTTACCTGATTTTATTCTTTCTTCTTTCTTCTGCAGTCTAGTCACTATGGGTTGGCAGCTCTCCACCTCCCCCACCTCTTTTTCTTTTCTTTTTTAAACCACAGAATGAATTGTAATGTAGTTAAACAACCCTGACTTAATATTACTTCAGAAAAAAAAGATGGAAATTGCACAAATATTCTTTGTAGGCTCTAAAACTATGTTGGCTCAAATATGATACCTAATCTAATTATTCATTTAGATGCTTGTTTTATAAGTTTGCCTTCCACTTCATGATTTTTCAGCAGCTGGTACTATATCTTGGTGTCATTCCCATGTTTTCTATAATGGATATTTTCACATCTACCAGCCTGTGAATTGAGTTTTCATTTTGAAATGGGAAGTGAAGGCAACATAGTTATTCCATAAGGAAATAGCTGATTTAGGAGAATAACCCATCTTTATTAAATTGAGACATTTTAGCCAAGAAAAATATGGGTCAAATTTAAAAAAAATGTTTTTCACAATTACCAGAAGGAATAGGTGGGGCAGCCTTCCTCGTTTACCATCCAGCTGCAAGAGTCAAGGATCTTGGCTCATTCTATTCCCAAGTGCATAATAGATGCAGAAAAAAGATGTGAAGGTCACAATCCTCAAATCAATGAAATGCATTGTGTTCTACAACGGATCCCGGCTGGAGGTGGGGAGGTGGAAGGGAACCAAAAGTGATAGATGATGAGGATCTGCCTGGGGATGTCCGTGACGCATGCATTTTATACAACCTTACAGTACTCCTACGAGTTAATAAGACAGAGTAAGCGGCTCCCCTCACTCGCGCAGTGTACCACTACAGACTAGACTCAGTGATCCCTTCTCCTGGCTTTTCCCCCTCAGCGATTTTTAATTATTTTTTCAGAGATTAAGGGCATAATTAGGAAAAAATAACCAGGACATCAAAGAATAAAGGTATAATTATGTATGTATCAGGACTTTGTGATGTTTCTGAAGTGATCATGTTCAATATGGGATATAATGAAAGATCTTTCTTTTTTTATCTTGTTTATAATGATGTTTTATCTAAACTATGGATCAGATAAGTTCATGCTACTGTACTGTTGTTTGGAAGTGCTTTAGTCTTAATGTTAGCTAATTATAAGTAAAAAATGTAGAAGCCTTTACGTATGTAAAAGGGTCTTTCCTTCTCATGTATATAATTGTGCCATTTTCATTATTAATAAACTTCTCTTTCAAGAACCTCGCCTACATTTTTTTTGTTAATTAGAAAAAACATCGTGGATTGTAGCAACAGTTGAGTTGTAATTACCACTCAAAGATACAATGTGAGCATGGTATAAAAATGAAAATCATTCTTTGATTAATCTTTTAAAAGTATATTTTATTTATTTGATTTTTTAAAAATAAAAAATTAAATTACAGTTGACATAGAATATTATATTAATTTCAAGTGTACAATGCAGTGATTAGATATGTTACTTACAAAGTGATCACCCTGACAAGTCTAGTACCCACTTGGTCTATACATAGTTATTACAATACTAGAGGCCCGGTGCATGAAATTTGTGCAATGGGGAGGGGGGGAGGTCCCTCAGTCTGCCCCGTGCCCTCTTGCAGTCTGGGATCCCTCAGGGGATGTCGCCTGCCAGCTTAGGTGGACATCTGGGGAGCAGGCCTAAGCTGGCAGGCAGACATCCCCCAAGGGGTCCTTAGCACTGCCTCAGAGGCAGGAGAGGCTCCCACCACTGCAACTGTGCTTGCCAGCTGTGAGCCCGGCTTCTGGCTGAGCGACACTTCCCCTGTAGGAGTGCACTGACCACCAGGGGGAACTCCTATGTTGAGCATCTGCCCCCTGGTGGTCAGTGCGTGTCATAGTGACCTATCATTCCGCTGTTTGGTTTATTTGCATATTAGACTTTTATTATATAGGATTATTGACTGTGCTCCCTATGCTGTACTTAACAAACCCATGACTGTTTTTATAACTGGTGATTCTTCTTAATCCCTTCACCTTTCTCACCTAACCCCTCCCATCTGGCTTTGATTAATTTTTGTGTAGTGAGGATGTAGGGGAACTGGAGACAAATCTAGAGCCCAATTGTTGCCTTGAATTTTGTTGATAATTAATGATGCAGTCATCGTTTAGCCTTTCTTGAACTTTACTCTTTTAAACTCTTAGAAACTTTCATTTTCCCCCTCGTCTGCTTAAGGCAGGGATGGAAAGAAAACTGATGGAGTTGATTAAAGGAACATTAGGGGGTAGTGAGAACCAGCAGCCCTGGAATGAGAGAAGGAAGTGGTGAGCTGTCTAATGAGAACAGAGGAGACCAATATGCTCAGAGCAACCTAAAGCAATCTTGCTGGGGAGGGCAAAAGGAAAATCAGCTGCCACTTACCTAAGCGTCAACATCAGAAACTTCAGTTTTCACTTTTCTTCCTTCCTGCGCTTGTGTGATGTCTTGCTGGCAATAGGGGGTGTGAAAATCCTAAATCAGTAAAGAGGAGGGTGGTCTTGATTTAACTCCAAGACTGTATTATAAAAACACAAAGTGGGAGAAATGTGTCTAATAAATACCTGTTGATTGATTAATTAGTGACTTAAGTTTAGGAGAAACAGTGAGTAATAACACTGTTTTGAATAATTCTGGTCAGGACAAGCCCTACTCACTCTTGGCTCATGCCCTCCCCATGCTGGTCTACTGTTGAGCTCCTTCTGCATATGTCCCATCTCAGCTGGTCCTTGATGGGCTGTGTCCCATGAACTAACCTTTAAATTATCTTCTCACCAAAATACACATATTTTGTGTCCCATTTTTTAAAGTACAAATAAATCTGTGCTGATATAGTAATAGTTGTTAAGAAATTACATTTTTCTAAGTAAGACCAATATGGTGTGTGGGCTTTCTGGAAATATCTTATTTTTTTGAAATGAATAACTCTCATTGTTAATATTGCACATACCATGGCAGGTTTGGGGAAGAAGATGCATATTTTTGGCAGGAGGGTCTTTGAAAGAACCTCATAAAACCCACAAAAACTGCTTTTTTTATGGCTTTTTCTGTATCATGTACATGCTTCCATTCCATTATTCACCAAGGCTGTGCTATAATTTTTTATTTATGTCACTTACTTTCCACTAAACTGAGTTCTTTGATGTTGGGGGCCATGTCTTGCTCATCTTTATTCATGAAACTGATACAGGATTCCAGGGCAAACTGAGACAGGGAAGTTAAAACAAGGGCAAACAGTGTGGGTAATTTGCAACCAGCTTGTAACTAACAAACCAATATCTGCCCCAGCCAAGGACCAGAGAGAAAATGGTTAAAAAACCTCCCTACAGAGAGAATGCAGATAGGGAGAGGAAAAGGGAGAGGAAAAAAGGGCAGTTTTACTCCCTAAGCAGAGAAGCCAGCAGTCTCAAGGCCTGGCAAGATAAAGTTGCCAGGTGCTTCTCATGAATTCTGGGAAGGACACAACAAAGTGAAGAAAAGGGACCTTGAGAATTAATCTGCACCAAAATATTAAGCAGAGGAATTTGAGACATATAGACAGGTGGGTATATTAACACCTCAGAAACCACCCAACTTGCTCTTCAGATTAGCCAAGAGCCTGTCTGTGCTTCATAAGCCAGATGTGTAGGTTTGCCTGTTTTGCTTTTTCAATAAAGGTGCATGCTTTAATTGCTTTTCACAACGCAATACAGGTCTCTCATATAAATTCATTTATATGAGAAGACAAGGATCAAGGTTGGGGACAGCCCTCTACACTGTCTCAGGGGCTGTCCTGTCCAGTAACACTTCTCTGGTGTTGGTGAGAGGTGCCTATAACAAAACTAAAGAATGCTTGATGCAGAATTTGTCTACAATTATTATTAACTAGAGGCCTGGTGCACGAATTTGTGCATGGGTGGGGTGCCTTGGCCTGGCCAGTGATTAGGGCCAATTTGGGCCGTTTTGCACATTCCTGGTCAGGGCAGGGCCAGCCAGCCGGGGGCAGGGACCGCGGGAGGTTGACTGGGTGGGAGGTTGGCTGTGGGAGTGCACTGACCACCAGGGGACAGCTCCTGTGTTGAGCGTCTGCCTCCTGGTGGTCAGTGCATGTCATAGTGGTCACTTAGGCTTTTATATATATAGGTTCAATTGGCTTTAGATAATGGGACATATGTAGATATCCATTTTATGACTATCCAGCAAATGATTGTTTTGTATCCAGGAGCAAATTAGGTGGACCTATTGAAACCAAAAATGTGGGTGATTTGAGTTCAAGTTCTTTGTCTTGTGAAAATCAAAGAATGAAGTCGCGGACAAAAATGATTAATGGAATTGAAGTTTACTGGGAGAAGCCAGTCCTGGAAAAGGTGCAGCTGGGATTCAGGAGCAGCCCAGTGTCCAGAGCCTCCTTTCCATGTTACAGTCGGGAGTAGTTTAGTATCCAAGCGAATTAAAGCCTAAATAGTCCATGTGTGGAGGCCCAAGTGGCCATAAGCCACGTGGGCGAAGGGGGTGTGTTCACTTGTCAGGTATCCATTGTGCACTGCACAGCCCCTGAGGGAGGGGGGTGGAAGAAGGAAGTACAGTGGGGCCTTGACTTATGAGTGCCCTGACTAACGAGTTTTTTGAGATACCAGCTGTCTCTCGGCCAATTTTTTGCATTGAGTTGATAGAGTAATTTGAGTTAATGAGCTCCTTAACAAGCTCGGTCTGGGAATGAATTAAACTCATAAGTCAAGGCCCCACTGTACGTTCTTTTTTGTATATATGCTTGTTAGTTCCTGATTGGTTATCTGCAAGCTGTCTGTCTTGGCAATATCCATACATTTTAAGGTTCATGCCTCTCATACGCACCCTTCTTCCCCGCCCAGTTGGGGTGTCTTAGTAACTCCGTCTAGCTGGGGTCCAGGTTTCACTTCCTCCTCCCATGGTCCCGCCCCGATCTACCTAACTTCTCCTGTCTCACTATGAGTGGTTTCCAAACTGAGAAAGAAGTGGTTGACAAAGATTTAAAAATAGCCCTAAGTGTTTCAAGAGATCAGGTCCATTAATATCCATCATATTTCATTGAGTAATTCATGAATTATAAAGTAGAAAGCATTTTACAAAAACTGGTCAGAAAGTACGGACTGCTACAGCCAGATGTAGTAACCTGTCTGAGTTTCTTAACCACAGCGGAAGGTGAGGTGAAGATGAATAGAGTGGGGGACGCTACTAGGGTGGTAGACACAAGCTTCAGGTGCTGCGGGGGAGGGGCGACGGGAACTCTGGAGACCTGTGGGTTTGTAGGACAAACATTTGACTTTCTGTTGACAGAGCTGGGAGTATGATACAATAGTCAGCATCGTTTAATCTTACAGAACAGTTTTTGAACAGTGACTTTATTCTTTGTTAATTTATTGTGTGGCACAGAATAAAATAGTTACACAGTTCTTCCATTTCTTAAAAAGAAAAAAAAAAACCTACCAAAAAGAAGGATGAGTAATTGGTTATACCTGTCAGCTTTATTTAAGTTTCCGTCTTTATCTTTTTTGAAAGTTCTTTATTATGTTTGTCCTGTACACAGCAGAAACCGATTTCAGGACTTCCCCTCAGTTTCCCCAGGTTTAGCACTCGGGGGAAGTTGCTTGTCTTCTCGTTTTTGTAACTCGGTCCTGGCAGAGTGGCAGGCTCCCTGTGCTCCCAAGGAAGGGCCCCGCAGAGCGGACTGCACGCCAGGGCCCTCCAGCCGGGAACCCCATTACCGTGATGTAGGCACAGGCGCACCTCGGAGGCACTGCCGCTTGGTTTCAGGACACCGCAATAAACACGTCTCTCAATAAAGGAACTTGAAATCTTTTTGCTCAGTGGTTCTCAACCTTGGCTGCACATTAGAATCACCTGGGAATCTTTTTAAAATCCTGATTTCTGGGCCTCATCCTCCGGAAATTCTGTTTCTTTGTTATGGGGTGGGGCCAGGATTTTAAAAAGATTCCCAGGTGATTCTAATGTGCAGCCAAGGTTGAGAACCACTGTTTTTGCTGGTGGAGGGCCTTACCTTCAATCTGTAAAAAAATGCAACACCTGTGACCTGCAATAAAGCGAAGTGCAGTGAGATGAGGCACGCCTGTCCGTGGAAGCATCCATTTGGCTCCACGCTGCTGGGAACAGATATACTTTTGCTTGGTGTCAGATAATTCCCAGATACTCCATGAGGATGACACTGCTGCTGCGAGACCATCAAAGGTTTGTGTGGCAGCAAAACAAATGTTAAATACTTTCTCTGCTATAATGAATGACGGAAACCCATTTCGGACTTAGATTTTAAATCGCTTTTCCATGGAAGGTACAGAAAAATAAAACAGATGAGAAAATTTTCCAAGTTAGAGGAAAAATGAAATTGTAATTATTCGACAACATATTGGTTTAGTTTCTAATTTTCTATTAGCGATTATTGTTTAAGATGCCCCTCTCTCTGCTTTTCTAATTTTAGCATGAACACCACTTTTCTACTTTTAAAAACCTAACACAACCCTGGTTGGTTTGGGTCAGTGGATAGAGCGTTGGCCTGCAGACTGAAGGGTCCGGGGTTTGATTTGGGCCCAGGGCATGTACTTCAGCCGCAGGCTTGATCCCCAGCCCCAGGTCGGTGTGTGTGTGTGTGTGTGTGTGTGTGTGTGTGTGCCGGATGCAACCGATTGATGTATCTCTCTCACATCTACATTTCTCTCTCTCTCTGTGTTTCTCCCTCCGTTCCACTGTCTCTAAAAACCAATGGAAAAATATCCTCAGGTGAGGATTAACAACAACAAAAAATGTATACAGAAAGCTTTTGTGCAATAATTGTTTTTCTTCAAATAATTTGTGCTTTCTGATATCCCAATACCTTATTTACTATAAAAGAGAGGAAGTTAATGATCTAAATGAAAGAAAGCCTGGTTCTTTACCTTTACTTTTTAAATACTATTTGGATTTGGAAAGCTACAGATGCAATGAGCATCTAGGTCTCTTCCTAACATTTAGTGACAATTTCACTTGAAAGAAATAATTAATCAGTAATTCATGTTGCAGTTTCTCCGGGAAAATGGATTTCGTGATCTATTTCCAAGGCAAATAATACTTCAAAGTATCTACATAAGGAGACTGTTAGGTTGGAATTGGCCCTTAAAACGCTGCCTGTTTGTTTTAGAAACGTAAACCCAAAGACAACTTATTTCTAGAGAAGTTTCTCTTCCTTACGAAGTGCTCTCCATGACAGTAGTAGAATGATCTCTTCCTCATTAAAAGAAAGCTCTAAAACACATGTGGAGAATTGGAAATACCTTCTGTTCAACGCTGTGAGCCAGGGGAAATTTTCCATTGCTTCATTTTTTCTTGTTTTACTTTCAGATTTGCCAGTGATGCTTCAAAATCAGAATTTAACTTGGAATTGCAGAGCTGCAAGCTTAAACAGATTTTCCATTAATGAACATGACTCTCTTCTGAGGACAGTCTGACATTAATTTTGACTTAAAATACAAAATTGATAGTTTAGAAAGTTCTATAAAATCAGGCGATTCATCTCAGTTTATTAAACCGAGATGGAGAGAGTAGGATTCTGTTCATTAGTGAACATGTTATTAAAACACTGGCTCTGATGGCATTTCTTCAGTGACCAGGTTGGAGTCACACTGACTGACGGCATTTAAGCATTTCTTCTTGTCCCTCTCCCGTGACCCACTGCGAGTCTGTACAAGCTCATGTCAGGACCTCACAGCGACCCCTGCTTGGGATGCCGTGGCAGCCCGTAAAGTGAGGGCCAGATCCTTGCTCTCTGTTTCAGGAACCACTGGGGGAGGATGAGGGTTACATGGCAACCTAACTGGCAGAGACAAACATGTTAATTTGCAATTCAGTTGATCCAGGGTTTTTATTTAATTGCCTTAAAAAATTTTGTCCTCAATACTGTTCAATTTGGAGCCGAGGTTGGGTTAAATTACAGTAAGTCCTTGGTTAATGCAGTCAATAGGTTCTGTAACTAATTACAGTGGGGCCTTGACTTACAAGTTTAATTCGTTCCGAGACCGAGCTCGTTAAGGAGCTCGTTAACTCAAATTACTCTATCAACTCAATGCAAAAAATCGGCCGAGAGACAGCTGGTATCTCAAAAAACTCCTTAGTCGGGTCACTCGTAAGTCAAGGCCCCACTGTAACATGTAACAAAACCGACACTACCAGAGGCTGATATAAACAAGTGTTAAATTCCTATGGCATCTCATCAACGTTATAATAAAGTGATGTTATTCAAGGACCTGCTGTATTACCTACAAGATTCGCTGTTGAGATTTTCTTTTATCAACAAAAAATATGCACCAAAACATAATGTTTTTAACCCCTCGACTTTTATATGATTTAAAGGGGGAGGTAATATTCCCAGTCCCAGGTCATAAGACTGTTCCTCAGGCACAGAAACAGGAAGTAGGATATGTTGAGAACTTTCCCACTTGGCGTTTCCCTTTATTATCTAGGAGACTGGAAAATATAGTAATTCTGGCCAAGAGAGGTGGTCATGAACCTTGATTTTCTAGTATTAATCTACTTGCCCAAATCTAGACCATGTCATACAGAACTCATATGCCAGCCAGGCCTGGAAACCAAACTTCTGCTTCAGCCACCAGCGGGGAGGGAGGTGTTTTGTGTTGTTGGGTACACTTTGTGTCTCTACTCGGCCCCTCCCCTTAATGGGCCTCCTTGTGCCTCTGCATGTTTTGAGCTGCTGATGGCGTCTAGCTCTGGCATCCTCTCCTCCCCTGGCCATGGTGACTCGTGTGTACTCATGGTCACTCTGTGAGCTCAGCGTCTGGGCTTCAGAGTCAGCACCTCCCCAGAGAGCCTGTGTCTGAGGCTGCGCAGCAGAGCGCCAAGAGGCGGAGAGCATGTTGGGATGAGCGCTGCAAACAGGCTGCGAGGACAACCGGTTGTTCAGGTGGCTGGTGGAGAGGTGGCCGATGAACAATACATCTTTCCTCTCAGCCCCAAACCAGACACTCTCAGATGAACACCAAATAAAATCAGCTGGTCTACAATATTTTTATCAGGTTTACACTCCCAAAGGAGTAAATTTTTTGTAAAGAAATTGTTGTTCTCATTCACGTGCCTGTCTTAGGCCCACAACTTGTTTGGGTGTCCCATGTGATTCAGGAATTGTTGAAAACCACGTGAACAGGCAACCCTCGCTTACCTAGGGTAACATTTTGTGTCTTCCTGACAGGTAGGCAGGTTTCCTCCCACTCTTACCTAATCTGGGTTTGGAGAATGTAAAATAGCTTCCATATTTGGCTAACCAAGACGTAAAAGTAAATGTGGGTAAATTTGCGTCATGAAAAGTCACCTGATTATTTCAGGTTACCCAGTGCTTTATCTCTTTCCTTCCTGGATATGGTGACCTAAGAGCTCATGCTCTCTGGGTCTCCCAACACCTGTTCCCTGAAAGCGTTCTAGAATGGTGCAGAGTGGAAAACAAAGACCGGAGAGGTCCTCAGCATCGGCTGAGTGGGCGCCGAGAGAGAAGGGGAAGCAGGCTGTGCTGAAAGCAGACTTGCAACACTGCTGGCCAGTGTTTGAAGTAAGCTTCCCCAAAGGAGTCGGAATCGTGTTTATTGCTGGATGATGGTGACCAGGGTCGGGGGCTTGGGCAAGGAGACCCTGGAAGGGATCAGGGACGTGGTCTCCAGTTAACCACGCTGAGACACCGGTGGCAGTGGGCGGAGGAGTGGGCAAGAGGCGCTAGAAAAGCTAGTAACTAAGCTGTGGACAATGGTTTGAAATCAGGGTGGGCGGAGGTCAGCACCAAGGCAGGCAAGTCGAAGGCAGATGTTTCAGAAGTAAAGTCAGTGAGAACCACAAGCTGCTGCAGAATGCAGGGGTCTCACACAGGAGCTCTGAGGCTTAAGTCAGGGTCTGGGATGGAGGCGTCTAGGAAGGAGAAGGGAGAAGACATCAGAGAGCAAAGGGACACTCTAGCAGGGGGGCCTTCCTTGTGAGGAAATTTCCATCTTTGCTTCCAGGTTTAAATGATTCCCTAGAGACAAGAATCTCCCCGGTGCTGCCTGTGCCTGCAGCAGCAGAAGGCAGTTGGGAGAGCCTGGCTGAGGCTGGGAGCGGAGGGCAAGGAATGGTCACATGCAATGACACAGGGGTGCCTGTTTCCCAGGGGGGTAGCCTGTGGTGCTGGCCACTGAGTTTCTCAGCTAGTTTCTCAATTCTAAAATTGCTATTAAGCTATGCAGCCTTTGAAATGCAACGGAAAACATTCCATATATGCACATAATTCTGCCTTGTAATAATAACCTCTGGGTATCGTATTGAAAAGTGAACACAAATCAGTATCTAATTGCTGGCATAAAAAATGAAGAGCAACAAAATGCAATGACAGTCATTTTTTTATGCCAGCAATTAGATACTGATTTGTGGCTCAGTGGATAGAGCATCAGCCTGCAGACTGAAGGGTCCTGGGTTTGATTCCGGTCAAGGGCACATGACCAGGTTGCAGGCTCAATCCCCAGTAGAGGGTGTGCAGGAGGCAGCCAATCAATGATTCTCTCTCATCACTGATGTTTCTATTTCTCTCTCCCTCTCCCTTCCTCTATGAAATCAATAAAAATATATTTAAAAAAATAAATCCATTTTATGTTTACAGGCATTACTTCTGGTGGCAGGCGTCCATTTTACAAACTTATTCCTGGCTTTACTCTTGAGTGCTTGTTGTTGGCCTCAGAAAGGTAATGCAATTGTTCATTTTCAATTCTCATTTGAGAATGACACCTCTACTCCCCACTAGTTCTGAGTGCATTGTTTTTGAAGTGACCACGTATTGTGTTTATGGGCCACGTGCTTCATATATAGGATTCCTCTACACTTCTTTTATAAATGTTTACAACCTGTTAATAATCTTAAATCAGTAAGTTTTACAGCAATTCAAATTTGTGGGGCCTTGCAAACAGCCATTTACACACAAAATTGAACACGACTGATTGGAAAAAAGAAGAGATTGCTAGTCTTCCTGAGTTGCCCCTTTTAGGGACATTGCCTGATTAATGGTGCAACATTAATGTGAACCCAAAGGAAGGGCTGAACAAATGCATTTTTCTTTCTTTAAGATAGTTTTAAAAATAGTATAAAGTAATAAATCCTCATTTGGAGAGAATTTTGAAAGTACAGAAAAGTGTAAAGAAAAATCATCTGTCACCTCCCTCTAGAGCAGTGATGGCGAACCTATGACACGCGTGTCAGAGGTGACACGCGAACTCATTTTTTTGGTTGATTTTTCTTTGTTAAATGGCATTTAAATATATAAAATAAATATCAAAAATATAAGTCTTTGTTTTACTATGGTTGCAAATATCAAAAAATTTCTATATGTGACACGGCACCAGAGTTAAGTTAGGGTTTTTCAAAATGCTGACACGCCGAGCTCAAAAGGTTCGCCATCACTGCTCTAGAGACAGAGATTATGATTTTGATGTTTTTCCTGCTAGTCTTTTTTCCTACACAAGAAAAATTTAAAGGTAATTAAGAAATAATTAGAAATATACACTCCTCCCCCTTTTAATATTAAACAATGAGCATTTTCAGTAAAACTACTTTAATCACATAATTTTCTTTTAGAGAAATGAATGCATTGAAGAATGCATTGAAGAAATTTTATATGGAAAAAGTTGGCAAGATTTAAAGACTGGCTAGATATGGAGTAGAGGAAAAGAAAAAAAAACAAAACCCCAGATAACTAAAATTTCAAATTCGAGGCATCAGGAGCACTGTAGAGTTTTTAAATAGAGATTTTAAATAGGATGTTTAGCTTGGGTATTGCTTTATTGCAGAAAGGATTATGTATCCAGCTTTAGAAATTATTTCTCCTTCATCAGCTCCCTCTTCTCATGAGGTTTTATTTTGTTGATATTGGAGTGCTAGATGGTGAATTTGAAGGTGAGAAGAGAATTGAATGGTAGGGTAACTTTTGAGACTTGAAAGATACAAGGTTTTCTTCTGAGATTAATGAGCTATTTATGTTGCAGCCTAATTAGGTAATTAGCATAATGTTACCAAGATGACGATAACGAGTTTTGTTTCCTTTTGCTCCCATATGGACTAGTTAGCTTAGCTCTGCTCTTCAGCAGCAGATGCTGCTCCTAATCGTGAACCCACCAATTTAAACTCATGTTGCTGACACCAGGGTAGATTGGGAATTTGAGAGGATGAATCAATAGAAATCAAACTATACTTCCCAAACACATATATATGCACCCATGCCCCCGTGAGTGCACACTCGCTCACATGCCTGTGCACATACTCACCTATGCACACAAACACACATCCATACATCCAGACCCATGTCTTACCTATACATGGGCGAGTGTATTTTTTTTTTAGAGCCTTGACCATATGTTTTTTATTGACTTATTTACTCTTCAACAGTAGATGTCAGAGAAGGAAAAAATGACTAAGAATGAATAGATTAGTGTGTCTTCATGTTTAAAGGGTTGGGTTGTAGAACATGAGATAGTGATAAGCAGGTCTTCTTTTACTGCAAACATTACTCTGGGTAATTTTACCTTAAGTCACTGGAACATACTAGAGGCCTGGTGCGTGGATTCGTGCACTGGTGGGGGGGTATGGCCTGCGGGGATCACCCGCCCGCTGTGGGAGCACCGCTCATCCTGGTCAACTGAGCAGCTGTGGACCTGCCTTCTGAGTGGCTGCTCCTGCTGTGGGAGCACACTGACCTCCAGGGGGCAGCTCCTGCATTGAGCATCTGCCCCCTGGTGGTCAGTGCACGTCATAGTCACTGGTCATTCTGGTTGTTCTGGTTGTTCCGCCATAATGGTTGCTGGGCTTTTATATATAAAGATGATTACATACATTTAAGAGAAACAAAACTACTAATTTGAACTCCTTGGCAAGAAAATGAACAAGATTACTTCTTTTAATAAGCATGTTGGAATCCATTTTTAAGGCTGTACCTAAGTTATCAGATGAGTATTAAGGGCCAGAAAGTATCTCTATTACCTTCAACAGTTGTAAAACTAGAAAATAATGATTTGTTTACCTTCACATTTGTGAATCAGGCGAGCTCTCGGTTGGTCTAAGTGAAAAAGCATCACCCAGTAGCAGCGGTAGCCAAGTTTCCCTGGGAGGGTGTGATGGCTTCCCAGACCTTAATCATGGCATGGACACACACTGCCTTGACCTCATGTGACACATTCCTTACCAAATTGGTTAAGACAAAATTAGTCATGGAGTGCAAATGGCAAGAGAGGGGTTGGAAGGTGGATCAAACTGGGACAGAAGGGAGCAAGAAAAAGATTAGGAACAAAACACAGGGATTCTATGTTGATGGAGCAGGATGGCCAGTGACTTACTTTTATTGGCTGCCTGCTGAATGTCACATAAAGGTTTGGTTTCAATTTAAAGAATGGGGTGGACAACACAAGACTCACAAACAATTGCAATGATACAGCTTAAACTTGATTTGATTCCATAGTTCTCCTGTGTTAAAAATAAGCAAATAGTAGATGTAGCAAAAAACAGGACACTGTATTTTGGTTTGTGTTAAACATTCTCAGCCGGATCTGGAGAAGGTAGTTGATAAATTGCTCTAGTACAAGTCACCAGAACTACTTCCTATTGCTGACCACAGAGAGGCATTTTGAATAGCTTAATTGGCCAATGTGTTCTCACAGTCCAGACCAGGAAGTCTTTAGTCTTCTGGCTCTTTCCTTGATGATGGAGAGGTACAATGGTGACATTTCATATAGATTTCCTGATCACAAATCCCTTTGATTCAAGTGTGTGTGTGTGTGTGTGTGTGTGGTGATAAATATAGAATCCATGTATAACAAATGGCCAGAGATGTGGGACTGAGTGGGAAATGCACTATTTTGGGAATGGGGATAGTTAGAACAACGTTCACTCAGGGAATCATAGATCAGTAACAAAATAACTAAGTGACTTTGGGCAAGTAAATTCTCTGGGTTTGAATTCCTCATGTGAAAATAAGGAGGTTAAAAGATTGGCAACTCAAATGGTTATGACTGGTCCTCATACATGGGACTTACTGTCCTTGCCTCCCTACCTGTACGTATGTCTAAAAATGTCCATAACAAGTAAACAAAAATTTGGAATGCACGTAAAAAATGAAGTAGAAATGTCATTCAGCCTTCTTCCCACCCACCTAAAATGAGGAGGTTGAATGAGACAATAAAATTGCTTTTATTCTAAAGTTCTATGATTCACTTTGTAATTATACAATATGGAGCCAGGATTGTTTCCAGCTGTTTTGAAAAGGAGTCTGATACAATAAAAATTTTCTTCCCCTGGAATGATTTTTTCCAAGTCAAAATTAAATTCTTGATCATGCTTCCTTGGTCAACTTACGTGGAAATGTATATGTATTTCATGGGCTATACTGAGTGGCCTCGCATGTTTTACAGTGATTTATAGTCTTTTTATATAAAAATCAATGTCAGGTCTCCAGATGTAGTTTGCAGGTAGTACATTCAGGGGAACACTTTCAGAATGGACTGGAAACAACAGCCTTTTGGATAAACATGTGATACTCCATAAAAGGCATACTTTATGGGCAGGTGATTCATGCTCCGTCCTTGTAAAAATTTAAATTTCTCCACCAGTTTTTCTACTGTATTCCTCTATCCACATCTGGCTTAAGATTTGAGACAATCATTCAATGATTTGGTCAGCTTGCAAAGGTGAATTGGATAGGTTTTCTTATGTAAAAACTGGCAATAAAGGGCTGCAATTAACATGGCAACGCTGGTGGCATCAGCAAGCGATTCCACTCTTGCAGGTTTACAATAGTCCCCCCTTGTCTATAGTTCCAGTTATTTCAGTTACCTGCTTGGTAATGACACTCTGGGAATATTAAGTGGAAATTTCTGGAAATAAATAATTTATAAGTTTAAATTGTGAGCCGTTCTGAGTAGTGTGATGAGCTCTCGAATTGTACTGCTCTGTCCACCCTGGGATCTGACTCATGACTCATCCCTTTGTCCACACTCTACATGCTCCCTGCCAATTAGCCTTTTAGTAGCCACCTTTTTTTTGCTTGGTTTTTAAAAATTTTTTATTGAATTTATTGGAGTGACATTGGTTAATAAAGTTATACAGGTTTAAAGTGGATAAATCTGTAATACTAGAGGCACGGTGCATGGATTTGTGCACTGGTGGGGTCCCTCAGCCTGGCCTGTGGGGATCTGGCCGAAACCAGCAGTCCAACATCCCTCAAGGGATGTAGTAGTGAGCAAAGCGACAGGGAGGAGCCTGCTCATCCCAGTCCTGCTGTGCCTGCTGCTGCCGCCACTTGGTAGGCTTGCTGCCGTTCCTCTGTGGTCTCCGGATGTCGTCCTAGGGCAATACCAGCATGCCCATGACCAAGAAGCTGCTGTGGGCTTCCGCCCAGTCGGTCCCGATCCTGGTCCGGTCCGGATGGGGGAGGGACATGCAGGGGGAGTGTCCGCCGGAGAGGCTCACGCTGTTGCTGCAGCTGCGCTCCCCAGCCATGAGCCCTGCGCCTGGCACCCATTGGTCAGCTGAGCCCACTGTGCATTGAGCATCTGCCCCCTGGTGGTCAGTGCGTGTCATAGCGACTGGTTGAACAGTTGAATGGTCGCTTAGGCTTTTATATATAGACTAGAGGCCCGGGACACGAAATTCGTGCATGGAGCAGGAGGTCCTTTAGCCCAGCCTGCACCCTCTCCAATCTGGGACTGCTTGGGGGATGTCCAGCTGCCAGTTTAAACCCTCTCGCAACTTGGGACTGCTGGCTCCTAACTGCTTGCCTGCCTGCCTGATCGCCCCTAACCATTCTGCTTGCTGGCTTGATGCCTGTAACTGCTCCCCTGCAGGCCTGATCGCTCCCAACTGCCCTCCCCTGCTGGCCTGATTGCCCCTTACCGCCTCTGCCTCGGCCCCGCCACCATGGCTTTGTCCAGAAGGATGTCTGGAAAGTCTCCCAGTCTAATTAGCATATTACCCTTTTATTAGTATAGATTGTTATAATTTTTCTATTTCATTATGAGTTATTGTTGTTAATTTCTTATTATGCCTAATTTATAAATTAAACTTTGTTATAGATATGTATTCATAGAAAAAAAAACATAGTATATTTAGGGTTTGCTACTATCATTAGTTTCAGGCATCTACTGGGGGTCTTGGAACATATCCCCTGGGACTAAGGGTAGGAGGACTATTTTATATTTAAAAAGAAAGTCATGGGCACTCAGCAAAAAATTCCAGGGTAAGCTACATAGTAGCAAAAATGCAATAAAAGGCTTACTTTTAAGAAGAAACTATCAACACGGATGCTAGAACAAACGGTCAAGGCTTGATATTAGGATTATTTTGGAAAGTCTTGCCTTCCATGATAACCACAAAGCTTCTTTAAAATTAATTTGAGCCCAGTTCTTTTCTGCATGGACTGTTATTATGAGCAGGGCTCTGTGACAGCTGGTATTTTGTAGCTAAGCCTAGTTCCAACGTTATTATATGAAATGTCAGTGGTAAGAAACAGAAATTTATATTCATGCTAAGATGCTAGCCAGGACTTGAAGTTAAAAGACTCTTGCCATTTGGGAAATGGTCCTTCAGCAGATACCTGCCAAGGAGAGCTTTTCCCATTAAGTAATGATGACTTGGCAGCACCTGCCTTTTGCGAAAGGAAAATGTGGTAGAAATAAAGTAGCCGCAGGAAGCCTAAAGCTGGTTTTGTTTTGAGAGGTGAGTACAAGTTGTGCAGTTACGGTTTTATATATTTCTTGCTTTCACCTGTGTTTTGAAACATTGTATGATTGTATGACGGCTTTAAACTTCCTGTTTTAAACCTTTTGCTTTCCCATCATTGGTCAGAGAACACGATGTAGAAAAAAAGGTCAAATAATTCATTCTTAGAGGACACATGTTCAAAGTTCTTACCCCTCTGAGCCTCAGTGTGCTCATCTGTTAGTTAGGAATAATGGTAAGACCAACTTCCCAGGTAGTAAATGAGATAATATTTATACAAAATTAGATCACAAACTTCAAAGATTGCGTAATAATAATTATTGATTACATCATTAGCAGATCTGGATCTTAAAAAGCAAGGTCTCTATAAAGCAATGGAATATTTAAGGGCATAAAGAATTTCGAAGTGAAGCATTCCTTCACTGGGAATGCTCCTCACAGAATGAGAAATGTTTGTGTGTATAGTGTCCTGCATTTGTTGGTCAGACTTTGCAAAGATCCCAGGAACAATCCGGAGCTGAAGGGCCTCATCCCAGAACACAGCTCCTCTCCCCTTAGTCTTGTTTACCAACATCATGTGTTGATCCTCTGGGTATATGCAATTGCTGTCCAGGCTCCACTTCAATCTTTCATTTTGTTTTCTCTTTTTAGAGAAGATGAAATACATTGAAGAAAAGGCTTGATCCAGATGGACTGACACTCTTTCCTTCTTTTTTTATATTTGTAATTCCTAGAATGTCTTGGGAATTGGTCACCCGTTTCTGCAGCTGGACTAGTTCATCAATACGCATACAGTGGCACTGATCACTATATTGTGAAATGGTGCCTCCTCAAGGGCCTTTGGAGACACCTCTGATAAGGGGCCTCTTCATCTGGAGGAGCCGTCCTGTGGAGTCACCCCTCCAGTTTTAGCCGCATGGACAGTTAAGAGCTTTGTAATCTCTTACAAAGAGATGGCTAGTGATCTTAACATCTTTGACACGTAGGTTCTTATGAAAAAGGTGTGACCATTATCTTTACTGAGTGTGGCTTTATCACTGCTGGAGTGACTTCCACCTTTCCCATGGGCATTTGTAAGTTCTGCTGCGAAGTCAGCTTATGCCAGGCAGTCTGGCTGCGTTCAAGAGCCCCCACTGCCAGGTGAATGGCTGCGAAAACTATTGACATTATTTTTGATGACTGTGAAAAGCATATTTCCGTCTTTCCTTCCTGTTTTAAACTTCCTTGCATATGTAAGTAAAGCACTGTATGATGCTCAGTTGGTATTTCTTAATTCATCTCCAGCTATCCTGCAGTTCTTGTATTCTGCTCACCCTACTGGCTTTTGTGGGCAACGTTTATGTTAGGTCCTTCGATTTTCCAGCCTTTTCTTGGGTCATTACAAACGTCAAATTGATTTACCCAAGTGGCCCTGATTAATGAACTCTGTAAACTAAGACACTTTTTAAACAATGTTGTCTAAGAAAGCCTTTTCATTTTGCAAAAATTACTCTGAATCCACGCAACCCTAAAGTCACTGCACTGAGTCAACGGAACACAAAACTATTAAGCCTACTAAGGATTCACCACTTACATCACAGTAATAATGAGTAACAAACATCAATAGGGTCAATAGCTACCAGCGTGGGTACCATTTGTCTCATATTTCCTGAGTTATTCTTTTTAATTTTTTTTCTTTTACCAAAGAATACTTTTTTTTGGGGGGGGGGAAAGCTCTGTTCTTTACTTTTACTTTCTTTTTAAAAAAAATTTATTGTTGAAAGTATCACATATGTTCCCCTTTTCCCCCCCATTGACCCGCTCTATCCTACCCTCACCCCCACCCCAGGCCCTCACCACCCCACTGAGTCTGTGGGTTATGTATATATGCATACAAGTTCTTTGGTTGATTACCTCCCACCCACATACCTTCCCTCCGAGATTCTGCACTCTGTTCCATGCTTCCATGTCTCTGGATCCACTCTGTTCATCAGTTTATTTTGTTACTTAGATTCCACACATGAGTGAGATCATGTGATACTTGTTTTTCTCTGACTGACTTATTTCACTAAGCATGATATTTTCCAGGTCCCCCCATGCTGTCTCAAAGGGTAAGGGATTCTTCTTTTTTATATTTTATTGATTTTTTTTTTTTTTTTTTTTACAGAGAGGAAGAGAGAGGGATAGAGAGTTAGAAACATTGATGAGAGAGAAACATCAATCAGCTGCCTCTTGCACTCCCCCTACTGGGGATGTGCCCACGAACCAAGGTACATGCCCTTGACCAGAATTGAACCTGGGACCCTTCAGTCCGCAGGCCGACGCTCTATCCACCGAGCAAAACTGGTTAGGGCTGAGAGTCTTCTTTTTTACTGCTGCATAGTATTCCATGGTATAAATATACTACAGCTTTTTGTCCACTCATCTACTGATGGGCACTTGGGCTATTTCCAGATCTTAGCTATTGTAAATTGTGCTGCTATGAACATAGGAGTGCATACATTTTTTTCTGACTGGTGTTTCAGGTTTCTTAGAATATATTCCTAGAAGTGGGATCATTGGTTCAAATGGCAGTCCCATATTTAATTTTTTGAGGAAACTCCATACTGTTGTCCACAGTGGCTGGACCAGTCTGCATTCCCACCAGCAGTGTATGAGGGTTCCCTTTTCTCCACATCCTCACCAGCACTTGTCATTTGTTGATTTGTTGATGGTAGCCATTCTGACAGGTGATACCTCATTATCATTTTAATTTGCATCTCTCTGATGATCAGTGACTTTGAGCATTTTTTCATATGTCTCTTGGCTTTCTGTATGTCTGATTTAGAGAAGTGTCTATGTAGGTCCTTTGCCCATTTTTAAAATGGGATTGTCTTCCTTTTGTTCAGTAGTATGAGTTCCTTATATATTTTGGATATTGACCCTTTGCCAGATGTATCATTGCCAAATATGTTCTCCCACACAATGGGCTCCCTTTTCATTTTGTTGATGGTTTCTTTTGCTATGCAGAAGCTTTTTATTTTGATGTCGTCTCATTTGTGTATTTTCTCCTTAGTTTCTATTGCCCTAGGACAGTGATGGCGAACCTATGACACGCGTGTCAGAGGTGACACACGAACTCATTTTTTGGGTTGATTTTTCTTTGTTAAATGGCATTTAAATATATAAAATAAATTTCAAAGATATAAGTCTTTGTTTTACTATGGTTGCAAATATCAAAAAATTTCTATATGTGACACAGCACCAGAGTTAAGTTAGGGTTTTTCAAAATGCTGACACGCTGAGCTCAAAAGGTTCGCCATCACTGCCCTAGGAGATGTATTCGTAAACATTGCTATGAGAGGTGTCTGAGATTTTGCTGTTTATAGTTTCTTCTATGATTTTTATGATTTCCCGACTTACATTTAGGTCATTTTTTTCCATTTTGAGTTTATCCTTGTTTATGGTGTAAGTTGGTGGTCTAGTTTCATATTTTTTTTGCATGTGTCTGTCCAATTTTCCCAGCACCATTTATTGAAGAGACTGTCTTGACTCCATTGCCTACTCTTGCCTCCTTTCTGATTTATTCTTTTAATATTTGTTGAAAAAGTATATAAAAGTTCTTTTAACCATCACTGGCCAAATGCAAAAGACTGTACATAGATAGATACTCCAGCTGCGGTAGATGATTCCTCAACAAGGACATAAATGACAACTAATTACAAGTGACATAAAGAATTGGGAAGTTATATGGAGATCTAGAAAACCACCATCTCACAAAAGGCTTTCTTTATTCTCACCAAAACCCTCATACACCATTTATAGAAAAGGAACGGGCTTCAGGACGGCCATACAGAAATAACAGATTATTACTGAGGAAGTCAGTCCTGACGGGAAACACACGCTTTCTGTTTAGGCCGTTTGGGTAGGTTCTGTGCTCTCGGGGCTGCACGCACTGTTTGGAGCAGAAGGGAAGTTGTTGTTCTGAGTTTTGTAAAAGTCAGATGTAGTCATGCCCAGGGTGGGGGAGTCTAGTGCTCCCGCAGCCTCACATTTTGGAATATGTGAAGGAGCAAAGGAAGTTTTGCCAAGACTGGCTGTCCTTTCAGACGCTCCCTTCACCGCGTTCCAGAGCAGAGAGAGTGTGCGGGGTGGATACCGACCACCGTGCAGATGCTCCGGATCCCACGGCGACATACTGTGCGTCAGCAGGACGGCCGGTTCCAGCACCACTTTATTTGTATCCCATTCTGAGTTCTTAGGTAGTTTGGGGACTTTTGGTTCTGCAAGAACAGGTTTTATTCAGAGTATTATATAAAATATTAAAACTTTCCTCCTGCAATGAATGCTAGTTGAAATACTTTCTGTAATTGCCTAAATTACTCCCTGGCTATAATTTAAGCGAATTTGGAAGCTGTCTGTTACCTCTGTCAGGCCCTAGGAGATTATTTAGTACTCCAAGTTTTTATTGAGTGACCAAAGGAACACTAATATTTGGGTAAGTCCTTGGGCAAACATATTAAAGATTAATAAGTCTGGGGAGCTGAAAGATGCCTCAGTTCTATCCAGAGAAGAGCTCAGGCACTAGAAGAATCAGAGTTGGTAGCGGTGCAAACAGACTTCTGGCAAATGAGCAGATATTAGTTAGGACATACCATGGCTGGACTGCAATATTATGTCTCTCGCCACCTTTAGAAACACTGGTACAAGAAAGGGAGGACGTGCCTAAGGACTTCCACGGTGTGAATTGAGCTGCTCTATTCGCTGGAAAATGTGGCCTGTGGGTAGGCGAACCTTTTGAGCTCAGCGTGTCAGCATTTTGAAAAAACCTAACTTAACTCTGGTGCCATGTCACATATAGAAATTTTTTGATATTTGCAACCGTAGTGAAACAAAGACTTATATTTTTGATATTTATTTTATATATTTAAATGCCATTTAACAAAGAAAAATCAACCAAAAAAATGAGTTCGTGTGTCACCTCTGACACGCGTGTCATAGGTTCGCCATCACTGGTCTAGACAGTGGTTGGCAAACTGCGGCTCGCGAGCCACATGCGGCTCTTTGGCCCCTTGAGTGTGGCTCTTCCACAAAATACCGCGTGCAGGCGCGCATGTACAGTGCGATTGAAACTTCGTGGCCCATGCGCAGAAGTCCGTATTTTGTGGAAGAGCCACACTCAAGGGGCCAAAGAGGCGCATGTGGCTCGCGAGCCGCAGTTTGCTGACCACTGGTCTAGGAGGGGAGTTTACATGTTGGGATAAGAAATTACCCAAACTATAAATTCACAATGTAATCGATATTGTGCAATTAGAACACTTTATTCACCCAGAAAATTAGGGTCCAATGAGTGACGCTTCTAGCATAATCACAAGAATTCTCAAACTTCCTGGACTAAATATTAGCTGGGCCCTTTCCTGGGGGAATTGCCATGCGGGTGGAGAAGCAGCCATGAGCCCACATCAGGCCTTCCCTGAGTATCTTCCTTCAATGTTTGCTGGAGGCTGCTATATGCCAGGCCCCAGGCAAGATGCACGGGGAACCAGGATGAGTGATAGCGTGGCCTGGAGTCGCTCACAAACGAGGAGGGAGACAGATGTGTTCATAAACTAATGATGAGAAACTGATAAATCCTGCAATAAGGGCATCTCCTTACCTGGAAAGTACTCATTTTTAGTGGCAGCTGCATCACGTTTATGGATCAGACTTGGTGTATTGTCAATAAAGTTCACAGGTCTATCCCCCCTCTGTTTTGGCCTCCTTTGCAGCTGGGGTTTTTTTGGAATGTGCTCATTCACATGATGATTCAGTCATGCCTTAAAAGAGTTGCAGTCAGAAATATTTCACCTTCACAGAGCTAGAAGCAGGGTAGGTCCACTCCGAAGGCTTTCACCCCCAGCCCCGTAGGATTGTCTCACATTCACAGGGGCACGCTGTGAACTCCCGAGGAGAGGCTGGGTCATCAGGGAGGGCACACATCCCCCCAGGTGCGTGGCTCGGGCTCAGGCTCTGCACCGTACTCCATTCGATCTGTGTTCTTGGAGCTGTCAGAGAGGGAAGCTGGCGGGTGAGGGACTGCATTCTTCTGGTGGGAAGAACTTGGCCAAAGCTCTGTCCCAAATATAATTTTATTATTATTTTTAAATGTTATTTTATTGTTTAAATTATTACAGATAGTAGTACATATGTCTCCCTTTTATCCCCATTGACCTTTCCCTGGCCTCCCCTACTCCCCGGCACATGCCCTCTCCCCACTCTGCCAGTGTCTTGCATCCATTGGTTCTGCTTATATGCATGCATACAAGTCCTTCGGTTGATCTCTTACCTCCCTCACCTTCCCCCCCAACCCTCCCCAGCCTTCCCACTATAGTTTGACAGTCTGTCCAAATATCATTTTAGAGAGACTGCTTAAACATTAACTAGAGCTTTACTTGGTGACCCAGTCATCTTAATATTCATTAGCGGCCTGTGTAAATGTTTTAGTGATAATTAAGATTTGAAAACATGAACATGTAGTCTTATAAAAGTTGCAAGGCCTCAGATAATTCGGAGGTGCCACTGCAAGGTTTAGATAGTTTAGAAAATCACTAGATTTTCAAGGTGAGCCAGATTTTAAATATAAACCCTAGTTGCATTTGAAACTATTTCAAAATTAAATTTTTACCAAAGCTGAGTGGATTTAAACATACAAGTGTACATTATGAGAAGAAAATAAGCTATGGAATGATGAAATGGGAATCTTACTTGCACTGACTAAAATTTGAGGGTTGAAATTCATTTTTCTAGGGTTTTTCCTGGTAGAAACGAACACCAGGGAAAGTGGCTATATTTTAAATACAATGTCCTGCTCCACACTCACAAGTTATTTACTTAAGCATAGGAAAACCATCTTTCTGGCCATATTTTGATGCTTAGGTTTAATATTTTGAAAAATAACCTCAATAAGCCTTTTGAAAAGATATCCAGAGGGGAGAACTCATTCTGAATTCTGAAATACCAACTCTTGCTCCTGTTCACTGGAGTAATTGGTATCTGGATTAGTGATTCTCAAAGTGTGATCCCTGGACCAGCAACTTTCATGTTGCACAGGAACATGTCACAAATGCAGATCCTCAGGTCTGCTGAATGGGGAGCTAGCAGAATGGGATTGAGCACCCCATGTTTTAACAAGCCCTTCACTTAATTCTGATGCTCGCTAAGTTTGAGAACCACCGAGCTAGACTGCTTCAAGCTTTGTAGAATTATTCAATACCATGTGGCCAAATCCTGATGAAACAGAATGAGAAGCCTCTACTTCCACCCGGACAGGTGGTCAGAGAACTATCCACAGAGGAAATGTGTGCCTGGCAAGGAGAAACCTCGGTGCTGTTTTATTCCCCCACTCAGATAAAAGAATGCGTTATTTTCTTCTTCTCTACAAAACCCAACTAGATTTCCTGGGATGCCTAGAACTTATATTGATAGAACATTGCTTCGCTCACTAGTTTAGTTAAACTGTGCTCTAAAATGGAGGAATGCTCCTAAGAAAAGACTCCTGAAGATGAAAAATTTCTTACTCATTGAAATGCTGCATGAAATAGCATAGTGAACCAAATTGTGTAGCTGGAAGGAGCCTGTAGAAGTTCTTTTATTTTATCAGCCTCAAAAAAAATATATTCCTCAAATAGGTCAGAGTTTTCTCTGATCTTAAAATCTCCAAAGATAATCACAATCAATCATAATCTTTCTGTTACTAAAGTGGAAGTTTAATAGCCATAAATGTCAGAAAATGCATTTTTACCTTTCCTATGCTATTTACCATATTAGGATCACATGGCAATTCAAATATTGCCTAAGACCGTCCTTCACAGTTGCAGTTCTGACACATCCGTTGACAAATTCTGATGTTCCACACGCTCATAGCTGAGCCACAGCTTCAGAGCAGGTTACCTCCGGGGCTGATGAAGAGGGAGAAGTGACCCTGCCCAATCAATAGAGACTCACTCCTCTGATCCAGGATATCCCTGCAGTTGGGTCCTTAGCGCACGCACGCGCATGTGTGTGTGTGTGTGTGTGTGTGTGTGTGTGTGTGTGTAAGGAGGCAGTGCTTCCTCTCTAAAGCTAGTGGGAGTCAATCATAAAGCCTGCAAATATTCATGACGGAGTAAAATGAGTAAATGAGGGACTAAAGTGAGTAAAATGAAGTGATTTCACATTTTAGCCACTGTCTTAAAACAATTCAATGAACCATTTAAAAAGGCTTAAACTTTTAAAATATAGATACAATGTCAAATGATAATCAAATGGATAGAAGTATCACTGTATTACTTAAGGATTATTTTTGTCCTAAATGGCAGAGGCATGCCAACTCAAGAATTATTATTGCACACGCACATGCACACGCACACACACAAACTATAGTCATGTGATAAAAATAATGGTATGTTTTATAATAATTGGTTAAGATTTATTGTTTTTGCTATCAGGGAGCTTCTGAGAATGTTTTTCTTTCCCATTTTTAGCTGTAATTATACTTCAGATGCTATAAAATATAGGATTTGTCTGCTGTCTGGGGCAGTGTCCAGCCAAGCAAACCATTCTCACACTGTTGGAAGATTCTTCCTTGCTCTGAGTCGAGATAGTCCTTGTGCACTGTCTCCAGGGCAACAGAAATCTGTCATAGTGAGAGGCCGACAATGAATCCATGGGGCGTGATGTGAAGGTAGAAAGAAAATATTATTTCCATTTTATAGCCAAGGGAACAGACAGAAAAAAGCACCACGAAAGAATGGATGGGATTCAACTTATAAAGATTTAAATTTCCACACTAAAAGTAGACAGGGTTTCCAAATCAGTGTCTCCTAACAGCATCGTTTTTAGTCTGCTAACCCGAGAAAAAGGCAAAATATGCTCTCTAGACCAGTGTTGTCCAGGAGAAATATAATGCGAGATATACATGTACTTTAAATGTTCTAGAAATCACATTTAAAAGATAAAAAGATCAGATTAAAAGGTGCCATTAATTTTAATAATATATTTTATTTAACTCAATATGTGCAAGAATTATGATTTCACCATTTACACTAATAAAAGAGAAACATGCAAATTGGTCATCACTCTGCTATGCCCACCAGCCAATCAGGATGAGTATGCAAATTAACCCAAACAAAGATGGTGGGTTAATTTGCATATGCAGGCATGGAGCGAAGATTGAAGGCTCTGGCCCGAGCGAAGACTGAAGACTGAAGAGACTTGGCTTCTCTGCTGCGGCCAGAGTGAAGGTCTGGGTCCCGGGTGCCTGAGGAAAACTGGTGCCGGCAGCCAGGGGAAGGAAGGCCTATTGCATGAATCTCTTCATGCAACAGGCCTCTAGTGTCATTATAAAAATGAATAGAATATTTTATATTCTTTAAAAAATATTGTCTTTAAAATCATAGCACACCTCAATTCAAGCTTGTCACATTTCAAGTGTTAGTAGCCACATGTAGCTTGTGGCTACCATCCTGAAAAGCACAGTCCAGACCTTTTCCTGCCCTAACAGACCTCTCCAACTCCCTTTCCCCACCAAAAATGCAAAATGTGTTTGTAGATGTTGAATTTCCTTGCTCTGGAAGTGTTCGAGCAGAGGCTGGGTGACCACTGCTTGGTGGGAAGATTGTGAGTAGAGACCATCGGATGAGTATTTGGACAAGAAAAGCCTTAAAATCCCTTGCAACCCCAAAGTTCTGAGATGCTTTGAAATTGAGAAGTGAGACATGGAATTATGAGTTTGGAAAGAACTTCCTTCTGTATAATCCATTATATCTCCTGATTTGTAATTTACATCTTCTCTGCTTCTAATAAGAATAAAATGACATCTGTAGGGTGCTCTATAGTTTATAAACCACTCCCATAAACATTAAGTTAGGTTAGTCACTTACTTCTTCACTCATTCAGAAAGGCATGCCGAGTCCCTGCAGTGTATGAGTCTACACGCCAGGAGCTGGGATGCACTGACCGCAGCGGAGGGACAGGCATGAGCCCTGGGCTCACCGAGTATTCAAGCTGTCTTATTGTTCTTACTCTTCTTTACCTCCGATTTCTGGAATCCCTCTTCTTCTTGTTTTACTTCAGTCACCAGGAGCCACAAACCTGGTAGGAAAACAGGGGTCTAACTATTTCCTGATATGAACTATCAATCCATCTCTAAAGGGCAGTTTTCAGGGCTGAGAAAACTGGAGTTGGGGCTCGCTGCTTCTCTGGTGTGATTAGGGCATTAGAAATAAAGATCTGTTTTCAGTGTTGAAGAGAAGCAAAATCTGCTGCCGTTCAGCTACATGTACCTGGACTTGTAATATGTATTAAAAACTCCTTTGCTGTCAGCCAACTTCTAGGTAAACACTTAATCTCCTTTGACTCTCTGCTGTACCTTTTTGTGCTCTATCCAAAATTCTGAACGAAATAAAGCTTTTGAGCCACAGGTCATCAGTTATGATGTTCCTGCTTTAGAGAAAGGAAGAATACAGTCACTGGGGGTCAGAAAACTGGTGCTTGTCCAGGTAGAAAACAATGAGGATTTATGACCAAGAAAAACCACTTACAGAAGTAGTAGAGGCCTGATGCACAAAATTCGTGCAAGAGTAGGCCTTCCTTCCCCCAGCTGCCAGCACCGGCTTCCCTCTGGCACCCAGGACCCAGGATTACCTCCGGGACCTGGGCTTCCTCTGGAAGGTCGTCCAGAAGGACGTCCGGTCTAATTAGCATTTTATGCTTTTATTATTATAGATTTTAGAGATTTGATTATGATTCTTCCTAGTAAATTTGAAAATACTCCAGTCATTCTGACTAGTTCAAGTGTCCCAAACTATTTTGTGAATTTAGTTTCTAAATTCTATTGTATTCAACTTTTCTGGAATGTGCTCTAACAGCTTCATGTTACCACCAGAGAGCAGCAGAGATTTGTAGGTAGTTAATGATACCCTCAATACCAAAAACCCAGGAAGCTTAGCCACTTGATTTGATGCCATTGCAGTTATTAAATTACTGAGAGAAAAAAGAGGCAGATGATTAAGAACCAGAACATTCGAACATTAGCCCATCTCCCCACACTTTCACCCTTTTATCTCTGAGGTGTATGCATAAATATGTAACTTTTATAATTTATGGCATTGGCTGAGGAGAGTTTTTTGACTTTTCTAGTAGCTTTGGAGATATAGGTAAAAACTATATCTAAAAAAAAGGAATTCTTATTTCATACTCATCCATACCATAAACTGAATGATGAACCTTAAGGCAATGAATCAAAGTAAATAGGGCACTGTTCCTCTAGAGTAGGGGTCATCAAACTACTGCCCTCAGGAAAACTATAGGTGTAGATATGTAATATTTATTTATGTTGGCAAAATTACTACAGTGTTTTTTCCAACATGTGGCCTATTTGCTAAAATTTGTTTAAAAATAACAGCGAATTAATAATAAAAATAACCTGTTAATTTAATTTAAGCAAATCTTTGTTAAAAGCATTTAAAAATTGACAGGGTGTTAACTTTCACATATGACATATGGACCAGAAATTTTGTCTGTTAAATCCAAAGTCCATTAAATCGAGGTTCGCAAAATTGAGGGTTTACTGTATTTTAAATTTTATTTTTCAATTATAGTTGACATTTAGTATTTTATATTAGTTTCAGATGTGTAGCATAATGATCAGACAATTATAAACTTTACAAAGTGATCTCCCTGATAATTCTAGTACCCACCTGGCACCACACATAGTTATTACAATACTAGAGGCCCGGTGCATGGAAATTCATGCACTGGAGGGGGGTTCTCAGCCCGGCCTGTCCCCTCTCACAGTCCGGGATCCCTCAGGTGGAAGGCGACCCGGTGATCAGGGAAAGGCGACACCCCCATCACACCTCTGCTGCTGCCACTGCCGGCAGCGCAAGCCTCGGCCAGCCCTGGTTACCTGTGCCTCAGGCCGGCCCTGGGCGGCTGGGGGGCTGAGGGGACTGGGGGACTCTGGCCTTGTTGTGCACCTGCTGCCCTGGCGGGGCTGAGGGAACTGGGCGCCGCCATCTTGTGGCTGTGGGCACTGCCATCTTTGAGGGCGTGGCAGTCAATTAGCATATTCCCTCCTTATTGGCTCTGGGCGCTGCCATCTTTGCGATGGTGTGAGGGTCAATTAGCATATCCCCTCTTTATTAGATAGGATTATTGACTATATTCCCTATGCGTGGCAGTCAATTAGCATATTCCCTCCTTATTGGCTCTGGATTTGTATTTTTTAACCCCTTCACCTCTTTTACTCAGCCCCCAAACCTCCGTATTAGATAGGATTATTGACTATATTCCCTATGCTGCATTTTACATCTCTGTGACTATTTGGTAACTGCTGATTTGTATTTTTTAACCCCTTCACCTCTTTTACTCAGCCCCCAAACCTCCGCCCAGTTGACAACCGTCAGTTTGTTTTCTTTACGTATGAGTTTGTTTCTTTTTTATTTTGTTCTTTAGATTCCACATATAAGTGAAATCATAAGGTATTTGTCTCTGCCTGAATTATTTTACTTAGCATAATACCCTTTAGGTTTATCTATGTTGTCATAAATGGCAAGGTTTTCTTTTTGTGTGTGTGTGGCAGAGTAGTATTCCATTGTGTACATGTAGCACATCTTTTTTATCCACTCGTCCAGTGATAGGCACTTGGGTTGCTTCCATGTCTTGGCTACTGTAAATAATGTAAGAACTCACTATTTAGAAGGCGAGGATACCAATCAGGCATAACAGAAAAACAGAACCTACTTTGAATTTTCAGCAGAGGAATTTATTTATTTATTTATTTATTTATTTATTTATTTATTTAACTTTGAAACAATCACAAGCTCTCATGATCTTGTCACTTTTGAAGTTTATAGGCCATTTATTTGTAGCATATCTGTCAATTTCGCTTTGATCAATGTCTCCTCATGATTAGATTCAGGTATACGTGTTTGATGGGAATACACAGTAGTGATGCTGTGTTCTTCTCAATGCATCCTATCAGGTGGCACATTTTTTTTATTTGTCCTATTACCGATTATGTTCACTCTGATAACTTTCTTAGAAGTCTGTCAGACTTCTCTACAGTAAAACTAATGTTTTCCCATGTAATTACTAAGTATTTGAGGAGAGAGGTTATTTTGAGACTATATTAACATCTTGTTCCTCATCCAACTTTAATTAATGCATAGCAGTATAAATTCTTGATTATGTAATAATGTTCAATGAATGATGTTACTTTTACTATTTTGATGTTCTATTTGTCCCTATTTTGACCAGAAGGAGCCCCTTCCAGCTGTCTCCTGTGTCCTTTTGAAATGCCCCCCTCATTCCTTGAGTACTTCCTTACATTTTGACCCCCAAAGATATTCCATGCTCATATTATTCTTTCCCCAGCACAGCCCTGAAACCGGCCACATCTCTAAGGATCCCAGACTCCTTTTAGTGAAGAGTGACTTATAAAGACCAAGACCTGGCTCTGAGTGTGCTCATTGCTATTGGGGTATTGCCGCTTTCAGACCCGAACGGAGAGGCTACATTCAGGGCGTTGGTTAAACTGGTGACAGGGAAGCTGGAGCCAAATAAGGGTCAGTGAGGCAACCTAGAGAAACCACTAGCACCGTGAGGGGGAGGGCCAGAGGGGGCGCAGTGTGCCCGAGGTCAGGTCATCTGGAAGAAGCTAGAGAAACGCTGGAAGTGTCTAAGGCAGTGGTTCTCAACCTTGGCTTCACATTAGAATCACCTGGGAATCCTGATTCCTGCCACATCCTCCAGAAATTCTGTTTCTTTGTTATGGGGTGGGGCCACAACATTAGTAACAAAGAAACAGAATTTCTGGAGGATGAGGCCCAGAAATCAGGATTTTAAAAAGATTCCCAGGTGATTCTAACGTGCAGCCAAGGTTGAGAACACTGGTATGGGAAACGTGAGCCAGGGAGGAGCTGCAGCTGTGGCAGGCAAAGCCACGTGGAGCGGAGCGGCTTCTCCCTTCCTCGTGCACTCCTATCAGCGCTCAGTGCCTCTCAGTGGCCTGCCTGGGCCAGAATCCAGCTGTCACGGGGCCTGGGACACAGCCTGCAGAATCAGTCCCCTGAGATAGACTGCGGAGGGAGGGGAGGGACAAGAATGGGACGGAGGTCAAAAGCTGGGACCTCACGAGGATACATACATTCTTGTACCCTGGTAATTGCCATTTGAACAAAACAGAAAGCAAGTGGTTTTGTGACTTGAAATGAGCAACATCGTCTCTAATGTGGCCACTTAAATTTGCCATGCTGCAAGGAGCCTGTACCAGCCCATTAGAACCCAGGCATGAATCATGGCCCTTTCTCCTCTTTCCTTTCTTCTCAGGTAATCTCTACGGATTTTGCGAGAGTGAGCACTCAGGCTCTAAGCGGAGTCATCGAATCTAATTCAGCTTTTTACTAGGTATGTTTTTACATTGCCTACTTTCAGTTGAATTGTGTCCTCCCCAAAAGATGTTGAAGTTTTAACTCCCAGTACCTGAATATGTGACCTTTTTTTTTTTTTTGAAATAGGGTCTTTGCAGGTGATCAAATTAAGTGGAGAATCTCAAGGTGAGCCCTAATCTAATACAACTGGTGTTCTTATTAAAAGGAAATTTGGACACACACACACACACACACGGAAGATACCACATAAACATCAACGCAGAGATTGGGTTGATGTATCTATAAGTCAGCAAATGCCAAAGACTGCCAGCAAACCACCAGAGGCGAGGGGAGAGGCATGGAACAGGCTCCCTCGCAGTCCTCAGAAGGAATCAACCCTGCCAACACTTTGGTCTTGGACTTCTAGCCTCCAGAACTAGGAGAGAATAAATTTATGTTAAGGCATTCAGTTTATAATACTTTGTTGTGACAGCCCTAGCTAATTAATACGAAGAATTAGAGGTGGATATTAGTATTCAATCATCTATTGATAAAGTGATACTTGGTCTCCCACAGTGGAAAGTGGCATAATAAAGGGGCTGGAAGAAGAGGAGGCATGGCCTAATGACCTGCTCTTTCTTCTTCACACGTCTGTGTAGGGACAATCTGGTCAGTATTGAGTTCGTTGCTCCCTGTTCCTCCTCTGCCTTCCCTGGTGGGAGGCCTGCCTTTGACCATTGCTGATAATGGCAGCAGTGGTTGGGCAAAGCTGGCAGCCAGCTCTTCTTGTGATGGTGTTCAGGCCTGGCCCCTGCAGCTGGTTAAGGGATGGGAGCCGGGATTCCACGTGTCCTTTTACTTCCCTCTTACATGAGCACGCTTGGCCTCCTACTTTGAGCCTCAGGTTTAAGTAAGTCTGACATTGGCTCTCCACTTGGATAGAGGAGCAGAGTATGGAAAACAGAATGCCCCCGGAATCCATCAAAATGCCACCCTCTGTTCATGGGACAATGTTTCTGCACTCTTGAATACAAAAAAGAAAAAACATATTGCTATTCTGGTTTGTTGGTTTATTTGATTGTTTTGTCTATAGAATGTCACCTGCTAAAGCCAAGTCGAGGTCAGCTTTTAGGTTTTAGGTTTATATTGGCCAAGTTTTCACACATAATATGTTGAGGATTACATGCATTTCAGAAGTTTGTCATCAAATACTGGAGATTAACATTGCATACCTCAGGAGATGACACAAACTAGAAGTATGCAATGTGAGTCATGTGGCAGATACACTGCGGTCCTATCCAAAGAATTGACTTTATGGGATTTGGCCTCAGTAGGGAACATATTGCTGACATATGCTATGTTTTTATTTCATGCTTATAATTATATGCAACACACAGCACAATGCTTCATTGCTATTAACCCTACAAATTCTGGCCTATGGGAATTTGAAATGAGATAGAACTTCTACCTCCAAGTACTTAGATGTGAAACATGTGTCACTGATATTAGAAAAGGTGACAGGACAAAGGCGCTGGGATCTTGGACTAAGGAGCAAGAAGTGGAGCCTAGAGCTTAAAAAGAACCCTATTTACTTTAACAATGGCAATTTCTCTGTTTTCTATATAAAAGTAGAGAAAACTGGTAGGCATAAGGTAGATTAATGGTTCTTGATGTCAGGATTACTTTTCTAAATATCCTCACCTAAGGATATTTTTTCCATTGATTTTCAGAGAGAGTGGAGTGTAGGGGAAGAGACAGAGAGAAACATCGATGTGAGAGAGACACATCAATTGGTTACCTCTGGCACTTGCTCCAACCAGGGCCAGGGATAGAGCCTGCAACCAAGATATATGCCCTTGACTGGAATCGAACCCAGAACCCTTCAGTTCATGGCCGACTCTCTAACCACTGAGAAAACCCAGCTGGGGAAGGACTACTTTTCACTCTTAAAATTATTGAGGGGTTGCCGAAACCGGTTTGGCTCAGTGGATAGAGCATCAGCCTGCGGACTGAAGGGTCCCAGGTTCGATTCCGGTCAAGGGCATGTACTTTGGTTGCGGGCACATCTCCAGTAGGAGGTGTGCAGGAGGCAGCTGATCGATGTTTCTCTCTCATCGATGTTTCTGACTCTCTATCTCTCTCCCTTCCTCTCTGTAAAAAATCAATAAAATATATTTAAAAAAAATTATTGAGGGCTCTGAATGACTATATGAATTATATGACTACATATTAATTAAAGCTATTAATATTTACCATACAGGAAATTAAAACTGAGTAGTTAAAATATTTATTAATTCACTTAAAATAATAATAAACCCATTAAATTTTAACTTAATTATTTTAAATGAAAATTACATTTCCCAAACAAACATCAGTGAGAAGAGTGTCATTGTTTTTCATTTTTGCAAATATCTTTGATGCCTGGCCTTAGAGATGATAACCAGATTCTAATATCTTATTCTGCATTTAATCTGTTATAATCTCTTTTTTTAAAAATTGAGATATAGAAATAAAATCTGGCATAACACAGAGACACAGTTGGAGAGAGAGGGTCTTTTTTTCTTTAAAAAAAATATATTTTATTGATTTTTTACAGAGAGGAAGAGAGAGAGACAGAGAGCTAGAAACATCGATGAGAGAGAAACATCAATCAGCTGCCTCCTGCACATCTCCCACTGGGGATGTGCCCGCAACCCTTATTCTGCATTTAATCTGTTATAATCTCTTTTTTAAAAAATTGAGGTATAGAAATAAAATCTGGCATAACACAGAGACACAGTTGGAAAGAGAGGTGTTTTTTGATGGCCTCTTCAGGTAATTGTGAGTAGTCTTCTTTAATACTATACCAAATTTGAAAGTGGTAATTTCCTAAAGGTGGAAGTTAAAACCGTTTTAACAACTTTTAACATTCTATTGCATTAAAATCTATTGACTCTTTTGTATACCAAATAATGTGTAATAATCATTTATCCATGTGTGATTTTATACTAGCATGCAGTGGTCATTTGAAAAATATTGGTTCACTTAGCTACTTGGGTCTTTAAATGTGAACATGTTTATTACTCAAGGTAAAGAAATCCACGCTACCAATTTGGTGAGAAAAGTCCTTACATATTGGGAAGCTATGAGGTTTATTGTGTTGTATGCAAGTTTCCCAAAATTTTCAATTTCATTTGAAAACTTGAATTTTATCTTTGGTAACAAATACTATGAGCTGTTTTCCAAGAAGTTACAGGCTTCCTTTGTTGATTTTGAAAAAATGTCTGCCAAATACCCAAGTCTGAATAATCATAATTTGCCTATTATTCATTATTTCAAGTAAAAATAATGTTTGCGGGAAGCAGAAAAATGCCCCGCCCCCTGCCCCCAGATGTTTATGCTCTCATCTTTGGGACCTAAACTTTATATGGCAAAAGAGACGTCGAATATGTGACTCAGTTAAGAATTTTAAGATGAGGAGACTGTCCTGGGTTATCAGGGTGGGCCCATGTAGTCACAAGGGTCCTTATGAGTGAAAGAGAGAGGCAGGAGATTTGAAGACGCTATTCTGCTGGCTTTGAACATAGAGGAAGAAGCCACAAGCCAAAAATTGCAGGTGGATTCTAGAAGGTGGGAAAAACATGGCTTTTGCCTTTAGAGCTCCTAAGAAATTTATTGCTGTCATCAGTGAGATTTGTGTCAGACTAGTTACCTCCAGAAATGTAAGATGTTAAACTTGTGCTGTTGTAAGCCACTAGCTTTGTGGTATTTTGTTATAGCAGCAATAGGAAACTAGGGCAGTATTCCATGACAAAAAGTCGCAGAAACAATCACGCAAGAAGTTTTTCTGAAGACAACGTGGCCCTTCTGTGTGCAGTTGAGGCGCTGTGCATGTTCTCCCATCACTTTCTCATGGATCATTGAAGGGAAATGAATAAGTTTCACTACTTCATCAAGGATATGCGAATGTGAACCTCTGTTTCCTTTCTCACTGTGAATGTGTGGTGGGAAAGAACACAATAACTACTAGTTAGTTTCGTGCCTTGGTCTGTGCTAAGGCACCAGTGGTTTTACTCTCTATTGCTTCCATCAGTACAATTAGCAATACAGTCAGAAGGCAGATGATGTTTTAGTTTTCTTATGAAATGAGTTTTGACCCTGTGAATCCCCTGAAAATGTCTGGGAAATAGCCAGGGGTCCACAGTGTGAAGACTGCTGGGTAAATTCTCATATTACAAGAGAATTAAGCAATACCACTCTTCTCTCACATGGAGGGGTGGGAAAAGCCAAAACGCTCTCTACAGACTTCTGGAAAATCTCCACTCTGCCCAACAGTCTTTAAATACCAACGGGAAAGAGGTGGCTGGGATGGTGGCTGATGGTAGCAGGATTGGCCCTGGAGCGGGTGTTTGTGCCTCGGGGGTACTGAGTACCTTTTCTCAAGTTTGAGGTCACTCCATATCCAATTCAAAAAGCTCTGAGTTTTGCAGTGGGGTTTACGTTACAGTGACAGTTCTGTTTCTGGTCCTGCTTTTAAGGTGAGTTAAATACCATCTCAAATCATGATGTGCCTTAAAAACCAGAATAAAAATCAGGAAGCAATTTGGAAAATGCTTTATTGTAACCCACTGTTAACTCTGTTCAGAGGCCAGATGTGCTCCTGAAACACTGAAAAGGCAAACGTGGTCCAAATAAAAGTACTGCAAGGCCCGCAGGTGCCCTGAGCTCCTGCAAGAGGAATTGTGGGCTTTTGTTGTAGTTCCTGTAGTTGGCCTTCTGCACACAGTGGGGGCCAAGTAAATGTCACCGACTGGGAGAAGGACTAGGAGAAAAGTTGGATGTACTTGATGGTGGCAAAGTTTCAAGTAGGAAAAGCTGCTTCATTGCACGTGGATCCTAAAGGGAAGCTGAAGGGTTATATGCCCAAAGTATGGGTTCCTGTATGTCTCTCGTACTTTCTCCCTGTGTGATTTCAGACAGGTTAACTATTTTGAGTCTTGTTTCAATCTTTTGTGAAATGAAGATAATAAAGGTACGTAAGGTTTATTTTGGGGATCTAATAATGTAGCGGTGCATGTTGAGGTATAGTTTGCACCATGCCATTCAAATATTAAATCCAGTATAATCATTAACTTAGATGGCTTTCAGGGCAAGTGTGGGGGCAGCATAACAGTGAGGAGCAGGGTAGAGGAGAGAGAAGCATCAATGATGAGCGACAATCATTGATCAGCTGCCTCCTGCACGCCCCCAACTGGGGATCGAGCCTATAACCCAGGCATGTGCCCTGACTGAGAATCGAACCGTGATCTCCTGGTTCATAGGTTGATGCTAAACCAACCACTGAGCCACGCTTGGCCAGGCGTCAGCTTACTTATTTATTTTTATTTAAAAATTAAGTGTGCAGGTATATGGTAGAGAATAATAAATGGAAATAACATTTATTTTCTGTAATGATTTCTGCCATTTTAGAAGTGGAAATATTCACTATCTTGCTCTGGCCAAAATGTTCATCTGCTGATAAATTAATTTAAGATGCAAGGCACAAGATGTAACTAACAGAACTGGCGAACATGCAGAAAAGGCCGTCTCGTGGTTAGGTCTGTTGGCAGGAAGCCTCAGACATTCGCGGAACAGCAGGGGGCACTTAGGATGGGAAGGAGCATGCGGGGAACTGCTGACAGTGGCTGTGCAAATGGAGTTGAAGGAAATTGGATCCCAGTAAATGCTTTGCTTCATTCTGTGGCATCATCCTTCCTCATTATCATCACCAGATGACAGTTATGTTTTACTTGGCACCTGGTGCCAAGCTAGACCCACGGTGATCAATTTTCCTGAGGGAAATTCTTTTGCCGCCAGAGGCAAGGGACAATTTCCAGATGACGGTTAGTCCCTCCTCTAAAAAGCTCAGTTCTCCTCGTACAATGACCACAGGTCCTGGATCTCTAGCTGAGACTTAGTTTTGTGTAATTTTATTCTTTTCAATAAAATGATTAAACAAATCTCTCACAATTGATCCTCATTTATAAGAATATACATATATGTATATATATATATATAAATATATACCATTGAATATTACATAAATAAATTTACAAATGAGGGGGCAAAAGACTCCTTTGTCAGATCAGACTTTCCAAATTTTGGGTCAGAAATCATGGTCATTTAAAGGTCAGGCAAAAGGCAGAAAAACTCAATGGTACTAAAGTGGGTAGATAGAACTACTTAAGAATGAACGAACATATCAAATGGATACAGGCCAGTCTTGTCTGAAAAAACAGCATCAATTTGTAGAAGTATGTTTAAATATATCTGCTTTTAATGGGTATTCTTCTAAATGTGGTTTTGTTAGCAGAGTACTTTTTTTTTTTACAGCTGGAGGGTTATTCATAGTTAAGGTAATATTGACAGATCAATTTGTGAGAAGCAGCAAGACAGGTCCTACTTCCTGTTGAGATCCTTTCTCAGAGCATCTCTGCTTCTCATCGATTGCTTTCTTTTTCCCTGTTGATTTTCATGGGCAAGACTTGACCAGCAATTGCTGGTCTGAGTTCCTTTCATGCTCTTATGACCTGAACAGCATGTCAACTACCTTTTATTTCTCCTCCTTTAGATCTGAGCTGAGCAGTTGATAAAAGTGAAATCATTGGTTTCAGGTTCCAGCTTGAGTGCAATTTATTTTTCATTTATTTAATTTATTTAGTTTTGAAATTTACTGATGAGAGAGATTTATTTTTCTTCTTATTTATTGCATCCTTTAATTGATTCTTATATGTGCCCTCCCCGGGGACCAAACCTGCAACCTTGATGTATTGGGTTGATGCTCTCACCAACTGAGCTACCCTGCCGGGGTCTCAATTTTTTTTAAACAATAGAGAAATGTATTGTTTCATATAATATAAAGTCAAAGGTAGGGAAACTTTCTGGGTTTGTTGATTTCACACAATGACTTTAGTAAAAAGCACCACAGTACATAGACTAGCAGTGCAGGCTCCGAAGCTAGACTGTTGGGTTTACACTCCCAGCTCTTCCACTTACTGGGTGTGTGACTTTGAGCAGGTTACTTATCCTATTTTGCCTCACAATCCTCTTTTTCTCTATTGAATTTATTGGGGTGACATTGGTTATTAAAATCATATAGGTTTCAGCTTGAGTCCAATTTTGTCCCAGTCCCTCTTAGTGCTCTTAGAACCATTGAATATTTGTGCCTTTTGCTGGATTTTTTAGGTGACCATAAAGTCTGAACCAAAATATTGAAATGTGTAATCTGACAAGGGACATATGTTGCCTGATATGTGCATTTATTTATTTAAAATGTCTTATAAATGGGGACAAACTATGTCTCAGATTTAATTTCCAATTTAATGATCACTCCCCCACCCTGTGTTGAGTAAGGGGGCCATGGGTCATTGGCTTTTATAGATCTTTGTTGAGGTGACTCTTGCCTGTCCACATGGCCCCTCAGACCTGAGACTCTCTCTGCTGATGCTATGCCATACCTCGGGCACAGAAATGTCAGTGAGGCAGTCATGGTCCCTTCTGCCGCAGTTATTCTCTCTCTGGCATCTGACCCACCTCCACCCCCAGCCCCGGTGACTCTGCTGGGAATCAGAAGCAATCTCCTTGCTAATTGAATCTGTTCACTGCTGATTCTGTTATAAACCCTCCGAGACACCATTTTCTTTCTTTTTAAAAAAATATATTTTTATTTATTTCAGAAAGGAAGGGGGGAGGGAGAGAATAGAAACATCAATGATGAGAGAGAATCAATGATCGGCTGCCTCCTGCACGCCCCCTACTGGAGATTGAGCCTACAACCTGAGCATGTGCCCTCAACTGGAATCAAACCAGGGACCCTTCAGTCTGCAGGCCCATGCTCTCGCCACTAAACTGAACCAGGCAGGGCACCATTTTTAAAAAAATGTTGCTTCCTTTTACAAAACTTAAATTTTTTGGGAAAAAATTAAAAACAAGATTGTGAACTTTTATGGGTTGAATTGTGTCCCCCCAAAGTATATGTTGAGGTCCTAACCCCAGTACCTCAGAATGTGACCTTATTTGAAATAGGGACATTGCAGATTAGTTAAGACGAGGTCATAGGGGAATAGAATGGACCCCTAATTCAATATGACTAGTATCCTATTAAGAATCTAGCCACACGAAGACAGAGACACAAGAAAGCCACTATATAAAGGTAGAGAATCAGAGCGAGGCATCTATGAGCCAATGAAAGCCCAAGGTTGTCAGCAAAGCCCAGAAGCTAGGAAAGGCAAGGAAGGATTCTCCCTGCAGGTTTCAGAGGGAGCAGGCCCTGCTGACATCTTGATTTCAATCCTGTGGCCTCCAGGACTGTGAGAAAATAGTTTCTGTTGTTTAAACAAACAGTTCATGGTACGTTGTTATGGCAGCCCTAGTAAGCTAATACATACATCATTGATTTATGAATTTTTTTCATGTTTTTTAAAAATTTGAGGTATAAAATACAACAATAAGGCACACAAAGTGAAAGTGCACACATTTTAAGTGTGTTGTTAAATTTTGTGTGTGCACATTCCAGTAGATGCTTACATATACCCATGTAGCCAATAGATAAAATACCTCTAGGACCCACGAAGGCTCCCTTGGGCTGCAACACCCAGTCAATACCATCTTCCTTGACCCCAAGAAGTAACCGCCATTTTGACTTCTATATCTGTTCGTTCTGCTTATTTCTGAATTTTGCATAATCATAAATATATGCTCTTTTGTCTGGCTGTTTCTGCTCAACACAATGCTCCTGAGATTCATTCATATTGCAGTGTGTGCCTGTAGTTCATTGACTTTAGATTTAAGAATAATATAGTCCTCCATGCTACTCTGGACAGAAATGAGCTCTTTCTTGCTTTACAATGTAAAGTTACTTCCACGAATAGATTTAATTTTGTGATATAGTCTAATGAGCTGAAAATGACTAGAGCTGTCACCACAAGAGTTGAAATGACTCAGATATTTTAATAAATAATTGAATACACATATGCTTAACATCTGCCACTTGGTAGAATAAAATGAGCTATTGTAGATGAATTGTGCAAAAAGAGACATGCATATACACTGCATATATTACTAAAAAGGCTCATCTGGAGCTATTGCTTAATTCTAGAAAATTTCAGAAGTTAAACAAACATTTGAACTATCCGAAATCATAGTAAGTTCTCTTCAACCCAGCAATTACACTTCTAGGAATTTGTCTCAGAGAATAACTAAATGTGCAAAAAGATTTAGCGACAAGAGTGTTACATTTATTATTGCCAATTGCAGGGGGAGGGTAAGAGCAGAGTGAGAGAACTAGTGGTAGGGAATAATACGAATTCTCAGTAATTTAGGAGGATTGGATAAATAAGGTTAGGCACAGTCACAAAACCAAACCAACTTAATGGTTTGTTCATCTGTCCTCAAAGTTTGGGCATTTCCACTTCAGATTAGCAATGAAATATTTGCAATGCCCTCACATTACCCGTGTGTTTTAGAAGAAGATTTAATGATGTGAGAATGTTGCCTGCTTATTGTTTATTGGTAGGGTTGTTACTAAACAATAAACACAAGGATGATCTCATTTTAAAAACAACATTGTGTAAATTCAGAACAAAGACTAAGAGGCGGAATACCAAAATGTTAATTAAGAGGGGTTACTTCTGAGATAGGATTATGGGTGATGTAAATTTTCATCTTTGTGCTTCTGGTTTCCCAAACTTTTGATAGTGTTTTTAAAATAAGAAAAAAAAGTATCAAAGAAAAAGAATAGAAAGTAACCACCTGTTTTAAGGCCATGTTCACTTTGCAACAGATAATGTGATCTCAAAGCATAGCAGCGTTGGTTCGTGAGAACATCCGTCTGAGATTATCTTTAACATGACCCACCTCCATTGTATATTACTTCATACAAGCAAAGCGTATATTCGTTCTGAATACCTCCAGGAAACTCAGACTTTTTAACTTAAAAAATGCAATATATATTCAAGTCTAGTGTACCATACGAATCTCATGAGCCAGGTGGAAAGTTTAACCTGCATGACCCATCCTGCTACTCTGCTTGTTTTGGGAAAGAAGAGGTTGTCTCCATCTTGGAACTGGCAATGAGTATACTTAGGTTTACTAGGGGGAGGAAGGATCAAAGAGGGTAAGAAGTTGGAAGAGGGATGCTTCCAGGTGTTTCAGCTTTAGATAATTCAAAGATGGGCCCCAAATCATCATTTCAGATTAAGATTGAGTGTGAAGAACTGAGATCAATCGATCTGTGTGGAAGCTCAGGGGTCTGGGGTAGAAGATTGGGGGTGAGGACTATATGGACCATGGACCATGAGCTGCCTCCTATTTGCTCTCTGGGGATGTGCATTTAGACTTTGTCATCTCCAGTGCTTCTTGCTTTTGTGTCTTTAAAAAATATAATATTTTATATATTTCTCTTGTCTGTTAGAGGTGAAAGTCGATATCTGATCTGTTAAGACTTTCTTTCAACATCTGGTGTTCACTACAGTCCTATGAAGTTCATTGGTTTTATTCTCATTTGTCTTCAAATCTAATGCATTTCCACTTAAGCTCAATAATTTTATGGAAGCTGCAACAGAATAAAAATATTCTTTTTTCAATCTTTCTCTTATATTCACCATGCTTATTTCTTAATCTTTCTCTGTCTCTCTATCTGTTTCTGTCACACACATATACTCCTAAAGCCATCCCTACTGAGACATTAAAAACCCAGATTTGCTACAACCCTACCTATGAAAATTCCACTCCTTCCCATTTAATTTCTTCACCAAACACTACAATTCTTCAGATCCAGACCCAGAATGCAGAAAACCATCCTCCTCCCCATTCTTTTTTTTTCAACTTTCATACATTTTATTAATTTTTTTTTTAGATTTATCTTTATTGTTGAAAGTATTACAGATGTCCCTCCCCCCTCCCCCATTGACTCCATTGACTCCTTCTAGGGGTCTGTGTCCATGGGATGGATATATATATATATATATATATATATATATATATTCTTTGGCTAATCTTTTCCCACCCATCCCCACCTTCCCTCTGAGATTCCACAGTCTGTTCCATGCTTCTATGTTTCTGGATCTATTTTTTCATCAGCTTATTTTATTCTTTAGTTTCCACATATGAATGAGATCATGTGATGCTTGTCTTTCTCTGACTGGCTTATTTCGCTTAGCACAGTACTCTCCAGATCCCTTCATGTTGTCTCAAAGGGTGAATTCCTTCTCTCTCTCTTTTTTTTTTACTGCTGCATAGTATTCCATGGTGTAAATGTACCACCGCTTTTTATCCACTCATCTGCTGATGGATACTTGAGCTTTCCAGATGTTAGCTATTGTAAATTGTGCTCCTATCAACATAGGGGTGCATGCATTTTTTTCTGATTAGTGTTTTGGCTTTCTTAGGATATATCGACCAGGTGATCCCACTCCTCCCCACTCTTGATCTGTTTTGTTTGTTTTCTGCTGCTGTAAACTTTCCTCCTCCCAGTGGACATGCTGATTCTCACCCATTTCCTTCTGAGGCAGAGGTGGGGCCTATTCCTTAAGACTGAATCACAAGACATGGACACAGGCCTACCTTATAATGAGATGCCAGAAGACACACTCCATGCATTTAGATGTGCTTCTACCCAATAGAATTCTCAAAAACTGTGATGCAGTTGCCACCTTGGCTGTCTGTGACCAGAAGTGCAGGGACAGCTGGCCCTGTTGTTTGATGAGGGCTGGTCTGTTTTTTGCTGTAATTGGGTTCATTGCCTGAGCTGATGGTTGCTAGCAAATTGGAGACTCAGTCTTAAGGTCCTTCTTCTGCAATCTTACTCTTACGGAGTGCTTCTGGCAAGGAACTTTTTATTTGCTATTGTAGAGCATTCTCCATGGATTTTAGTAATTTAGAATTCAGACAAGAAAATTTGCTTGGCCTATTGTAGTCTTTTTTTTCCTGTCAGTTGTATTTTTTTATGTTTTTACCACTGATGTCTGCTTTTGTAATGTTATCTCTTCTTTTTCCAATTGATTTTCCAGTGAATGTGACCAAGTTTGTGATCATTTTCATGATCTCTGGTTGCCAAATTTTGCAAATAAAAATACAGTAATGCAGTTAAATTAAAATTCCAGATACACAGCAAATAATTTTTAGTATAAGTATATCCCATGCAACGTCTAAGACATATTTATACTAACCAATTATCACTTATCTGAAATTCAAATTTAACTGAGCATTCTGTAGTTTATCTGGTAACTCGATTTCCATGTGACTTCAGAGCCTGTCCCCACTTAATGACTCCTTCTCAAAGAAAAACCCAGGAGAGCAAGCCAAGTGAGCCATGTTGTCCCCTTCGTGGTCACAAGTTGTTGGTGCAGGAAGTTAAAATTTCAGGTGGAAGTGAGTCTTCCGGATCATCTTTAGAATTTTATATGCTCTACCCAAACTCTGGGCTTGGTCCATGATGTTCCTTATGTCTGCGGTTGCCCCTTCCTCCTCTCAAACTCCAACCCTCTCTCTCTGAACCCTGGCTCTTGCTCTGCCTTGCTGCCTAGCTCCTAGTCCTTCTTTGAGTTTCAGTTTTAAGACCATTGCTTTCCTCTGATAACCCTTCCTTGACAACACAAATATGAAGAGGTCGCGCCCACCCTCCGCATGTTCACAGCATTCTGAACTTCTCCACAGAGAACCTGCTCATGGCATTTCGTCTGTTGTATCCTCCACAAGGTCTAGCACATCCATGAATGAATGAATGAATGAATGCATGAATGAATAAATGAAGGACTGTGGAAACTGGGGGTGAAGAAGGGTGAATAGATGAACTGAAGAGTCTTCAATATAAAAATTTATAGAAAATACTTGATTATAGACAAACATGCTTGATTCTAGGACAGCGTTTCTCAACCTGTGGGTCGCGGCCCTTCGGGGGTCGAACGACCCTTTCACAGGGGTCGCCTAAGACCATCGGAAAACACATATATAATTACATGTTGTTTTTGTGATTAATCCCTATGCTTTAATTATGTTCAACTTGTAACAATGAAATTGGGGGTCACCACAACATGAGGAACTGTATTAAAGGGTTGCGGCATTAGGAAGGTTGAGAACCACTGTTCTAGGAGAATGGAGCAAAGCTAGAGAGGAGAGATGTTTTTTAATAGAGCAGATACCTATCAACCATATTGTTCTCTGGCCCAGGCTTCATGGTGTTGTGCTTATGTTCCAGGCCAAGAGTCAGAGGAGAAACAGCCATTCTGCTAAAATCTCCACAGGTGTAAACTGCATCAGACATCACTGGCTGTGTAACAGCAGCGCTCTGGGCACAAAGGTATGAAGGTGGTGATGGGTTAGCTCACGACTCTGGAGAGTCCCAAGACAGGTACTGCCACTTTAGTGAGTTTGAGCAGGACAGAAGAAAAGAGCAGACACCGTGGCAAATACAAGCATTAGTGCCCGTGCCCCCTGGAGGCTCCCAGAATTCTTCATGTGTTCTCTAAGAGGGGCCAGAGTTTTGGCAGAGTTGGGGGAGAACAAAGCCAGCAGATCCAGTTAATAACATATGGTGACCCTATTCTTAGCTCCTGCTTGGTGTGGTTGGGGAGACATCCACTGTATCCATATTCACGAGCTTCTTTGTTTAAAACACTCATAAATAAAGATAATGGTTACTTCTTCCTCATGTACTCTACAGAGGCGTTTATAGCTTCTCTCTGTAATGAGTTACAGGCCGAGAAAGAGTGGAACATTTTATGAGTTGAAGGAAAATAGAATAAACTGGACTTGTCCTGACTGGGAGCATGGTTGTGGCCATATGTCACTTAAGAGTGTTCTTTCTTTTTTCTTTTTCTTTTTAGGTATATTTAAAAAAATTTTTTCTTTTTTTTTTAAATTTAAAGTCTTTATTGCTTAAAGTATTACATATGTCTCCTTTTCACCCCATTGACCTCTCCCTGGCTGTTCCCACCCCCCAGCAGAGGCCCTCCCCCCCCCCCCCCCACACACACACTGTCTGTGTCCATGGGTTATGCTTATATGCATGCATATAAGTCCTTTGGTTGAACTCTTACAAGAGTGTTCTTTACTAGCATTTTTAGGAGAAATGATTTGCTTCTTATAACAGAAGACCTTTCAGATAATTTTCTATGCTTATTTCTAATGAAAATTGCTGGAGGCTAAGACCAGCAGGTCATAATAAATGCAAGAAGTCCTTAGAAGGCTGATAGACTTTGATATTCAGCAGGACTGAGAATTAGCATTGTATTACCCTGCTGTTGGCTGAATAGCTGAAGGCAATCCCCTAAACTGATAATCCTTTATTATTTACCAAACCTTACCATTGATGTCTGTTTGCTTTGCCAAAGGGCAAATGTATATTCTAGTAAATAAAAAGCTGTGGGTCTGGAGATTCAGAGAGCCACTCTACTAGAGAAGAGGTTTCTGCCTGGTTCCCCATGCCTTCCAAATTTATATTTCTTGTCTAGTGTATCCGTTTATGTCGCAGCCCCTTCTCCAGATTCCTGAACTCTCCTACAAAAGACTGCGGCAGAAAATAGTTCACAGTTGCACAAAATAGGAAAGATGTGTCTCTTTTTCCTTTGAATTTGGATAAAAATGAGTGAATGAAGTATAAGATTATAAGGTGAACACATTCTGGTGTCCCTTGGTATTTTCCCCTCTTTATTATCTAATGCAATGCCAACATGTATATATTTCTACTGAGACAGTAAATGGAAGGAGAAACAATGTTGTTTACAACTATTTTTTTATATTTGTTTTTGGATATATATGAAAGGGAAATAGTTGTAATAGGTGGGCAAAAGGAGGGTTAAAAGGAAATAGTCAGCATTTCACTTTCCTCCCAAATCTGTTTGCAAATATAAATTTACATAGAGGCTATGGGCAACTTGGAAAGGAGGTTGGACCTCTGACATACTTCCTGCTCCCAGGTTCTCTTGACCCTGGCCATTCATCATGGTCTCCTGGGGACTTTTAACCCACTGATCCTACAGGACTGTGCCAATTAAACTGGAATTTCTAGGGTGAGCAGGTGTCATCTTTTAAATAAAAATTCCCAGGTGATTCTAATGTGTAACCAGGGTTGAGAACTACTCTTCTGTAATGTATAAAGTTATTTGCAGACCCAGAGTGTTGACAATTGAGGCCAGACTTCAGGAAAAGACTCTAGGTATCTGAAAGACAATTCACTATGAAGGCCTGAAGACCCAGCGAGGTGGTGGTTGGTGGTACTTGTGCAGCTAGACATCGTGCCAGCTCTGTACGTGTGTGTGCTGTACCCATAGACATAGCAAGAGGTCCCTGCATATCATAAACATCTGCACACAGAGGCCAACACTATTTTTCCAGTGTCTTAGGAAAGTGTTTTTTTGATGCTAGGTAACCTATTAAATGAATGTAAATTATAGAAAAGGAAACAATGAACCAAACCTGACCCTTCAAATGTGGGCACACATGTGTGTTTATGAGAGAAAGAGAGAGAAAGAGAAGAGGGGGTGGGCATGAGGGAAAGAATATGAGAGTCTCTAGATATTCAATTTTTTTCTGAGAACTTATCCATTTATCCTAAGTATAAAATAGAGAGGGGAAAATTCCCAATTTGAAGAAGCACTGTTGCCCAGATGAATCAGTTGAGATCACTGTGGCAGTTCTATAGATCCCATGGCTGTGGCAGGTGGTAGAGAGGCTGGTGGGAGTGGAATAATGAATTATGGAGTTCTCTTTATGGGACTTGTGGAGCCCAGGTATGAAATCTTTGCTTAGCTAGTCTTGGTGGTAAATGAAAGTGTTATATCATCAGGGCCCAGGGACCATTCCACTTTGGATTCTGGGATAATTTTGGAGAGGCAATGACTTTTTGGCTTGGAGAATCTCTAAGGTATTTTGACCATATGGATTCTACTATCTCATGGGAGGAAGGCAATGTCCTGGCGCAAGTCTGACTCAGAGAAGGAAATAGCCATGAAGATTTTGTCTCCATAATGTGACTTCTACAGTGTCCTCACAATCCCTTCCACTCAGTCAAATTATAACTAATATTCTATTAACAAGAGAGGCCAGAGGGAGAAGTGTCTGTACATCTTGTCCTAATAACATCTTTGACAGCATGGCCATAACTCCATTTTAAATCTTTCCCTGCAGCAAGGTTAGTTTTGCACCTGAAGAACTCAGGTTACCTACATTTTACAAGGAGCTGGGTCATGGGTTCCTACCTGAGAGTCCAGAAAACTTGTAGGCGAGAAGGTGTTGAGGTAACAGAGTTTGCCTAAAGCCATTGGTTGGAACCAAAGAAGAAGAAAAGGAAAGATAATTTATAAATGTGTATATGAAGCCCTTCTACTCTGAGGAAATATTTAATTCATGCTTGAATCATAAAGCAAGTGTTGAAGGTTTCCTTGAGGTCTGTTTTATTGATCTTGTTTTCCTATTAGTCTTCCATTAATTAATATTAAACTTTAACAGCCTCAGACATCTGCACCCTAAATATATCAATGATCTTCAATTCCCCTAATTACTATAATGTTGTAGGAATCATATAGTCTTGCTTGTGGGAACCTCCCATTGGCCCCTATTTATTTCACAAAAATAATGAGAAAGCAACAGTCACAACTTTGGGGTAAATTTTCAGCCTTGAGCAGCACCTCAGGGGACTTACCTGGGGTCTCATTCATTTTCATCTAATTTGGGTTATAGCAGAGTCAGCTTGTGAGGTATAAAATCTGGGCAGTGAATTTGCAGTATGATCACTGAGATTTGGTATTTAGTATCAGTGGTGCTATAGCTATGAAGCCCATTCTCTTGGGTTACTCAATGATATAGAGTAATTAAATGTGTCTTTGTCAAGTGCTTACTAGTTTAAGGTTACATAGGTACAGCATAAGAATCTGTACTCATGGAACTTTTCAGTTTTTTTAGGGAACAAGACACAGAACCTTATATAGTAGGGGAAGACAGTCTATGATATATATTAAGCTGAGTAGTTGAGAACATAAGTGGGTAGAAACAGCTGGAGAAAATTGCTTGGATAAGTGGGATTAAGAGAGGTTCCAAAGGCTAGGAAGGATAGGTGAGAAGGCGATGAGTGTATGGCAGTTTTAGAGGTGGGAAAGAGAATGACATGCTTCAAGGACAATGAGGAGACTTAGCTAGAGTATTCATTCCCTGGGGCTGCTATATCAAATTACCACAAACTTGGTGGTTTAAAGCAACAGAAATTTATCCTCTCACAATTCTGAAGGCTAGAAGTTGAAAGCAAGGTGTTGGCAGAGTTGGTTCCTTCTGGAGGCTCTGGGGGCAAAACCATTCCATGACTCTCTCCTAACTGCTAGTGGCTCTCTTTGTTGTTCATTGGCTCATAGATGCATCACTCCAATCTCTGCCTCTATCTTCACATGCCTTCTTCCTTGTGTCCCCGTGTCTTACAATTTCCTCTCCCTTCTCTTATAAGGATACCAGTTATTGGATTTAGGGCTCACTCTCAATTCCTAGAGACCCTTTAGTTATTTATATCTGTAAAGACCCTATATCTAAATAAGGTCACATTCACAGGGGTCAGTGGTTAGGACTTATACATATTTCTTTGAGGGAAACTATCAACCCACTGTAGATAGTAAAGGGAGATAAGGTTTGATAAATGAGAGAAGTCTGATTGTGGCAAGTCCTGAATTTTTAAAAATATTGTATTGGGGATTCCAGCGTAAATATTTCAGTTATCAGTCAAAAAGGACATATTTGGTGGAACAATTATGGGATGGGTTCATGTGGGGTCATTTGCATTGGGGACTGAGGATAAATTATTATGAAGGAAAGAAGAGTGACATATATGAGATGATTAATCTTATGTGTCAACCTGACTGCACATGGGATGCTCAGATTAAACATTACTTCTGGGTGTGTCTGTGAGGGTGTTTCTGGATGAGATTAGCATTTGCATTGGTGGATTCAGTAAAGTACACTGTCCTCCCAATGTGGGTGGGCAGCATCATTCGATCCATTGAGGTCCTGAATACAACAAAATGTGCAGGAAGGAGGAAATCATCCTTTATTCTTTCTGCTTGCCTGATTGAGCCAAACATTGGTCTTCTCTTGCCCTTGCACTTAAATTTGTAAAAAACCCCCCACACCCACAATACCTCTGAAGCACAATAAGGTGAAACACAATGAAATGAGATATGTCTGTATTTGATAAGGAGTTAGTATCCATAACATATATAGAACTCATACAACTCAATAGCAAAATAGCAAACGATTTAATTTAAAAATGGGCAGTATGTCCTGGTGCTTACTAATAGTTGATTGGGCTTCATCCCATGCACTGAAAGGTTGCCAGTGATGTTGTGCTCTCACATAGATGTTTCTCTCTCTCCCTCTCCCTTTCTCTTTTCTAAAAATCAAGACACTATTAGAAATTTAAAAAATGTCTATCTTGAATAGACATTTTTCCAAAGAACATATACAAATGCTCAACAGGTACATGAAAAGGTGCTTGACATCACTAATCATCACATAAATGCAAATCAAAACCACAATGAGATATTACCTCACACCTGTTAGGATGACTATTATAAAAAACACAGAAATAATAAGTGTTGGTGAGTCTGTGGGGAAAAAGAACCCTTGTTCACTGTTGGTGAGATTGCAAATTAGTGTAGCCACTATGGAAAACAGTGTGGAATTTTCTAAAAAAAGAAAAATAGAAGGAGGGCCAAGATGGCATCATAGGAAAACGTAGTACTTGCCTCCTCCCAAATCCCATCAAAATTACAGCTAAAACCACAGAACAATCAACATTCAAAATTGCCTGAAATCTGGCTAAATGGAAGCCCAGAACTAGAGAATTAAAGAAGCCACATTAAGACTGGTAGGAAGGGGGAGGCTTGGAAAGGGCTGGTCCAACATCAGGTGTTTTGTTTGTATCTTGGCTGTGGAGGTTCCGCCCTGTGAGGAGAAAGGGGTCCCAGCCCCATACCAGATCCGTCAGTTCAGGGTACCAGTGCTAGGAAGAGAAGTCCCTGTAAAAACCAGCAGGGATTGTGGCTGAGTGACACGGAGGTTGCTGGAGTCCCAGGTAGTTACTCTTAAGGGGCAAACAGTGTAGGACTTTCTGAGACCCCACCCCAACCAATGTGCAGCTCTACCAAAGCTGCTAGCAGTGCTTTTCCATATGAATGGCCTGTCCTGGCTCAGGCTTCAGACTTTCCTAACATCTTTCAAACACGAAATAGCTGGCCTCAGCATGCCCCATACCTCTGAATAAGTGCCCCCAGGCCCAGCACTAGCAGCAGCCTGCCTTCGTTCAGAGCTTGGCCTCTCCTGGGCTCCTTCAAGCCCAACACAAGTAGCAGCCATCTGCAGATCGCTCTGTAGCTCATGCTGGGTGCCCCCAAGCAGGGCACTGGCAATAGCTGACTTTGCACCTCCCGGGAGGCCCCAGAGCCAATGCACCTGGTGGTCAGCTTCAGACCACACCAGATTACAACCCTACCACATCCATGAGTGACACACTCAAGGGTCAGACTTGGTGAGCACCAAGCCCCACTGAAGCAAGTCCTGCTCTACAGGGGTGTCTCCTGCATGGCAGCTCTTCTGCTGTAGTTGCAGATAGTCCTCATCGCCAATTGGTCTGGGGGTCAATCCCTCCCAATGATGCCAACAGCAATCAAGACTCAACTACAACAGGACAGTGCACACACCCCGGGGTGCACCTAGAGTGCCCAGCTGAGGGAGGCTGAGCCACTGGATCCTACAGGGCACCTGCTGTACAAGGCCACTCTACCAATTGCAGGAGACATAGGATCTCCACCTAATACATATAAACAAACACAGTGAAGCAGCCAAAATGTGGAGACAAAGAAACATGTCACAAATGAAAGAACAGAAGAAATCTCCAGAAAAAGAACTAAATGAAATGGAAGCAAACTACTAGCTGCAGAGTTCAAAATAATGGTTTTAAGAATTCTCAGGGAACTTATTAAGAACTTCAAGGAACTTAGTGAGAACATCAGAGACATAAAAAAGGACCAGTTATAAATGAAGGATATACTAACTGAAATGAATAATTTACAAGGAATCAACAGTAGAGCAGAGGACACCAAAAATCAAATCAGTGATTTGGAATATGAGGAAACAAAAAACACCCAATCAGAAGAACAAAAAGAAAAAAGATTCCAAAAATATGAAGGTAGTGTAAGAAGCTCTGGGACAAAAAGATACAAAATATAAACAATAAAATGGCAATAAATACATGTCTATCAACAATTGAATCTAAAAATTAAAACAAATGAACAAGGACTCTAATGAACAAAATAAACTGATGAATAAAATAAAACCAGAGGCATGGAAACATGGAACCGACTGACTAATCTCAGAGGGAATGGGGGTAGAGGGGCAGGAAGAGATTAACCAAAGAACTTATATGCATACATGAATTACCCATGGACACAGACAATAATTAGAGTGGTGACCTGGGTTGGGGTGGGATCCAGGTGGAGGGGGGCAAAAGATTGGTAAGTAGGAGGAGTATCTATAATACCCTTAACAATAAAGAGTTAAAAATTAAAAATAGAACTACCATATGATCCAGAAATTCCACTTCTGGGTATTTATTGAAAGGAAACAAAAACACTAATTTAAAAAGATGACTGCATCTCCATGTTTATTGTAGCATTACTGACAATAGCCAAGACATGAAAGCAACCTAAATGTTCATCAGTAGATGAATGGATAAAGAAAACGTAATACATACGCATACTGGAATATTATTCAGATGTAAAAAAAGAATAAAATCTTGCCATTTGTGACAATGTAGATGGAGCTTGAAGGCATTATGCTAAGTGAAATGAGTCAGACAAAGACAAATACCACACGATCTCACTTATATGTAGAATGTAACAACCAAACAAAAATGAACTAATAGGCCTGGCCAGTGTGGCTCAGTTGGTTGGGCATCAACCCATGCACCAAAAGGTTGCTGGATTGATTCCCAATCAGGTACATGCCCAGGTTGTGGGCTCAATCCCCAGTGCGGTGTGTGTGTGTGTGTGTGTGTGTGTGTGTGTGTGTGTGTGCAGGAAGCAGCAGATCAATGTTACCCTCTTATATCAATGTTTCTCTCTTCTCCCTTCCTCTCTCTCTAAAAATCAATAAACTATTTAAAAAAAAATCGGTATAGAGAACAGATTGGTGGTTGCCAGAGGCAGGGGGTATGGAGTGGGCAAAATGAGTATAGTTGTTCAGAAGGTACAAACTTCCAGTTAGAAAATAAATAAATCCTGGGGATGTAATGTACATCTTGGTGACTATCCTATATAATAAAAGGCTAATATGCAAATTGTCCCCTTGACCAGGATTTCAACCAGGAGTTTGACCAGGGGGCAGGGCTGTCCAACCTCCCATATCACCTCCTCTTGGCTGGCCTGGCCCAATCAGCCCAATTGGGGCCGGCTGGACCCCACCCATGCATGAATTCATGCACCAGGTCTCTAGTAGTTAATACTAGTAATACTATATTGTAGATTTGAAAGTTTCTAAGATAATAGATATTTTCATAAGAAAAACATTGATTACTGTGTAGAGATGGATGTCAACTAGACATTGTGGTGATCATTTTAGAATATATATAAATATCAAATCATTATATTGTACACCTGAAACCAGTATACTGCTATATGTCAATTATACCTCAAAAAAAGAGAAGGAAATGAATAGTCCAACCAATATAATGTTATATGTCAATTATATGAGAGAGAGTGAGAGAGAGAGAGACAAGGAAATGAATAGCCTACACTATACTGGAGAAGTATTTTAGCAGAGGTGAACACAATAGTAGTTCAGTTTCTTATGTCTGCTTTCTTTCTTGAGGTAAGGAGAATTTATAAGCTGTTAACTTTGTATACTCTGCATGAACTGTTGTAAAAGTTTCAAATGTGCATTCAATTTAGTTGTGTGTTTTTTTTTAACTACCCAAGATTCTAAAGAGAGGGGAAATATTAGCCAGAAAGATTTATTTCAAGAGCAACTTTTATTAATTAAAATATTATTAGCATTGTTCAGTATATACACTTAATAACTTCTTTACTATAGCCATTTGTCATTTATAAACACCATCTGATTAACCCGAATAATTAACTCTGTATTCCCTTCAGTTCCACTTAGTCAGGTTCAGGGGTAAGCACAGATTTTTCTCTGGCTTGTTTTGTAAAATAACTTTTTACAACTTGCTTTCATATGCATTCACACATATAAAAGAAGTCAAAATAATATATTACAGAGCCTCAATTATTATAAATGTGAAATTTAATTTCCTATCCATAATTCATTTAAATTAATTAATAATTAGGTTATCTTTTCTTGTAATACATTACTGAATTACTTTCTTGCCTGCTATAAAATTCTATGAAACCATATATTATATATTAGAAAAACATTATTCTGGATCCAGAGCTCCAGGGGCTTTTTAAGAAAGCAATTTATCTTAAAAGAACAACCAAAAACACTTATGCTTCAAAGGATACTATCAAGAAAGTAAAAAGACAACTGAAATCATATATTTAATAAGGAAGTTATAACCAGAATATATAAAAAGCTCTTATTCACAATAATAAAAAGAAAAATAAAACAATTAACATATGGGCAAATGATTCAAATAGACATTTCTCCAAAGAAGATATATAAGTGACCAATGACCACAGAAAAAATGCTCAACATCATTAGTCATCAGGGAAATGCAAATCAAAACCACATGAGGTACCAATTCACACCCACCAGGATGAATAATTAAAATGGAAAAGACAGACAATAAACAAGTGTTGGTGAGGATTTGTAGAAATTAGAACCCTCATGTATTGCTGGTAAGATTGTAAAATGGTGCAGCCACTTGGGAAATCAGATTGGCAGTTTCTTGAGTGATTAAGAGTTCCCGCCCTAACTGGTTTGGCTCAGTGGATAGAGCGTCGGCCTGCGGACTGAAGGGTCCCAGGTTCGATTCTGGTCAAGGGCATGTACCTTGGTTGGGGGCACATCCCCAATAGGGGGTGTGCAGGAGGCAGCTGATCGATGTTTCTAACTCTATTCCTCTCCCTTCCTCTCTGTAAAAAAATCAATAAAATATATTAAAAAAAAGAGTTCCTATATGAGCTAGCAATTCCACAGCTAGATATATAACCAAGAGAATGGAAAACATGTGTCCACACAAAACTTGTACACAAATGTGCATTGTAGCATTATTAATGATGAGGGGCCCAGTGCACGAAATTCATGCGGGGGGAGCCCAACCTGCACCCTTTCCAATCTGGGAGCCCTCAGGGGATGTCCTACTGACAGCTTAGGCCTGCTCCCCATGGTTCTCTGCTCTCTGTGGACCTGCCTGCTTGATGCCACCACAGGCCCTGGTGTCTGCTCTCTGTGGGGGACTGCTTGCCCTTCGCCGCCAGGGCCAGAGGCAAGCGGGGACATGCTGTCTGTTCTCTGGCTCGCCGCTGAAGGGGCAAGCAGGGCCCTGGTGTCTGCTCTCTGTGGGGGCCCTGTGGAGGACTGCTTGCCCCTCGCTGCCATGGCCAGGGGCAAGCAGGGCCCTGCTGTCTGCTCACTTGCTGTGGGGGACTGCTTGCCCCTCGCCACTGGCAAGGGGCAAGCAGTCCCCTGCAGTCTGCTGTCTGCTCACTTACTGTGGAGGACGTTCCCACCCCGCCCCTGGCCGCTTGTGCATGCGCCGGCTCGGAGTGCCTGGGTCCCAAGGATGTTCCTGCCCCACCCCTGGTGTCTTGGCGCCTGCGCGCATAGGCCTGGAGTAACCGGGGATTGTTCTGGGACCCTGGGGGCTCCGGGCCTACATGCAGGCCTACAGACTCAGAGCGGCCTGGGTCCCGAGGACGCCCGTCCCCGGGACCCAGACTGCTTGGTGCCAGTGTGCATGCAAGTGGCCGCCCACCCTCTGCTGCTTGGCGCCTGAGTATGCAAATTAACCTGCCATCTTTGTTGGGTTAATTTGCATACTCACGCCTGATTGGCTGTGGGGCATCATGAAAGTACAGTCAATTTGCATCTTTCTCTTTTATTAGTGTAGATAACCCCAAAGAGGAAACAACCCAAATGCCTGCCAATTAATGCATGGATGAATAAGATGTAGTGTATCTGCACAGTGGAGTATTATTGGGTCATGTTATGGACTGAATGTTTGTGTCCTCTGAAAGTCATGTGCTGAAGCCCTTACCCACCTGTGCTGATATGAGAAGCTGAGGCTTTTGGGAGGTAATTGGATTTGAATTAGGTCCTGGGAGTGGAGCCCCCATAATGGGATTAGCACTCTTGTAAGGAAGGGAAGGTTCACTTGAGCTTCTTCTCTCTGCCATATGAGGATATAGTGAGAATGTGGCCATCTTCAAGATGAGAAGGAGAGCCCTCACTGAGAACCAAATTTGGCAGCAACTCGATGGACTTCAGAGCCTCCAGAACAATGAAAAATAAAAGTCTGTTCACTCTATGGTATTTTGTTATAGCAGCTTGAGCTGACTAAGGCAGTGAAAAGGAATGAAGTACTGATACATGATAAACCTGAAAACATAATGTTAAGCCAGATACAAAAGACAAAAAAAAAAGCAGTAGCACTCAAATCACCTAGTAGAGATTTGATTGGACCGCAGCATTGCCAATCATTTCTGCCATAGGAGAGATTCTGAGAGAGATCAGAACCTCTCCCTTAGAAGCAGACAACAGCACACAGCACTGCCCTGTGTTTGCCTCTCACACTTCGGACATGGCACCTGCTTACACATATGAACCAGGAGGATATCTCTGTGAGCAGAGGCTGAAACTGGTGTTGTAATACCTGAATGTTGTGAGCAATGCTTTTTAATTTTTAAAAAAGTGGTCCAACAGTCTTGTCTTACTTAAAAAAAATTTTTTTTAGCAAGAAAAAGAATGCATGTAATTAGACAACTCAACATACTAGCTTTTTCATTCTAAAAGCACTTGCAACAAAAATCAATTTTCTTTTTTGGAGGATGGTAGCAATTAATAATTATTGGAATCCCTTGTCCTATGAATGAGTAATGGCAAGTGTCATGAGGCCACTTAAAATATTTATTTGTTTTATTGTGGTAACATACATATAACATAAAATTTACCATTTTATTCATTTTTAAGTGTATTATTTCAGTGAAATTAAATACATTCACATTGTTGTGTATGAGGCTATGTTTTGAAATTTATTTTTTACTTGGTCCCTTTTTTCCCTTTAAAATATGAAAGCCACACTCAAAGTCCATGCACATCCAGTTCAGTGAGGTCAATATTTTTGTAGAGAGAGTGACATCAAAAAGATAATTTTGAATTACTTCATCTCCTATTTCTTAGGTAGGTGGTATGAAGTCTGGATTAGCAAATTCCTGAAGAAAGATTTCAGGATCTGTCATAACTAACGTCAATGGAAAATTCTTTCTTTGAAATCGCCTTGAATTCAGTATACTGTTTAATCCACTTGGCCCACGTGTGTGATACTTGTTAAATTCTTTTACTAAATCTGGGCAGACATAACTATAGCACTGCTTTACTTGCATAGCTGTTTCCAGGGATTGCTCTGGAGCTATTCCTACTTCTCGGCCTCAGCAGTCACCGAATGAAATATATTGCAGCTGCATTGTGATTGACATGTGCTTACCACAGCTGCCAATCACACATCCTTCAGCCACAGGAGGAACTTGAGTGACACCATCTTTACTCTCTGGTACCATACTAGTCACTAGCAGTTTTCCTACTTGTCTTGATGCTCAGGATGCCATTAATGCAAAAACAGCCTGTATGGCTATGCATAAGCCTGAAGTACTGAAGGACTCAACAGTGTTTCAGCAGTATGTTCTGTTTTCTTGATTATCTAGTGGAGGTTTAAGCAAAAGAAAGTAATGACCTTCAGGTTCCGCTTTAAGTATTTAAAGAACACTTGCTCCACAAACCTTTCCATCAGGTCAGACTTCAACTATACCATGTGGACTGGCCACTTCCTGCTACCTGGGGCCTTTTCTAACTTCATTCCAATAAAGAAGTCAAGGATATCACTACTTCCATCACCCTTTTTTACGCTCCATTGCCCACTGTCTTTGACTCCTGGGTTGCAATACATGAAAGGATAATGAACTATGGTCTGTATTAGCATCATGTTCCAGTTTTGTACACTCAGTGCCATGTCCCCCATCTTCATTTTCTCCTGCCCTTTCTGCTATTATTGTCTGGTCTGCTGGCTCGGTTCTGAGATTGGTGATACGGTATAGGGGCTATCTAACCCTCCATAGTGGGGTTACCCTCTCCTACAACTTTTCCCTCTAATGCTGCCTTTCCCCAGAAAGCCAAGATGACCATAGGTGCCCACACCCCAGTCAGGCCCAGGCTGGTGCACACCCAGAGCATCTGTACAATTGTTTTGAATGGAGGTTATAGGGCAGAAGGATAAAATTTTTATTTGTAGGTTGTTGTTTACCTCTTTGCTTATTTTAAAAAACATAGAAATCCAGCCTAGCCTAGCGAGGGTGTCATCCTTAATTTTGACAAGATGAGAAACAAAGTATAAAAAGAGCCAAATAGTGGCAGTGCATAGGCTAAGATCACTTAGGAAAATAAAAGCCCTGGGGACGGTGAGATCATGAATGATGCAACTTAAGTGTGGTCACAGATCAAATGTTTAGGACTCAGTGGTCGGCAAACTGCGGCTCGCCAGCTGCAGTTTGCCGACCACTGGTTTAGGTTGACTGTACTGGTGGGAGGTGACGTACCTGGAGGAAGGCAGGGAACGGCACAGGTGAAGAAACGGTGCAGGTACATGTGCAGAAGTTGCTGCATTGAGTGGGTTTTAACGGATTAGCTTTCTGGGCAATGCTCTCAAACCAAGACACATCTGAGTGAGCCACGTGGTTAAACCAAATAGCTCTGGGAGTCTCACCTGAGGCCTATTAAAACAGACTCTCCAAGGGTGGCATTTTTACCTTTAAAAAACTTTACAGGAGATGGATTGAGGAAGAAATATTTGAGCTAGCACAATTTATTTGCAATGTTCCAGAAACGGGTTTCTATCTCTAAACAGCAAGGAAGTGGCCTGAAGCATTATACAAAGGGAAGGAATTATTGTTTTCCACTCAGTAATCGGGTGTGAACTCAAGAATGCAGTTGTAAGCCTGTTGAAGAACATGCTAATCAAAGAAGGCATGTGATGAAATGGGGTAAGAGAGAAAGGCTTTGAGGACACTGAGCAGATCAGAGGCAGCCGGTGGGCCGCTGCCATTGGCCTGTCGTGGGGGCAGCTCCTCGGTGGGGGAGGATGGCTCTCCAGAGCAGCGGAATGGGGGTGGGTGCAATGACAACACAGTTCAATACAGAGTAAGATTGAGTCGAAGAGGCCAAATCAGGCTTAGGAGTTGGCTCAAATCTGACATTGTGGCTCACGATGCAACCTCTGTTATCTTGGTTTGATTCCTAAGAAAGGAGAGTTGGTTACCAAAATAGAACCACAACTAGGAATTATGTGTTTGTACTGAGCGGTAGGTGCATATAGGATGACTGCTTTATAAACTTGGATATCAGCGTAGCCACTGTATTTGATTTTAATTATATGAAAATTTAATGCACGAAAAGCTTCATGAAATCAGAGACTGTCTATTTTGTTTGTCGCTGTGCCCCGGCTCTCTAGGACAGTGACTGGAACATAGTAGATGCTTGTAGAAGCTCAATAAATGTTGAATGAGCCCATTGTCCCAAAGAGGAAGGGAAGAACACCAGAACCCAGGTGAAGCCGACCACCCACCACGTTGGAACTACACATCATCGTCCCCTTAACAGAGGCACCTATAGAATTGATGTTGAAGTCTGATCTTCAGTTAGCTGTTTATCTTATTTATTCTTCTGTTCTTTTTGGTAAAAGTTAGTGTCTTAATTCTTTCTTCTTCATAGTTAAGATCAATTCTCAAATCCCTCATTCATATGAGAAGTAAAAAGTGTCAAGTTTCTGTTTGCTATTATTTTTCCGAGGGTCCTTACATTTTCTAAATTGAAAAGATAATGTCACAGCATGGCATTTGAATTCTCATTTTCATAATGGGGGAAGGCTTATTTGTCAACAATAGATTGTTTTTGCTTTGGAATTCTTACTGACATGTGAAATTTTGAGAAATGGTGTGCAAAGTGATCTGACATACATTAGAACTCTGGACAGAAAATGAAACTCTCAGCAGAAAAGAGAAGTTACTATGGGCTTACACAAGAATAGATTCTATTTTTGTCCTTTCTCTTCTTTTCCAAGGAAGTGGCAAAGAACAATTCCTTTTTCTCCCTGACTCTGAGGATATGTTGTATGTATTGGCAATTCTTTCCCTCACTCATAAAGGAGCCATGCTAATAGTAACCAGGATCTCTTGGCATTCTCAGCATTTGATTTGATTCTGAGGAGAATAAACCAGGTACGACTGCACAATCAAATAGTATGTTGGAGTGTTTGCCTAATTGAATATGGGCAAAGTCAGCCATAAATTCCAAATATTTCATAGACCACCCAGCCAGAGAACTCTGGTGGGGCCTACACACACAGGAAACCGCCACTAAGAGACAGACACTTGGGATTAAGCAAGTCATACTCACCAGCTGCTGACAGGCATTGGCAAAGCTTCAGTTGTCGTTTGCTTTGTGTCCAGAGCCCACATCAAACACACTGCTGCAATTAAGCAGTGTGTCTGCCACAGTAAGTTTCGTGGAAATGTTTTCTTGCACTTCTCTGATGCATACAAATGAGGTGAAAATTCTGTTTTGCTTTCTTCAGAGCCTGAAATATAAAGATTATAAAGGATGGATGTGATCATAACATAGCAGCTCTTGAAAACACATTCTGTAGCTTAAACCCAACCATTACCTTCCCATGAATGAGTTATCCACTATTATGAGTTTATGAAAAACCTATGCAACCAGGCTTATGTCTTCTTCTGCTGTTTTTAGTTTGAAGTTGTGACAATTTACTCCCCATTTTTCTTTCAAATGAGAAAATTGGTGGAAATACTTTGTAAGCTATGAGGTGCCATTCGTTCTTAAACCACCATGAGTTCCAAGGTTTTGGAAATTGCATTTGGCACTGTTTAAAGCAAGGACTTCTTAGTGCTTATTGATTATGTTTCTTGTTGTAGTTCACCCAGCAAAAGTCTCTCGTCCAGGGTATATGTCTAAAAGAAGCATATTATTCCTTGTGCTTGCATTGCTGCATGCTTTGAAGAAAGGGCTCTTGTAACTACTGGCATAAGCCAGAGCTAAATCTGTGATTCAAGTAATGTCCAAGGCACTTCTGCTTAGATAATTATATGAAGCCAGGTGGGATTAATTAGGGACTCTATATGCTCATGACGGAGACACCAGTTTTGGTTCCGTTCCCGTGGCTCCCTGGCGCCACTGTTAATCTCAGAATTTTAGGTGGTGATGGCAGAGTCCAGACTCACCAGCACCACCAGGGAACTTCAAGGAGAGTGTTAAGACACCAGGGCCTAGACACCGCCCTGCGACTGCTGTTTTGCCCACATTTGTAAAGCGGTTGCTTCAGTCAGAGGAGCAGAGCCTGGGGAAACCCTGCCTGAGGACCAGTGATAGTGAAAGGGCAAACCAGGGTGTGGTGGCAGCTGCAGCCACCACCGGTCCTGGGACTTTGGGAGTTTTACCCGGGTTTTCCTCCTGCATTTGTGGAGACCTGATTCTCAGACCTAGCTCGGTTCTTAAGAGGTGGGACCTGGATGGAATGGGTTGAGGCCCAACTAAGGATTTGGGGCAGAGAGCAATTTATATTCTTGTTAAAGGCTAGGTTTACTTGGGATGCAAAGAAGTGTCTGAATTCTTCAGGCCAAACCAGCTGGTGGAGAGCAAGAGCTCTTATGTGAAAGGTTAGTAACAGAACAGGAAAGATGGAGCAAGCTGGGCAGAGCCCGGAGAGCCCTTCTGAGGCAATGGTGCTTTGATCCCTTTAATTCCGTTTGGCCTGAAGTATGTGACTGATGGGGAAGAAATGTTCCTTTTACTTTAGGTCCTCATTGCCTATAGCTCTTTACATCTGAATCATTGGATCTGAGAACTTAAGTTACGTGAGGATTTAGAGACCCATCCAGAGGGAGCTTGTCCTCCTCCTTACCATCATCAGGTGATATTTTGATACACTTATTTGGGGAATATTCCTAACACAGAGGTCTAGACATCAAACTTCCGGAGTAGAAAACTTCCATGGAAATAATAAGCCAGATTTGTACATCACATGCTTATTTCTAAAGACAAATACATACATATCAGTTCACTTGTACAATCATAATAGTTGTCAGTGAGGAGGAAGGCATTAATGCAGCTGGACTGTGACCCAGTTCCCTGCCCCCTCCCCAGACTACCAGGGGGTTCTCCACATGGGATGGGAGGAAGAAGGCAGGACACTTTATCTAATCTCCTAGTCAGTATAATTCTGGACCTCTAGGTGAATACACTAATAATAAATGCTAGCCGGAGGGTCTCCTCTATAGAATTCTCTTAACAAGATGTCCTTGAAAATTGACATGAAATCTGGGGGAGAAAGGAGACATATTTCATGAGTGAAATGTTCCCTGGCTCTGTGAGATAATCCCATAAGCCCCCATTGGAGAGTCATCCATCACTCTGGGCCAGAGAGTGTGTGCTCATCATAAGGAAGGAGTAGGGAGCCACCCTTGGTGCCCAGACTTCTCTCTGCTTTGTCTGAGCCCCTGGATTTCATGAATCTTTTACATCATTATGAACGCTTGGTTCTAAGATCTTGATTTCTGTGAGTCTGATCCTTTGCATAGCTCAGGCATTAGTCAACAAGAGCAAAGGAAACAGAGAAAATGGTTCCAAGTACATGTGCCCGACTTCTAAGATCTACTTATAGGTCTTAGTTTTTTTGTGTGACAATTGTCCACATTTAATTTATAGAGAAGAATAACAGGAAAGTTTTAAATCAGGTTCCTTAAGTAGCTAGTGGATTAATTTTTTCTCTTTTTTATTGTGGTAAAATATATATATATAACTTAAAATTTATGATTTAAACATTTTAAGTGTACAACTCAGTGGCAATAAGCACGTTCACACTGTTGTGCAAACAACAGCACTATCCATTTCCAGACTTTTTCATCATCCAAGACAGAAAATCTGTGCCCATATCTTTCCATTCCTCTTACTCTATCCCCTGGTAATTTCTCTTCTACTTTCAGTTTGTGTGAGTTTGACTACTCTAGGGCCCTCACACAAGTGGGATCATACAATATTTGTCCTTCTGTGTTTGGCTTATTTCACTTAGGATAATGTTTGCCAGGTTCCTTCATGTCATGGTATATATTAATATTTCTTTTTAAAAAATGTATTTTTAATTGATTTCAGAGAGGAAGGGAGCAGGAGAGAGAGTAAAAAACATCTATGATGATAGAGAATCATCCACCAGCTGCATCCTGCATGCCCCCTACTGGGGATTGAGCCTGCAACTCAGGTACGTGCCCTTGACCGGAATCAAACCCGGGATCTCCCAGTCCACAAGCTGATGCTCTATCCACTGAGCCAAACCAGCTATGGCTCTTTTCTTTTTAAGGTCAATAATATTCCATTGTATGTATATATCACATGTTTATTCATTCATGTGGATGGATTTGGGTAGTTTCCACATTTTGGCTACTATGAATAATGCTGCTAAGAACATTGGTGTACAAGTATCTGTTTGAGTCCATGTTATTTCAATTCTTTTATGTCTGTACCCAGAAGTAAACTTGTTAGTGATTCTATATTTAACTTTTTGTGGACCACCACACTTTCCACAGCAGCTATGCCATTTTACATTTCTAATAGCAATGCTATGCACAAGGATTTCAATTTCTCTACATTCTTGCCAATGCTTGTATGGCTTGCTCCTATGAGCAGCTAGTTGCATCTTTATGGCTATCTTTGCCTCAGGAACAGACTTACCCCTGGAACAAAACTGCCAGGACTGAGCTGGTTAGCTATCTCTTTGAAGGTGTTGGCCAACGTGATTTCCGCCTTGTCATCTCCAGTCAACATCTCTGGGAAATTGATGAGTGAATAACAGAGAAGCTTGTTGGACAATTTGAAACCACTAGCACAATCTTATTTAACCAAAAACAGTTAAAAGACAAAATTTCTCATCAACTTTATTTATGGGGTCTTTCTCTACTATGTCCTCTCATTTAACTTTGACTATCCATGCCATTGAAGAGGGATTTGACATTTGGCCTTATCCATTACTCTGTTTATTGTTCTGTTCTTTTTGTTATGAGGGTATGGTTTACCTTCTAGAAAGCTGAAACGTGTATTTGTTTAATAAAAGTGATTTTTATGAACAACTAGAGGCCCAGTGTAGGAATTTGTGCGTGGGTGAGGTCCCTCGGAAGGACTTCAGGAGGTTGGCCAGCCACAAGAGGTTGGCTGTGGGAGCGCACTGACAACTGGGGGGCACTCCTGTGTTGAGCATCTGCCCCCTGGTGGTCAGTGTGCATCATAGCGACCAGTTGGCCAGTCAAGCGATCAACTGGTTGTAATGGTCGCTTAGGTTTTTATATTGTATAGATTGTGATTATTGATATTTTGGATATAATATTCAGTGATCATCACTGAGGAATTTATATTACTGTTGCTTAAGCCATCATTGCCTTAAATGTACATGCAACTTCTGGATGTCATCGATTACTTCTTCATTGTTGTTAGTAAAAGCAACATCTGGTCACTTTAGATCTTTCAGGCCTGTCTGCTTCTGTTCCTGCTAAAGCTCAAACATTCAGACTGCAGTTGGCACTACAGAGATGGGAAGCCAGGCTGGGGCCTGTTCTCCCTCCCGGGCTGTTGATAAAGCTGTCAGCCAGGTTGTGGGGCCAAATTCTGGCAAGACCAGTGTTCAGAACTTCTTAAGCTTAGCTAACTGGCACTGGATATCATCCAGGGAATGAATATGACACCCTAACTCCTTTATTTTATATAAAAATACACACATACATAATACCATTTCATTTGGATTTATCTGTGATAATACTGTAGGCTATAGAAATCTCTAAATAGGATCAAATTAGAAGAAACCTAATACACTATATGCTTCGTTTAACTTGTAGATTTTTTAAATAGAAAAACTGCTAAAGGTGTTAGGCCTGTCTTTCTGGCACTTTATATAAATAGCCAGTTTTATAAAATAAATCTGATGGTATTAGAAATAAAAATTTAGACCCCTCACTTGAGAAACTAGGATCTTGAGTTTGAAACACGAGTTCCTAGAGACATTGGTGATGTTAAGTGATGCTCAAGTGGTTTGCAGCTATTGAAACTCAACTAGGATCTTGCCATTCAAAGTGTGGTTGAAGGCCATCATCATCATCATCATCATCATCATCATCATCATCATCGCCAGGAACTTGCGGAGACCTGCGGAGAAGATTCTGCATTTTGACAAGACCCCTAAATGATTAGTAAACACGTTAAAATTTGAGAAGCACATGTCTAATAAAAGAGCTTTTATTTAAAAGAAACGTAGAGGAAGATTTCCTTTAAATCAAGTCCTTTAAAATGCACAAGGTACTCCTCCTCTTGTCATCTAATTAGTAAAAGAATACCCTAATGGCAAACTTTGAAATACTCAGTCTTAATTAAGGGGCCATTAATTAAATTTTGGTACTGCCTTAATTGAAATACTACTTCCAAGGCCTTCCAAATTTCTTTATACTTTAGTCTTTACTGCATATACAGTGAGTTTGTAGGGATATGGTCTATTTCATGAAGGTCAGCATAGATTATAAATTGATTCACCTTCTGTATTGTAACCTAATTGCAGCTCCTCCACAGCATCTGGAGACTGGGAAAAGTTATGAGGCATATTAATAGGTTATTGTAACATCTTCTTTGTCAACTAGTTTAACAAATAAAAGGGTTTTATTTGAATTAAAAATTTTAGGTTTTATTTTTAGATTTTATATATTCATTCATTTATTTACAAAATATTTATTAAGGCCTAAACTATTTTTTTTTCTGAAAGGTATTTTTGTTCTATTTAAGAAGTGTTTTAGAATTCAATACAAATACAATTTGAGTAAAACAAAAACTTAGCAGTTGAGAATACAAAATATATATTTTATTTCTTGTCCATACTAAATACTGTGTTTTATATAGAATTGCTATATGAAATAATAATACATTAAAGCATACGTATCGAGCGAGTAGTTTTCTCAGCCCGGCCTGTGCCCTCTCGCAGTCTGGGACCCCTCGGGAGATAACGACCTGCTGGCTTAGGCCTGCTCCCGGGTGGCAGAGGGCAGGCCCAATCCCTAGGTGCAGCCCCTGGTCGGGCTCAGAGCAGGGCCGATGGAGGAGTTGGGGCGCTGCCCCCTGTCATGCACAGAGCAGGGTGGATCGGGAGGTTGCGATGCCACCCCTAGTCACGCTCAGGGTAGGGCCAATTGGAGGGTTGGGGCACCGCCCCCTGTCACACTCAAGGCAGGGTTGATGGGGAGGTTGCAGCGCCACCCCCTGTCACGCACAGAGCAGGGCCAATCAGGGGGGTTGGGGCGCTGCTCCCTGTCACACACAGAGCAGGGCCCATCAGGGGGTTGAGGAGCTCCCCCCTGTCACTCACAGAGTAGGGCCGATAGGGGAGTTGGGGCACCGCCCCCTGTCACACACAGAGCAGGGTGGATCAGGGGGTTGGGGCGCTGCACCCTGTCAAACACAGAGCAGCAGGGCAATCAAGGGATTGGGGAGCTCCCCCCTATCAGGCACAGAGCAGGGCAGATAGGGAGGTTGTGGCCCCGCCCCCTGTCACTCACAGAGCCGCAGGGCAATCAGGGGGTTTGGGCGCTGCCTCCTGTCACGCTGATCCCGGTGCCGGGAGCCTCGCTGCTCCGCTGATCCCGGTGCCAGGAGGCATATTACCCTTTTACTTTATAGAATAGAGGCCTGGTGCATGGGTAGGGGCTGGCTGGTTTGCCCTGAAGGGTGTCCTGTATCAGGGTGGGGGTCCCCACTGGGGTGCCTGGCCAGTCTGGGTGAGAGGCTGAGGGCTGTTTTCAGGCTGGCGGGTGACTGAAGCTTCCAACCGCTCCTTGTTTTCTTTTCTTTCTTTTTTTTTTTTTATTCTGGGCCAGCTTTAGCTCTGAGGCCTCGCCCCTGAAAACATCGATACAATGTTGCTAAAGCCCGGCTGAATGAAAGCCGGTTTCTGGGGTTTTGTTTAGCTTCTTATTTGCAACATAGTACATAGTTGCTCAGAGTTGCAACTCAGAGGCCGGCAAGTCAGGCGGGGAACGTTGGAGTCCGCAGCAAGCAAGCCTCATGTTCGCTTCTAGCTGCCTGGCTGCCGGCCGCCATCTTGGCTGACAGTTAATTTGCATATACTCACTGATTAGCCAATGAAAAGGGTAGCGGTCGTACGCTAATTATCATGTTTCTCTTTTATTAGTGTTGATTGCTATATGAAATAATAATACATTAAAGCATATGTATCGAGCGAGTAGTTTTTTTTAAATTTTATTTTATTGTTTAAAGTATTACAAATAGTAGTACATATGTCTCATTTTTTCCCCCATTGAACTTTCCCAGGCCTCACCTACCCCCCTGCACATGCCCTCACCTCACCTCCCCAGTGTCTTGTGTCCATTGGTTATGCTTATATGCATGCATACAAGTCCTTCGATTGATCTCTTACTCCCCCCCCCCCCAATACTCCCCAGCCTTCCCACTGTAGTTTGACAGTCTGTTTGATGCTTCTCTGCCTCTGTATCTATTTTTGTTCATCAGTTTATGTTGTTCTTTATTATCCATAAATGAGTGAGATCATGTGGTATTTATCTTTCTCTGACTGGCTTATTTCAGTTAGCATAATGCTCTCCAGTTCCATCCATGCTGTTGCAAATGGTAAGAATTCCTTCTTTTTTACAGCAGCGTACTGTTCCATTGTGTGGATGTACCACAGTTTTCTAATCCACTCATCTGCTGATGGGCATTAGGCTGTTTCCTAATCTTAGCTATTCTAAATAGTGTTGCTAAGAGCAAGTAGTTTTAATACACCTCTCTTCAATTTTCAGTGGGAATTTGCATTTCATAATATTTAGAATTTTCATCATTAGGTACGTGTGTATGATTCACTGCATATCGTATGAAATATGTTTTATTTTTCTTCCATAGCTTCAATAAACAGCTCTGATGTTGGAACAAAGGTTTAAGTGTGTGTGTGTTAAGTGTGGCATACTGGGGCTTGACGTTTCCAATTATATTTTCCACTAGAAGTGTCTAAGGATGTTGGTAGAATTATTGAAAACTCTACCTTGGAAAGTGTTCACAGTATGCTTTGCAGAGCATTTGACACATTTTTGAAAGAGTTTATTAGCTCATGAGGGAATGTAAAGTTCTAATGGTGAGTTGCTTTGATGTTTAACAAGATCAATGGTGAAACTGAGCATCATATTCTCTTCCTCATCTTTTTTTTTATGATGATCATCATAGTTTAGCAAAACTAAGAAATTTCAGACAATCTCATGTCCTGATAGTACTATGTTGTGGCTCAGAACATGTACATCTATAATAATAAAAGCGTAATATGCTAATTAGACCGGATGTCCTTCCAGACGACCTTCTGGACGAAGCCAGGGCTGCGAGGGCTGAGCCCCTTGCATGAATTTTGTGCATTGGGCCTCTAGTACACATATATGTTGTGTTCTTAGAAATAAAGAAGAGAATGTGAGGTTATTTGTGATGAACATTCTGTTCCCAGATAATTTTGAAGTGTTTACTGATAACATGCACAACAAAGTCATGTAGCCACAATTACAGTTGTGTGTGAGCTGCTTATTTTTAAGAAAATATTCACAGATAAATTGATACTATCTTCAAGATATTTTCATTGTCTTGTGCAATGTACAACTTGAATCTGATGTGACTATAATTTTTATATTTATAGAAGAGATGGTTCATTTCCAAGTAGAGTATTATGCTTTTATTAGCTCTCACAATCTTTCCTATTATCGCTCCTAGAAAAAGTAAAGCATCTAGACAAAAATAAATAAATCACTCAATTTCATATTGTTAGACATTACAAAGTTAGAAGATAAGTTAATGAGCTTTCAGCTCTCACCGTGTTTTTTTTTTAATTCTTTATTGTTGAAAGTATTACATATGTCCACCTTTTCCCCCATTGACCCCTTCTGGCTCACCCTTACCCCCTGCCCCACCTCTCACTGTTTTTAAGCTACTTTATTTTAATTTTTTAAAATTTAAATTCTTTATTGTTTAAAGTATTACATATGTCTCCTTTTTCCCCCATTGACCTCTCCCCAGCCATTCCCACCCCCAGCACATGCCCTCATCTCCCTATGTCTGTGTCCATTGGTTATGCTTATATGCATGCATGCAAGTCCTTTGGTTGATCTCTTACCCACTCCCCTCCCCTGCCTTCCCTCTGAGGTTAGACCGCCTGTTTGATGTTTCTAAGTCTCTGGATCTATTTTTATTCATCAGTTTATGTTGTTCATTATATTCCACAAATGAGTGAGATCATGTGATATTTATCTTTCTTTGACTGGCTTATTTTGTTAAGCTACTTTATATTTACCATCTTCAAAGACCCTGGAATCCAGCTTCTTCTAACACTCTGGGACTTAGTGTAGAGAGTATGAGGAAGTTCCAAATATGAGGAGACATGGAGAAAATCTATATCCTAGTACACACCTCAACACTTGCATGTTTTTAGGTTATATTTATTAGAATGAAATATAATTACATTATTCAGCACAACTTCCTTGATTGTTTATATTCCTATAGCTTGCTGGGATGGAGTTCACAAAGGCCTGACAATGCATCAAACATGGGCTACTAGTTTTCAGTGTTGTTCATCTCTTACTCGAGGTTGTACTCTAAATTGCCACCATGTCAAATTATTGTAGAGCCCCAAACAAGTTCACTATATTGTTGATTTCTCTGCTAAGGCCACAACATCAGTATGAGATACCTAGAGAACTAGCAGGCAGTTTCTTGATTGTACTTTTTTTTTTATTCTTTTGTAAAAAAAATATTATAATAAGTATTACAAAGGGTATTACCTATGTGTCCTTCCCCCACCCCCCGCCCTTGACAATCCCTGCCCTCCCTTACCCCCCAGTGTCTTATGTCCATTAGTTATGCTTATATGTATGCATACAAGTCCTTTGGTTGATCTCTTACTCCCCTCCCTTCTGCCCCCCAACCCTCTCAGGCCTTCCCACTGCAGTTTGACAATCAGTTTGAGGCAGCTCTGCCTCTGTATCTATTATTGTTCAAAAGTTTGTAATGGTCTTTATTATCCATGAATGAGTGAGATCATGTGGTATTTTTCCTTCATTGACTGGCTTATTTCACTTAGCATAATGCTCTCCAGTTCCATCCATGCTGTTGCAAATGGTAAGAGTTCCTTCTTTTTTTACAGCAGCATAGTATTCCATCGTGTAGATGTACCACAGTTTTCTAATCCATTCATCTACTGATGGGCACTTAGGCTGTTTCCAGGATCTTAGCTATGGTGAATTGTGCTGCTATGAACATAGGGGTGCACATATCCTTTC
>NW_005871279.1:1226617-1228296 GCF_000147115.1 Myotis lucifugus
TTGGCTGTGGGCCTGTCATATATGGCTTTTATTATGTTGAGGTATGATCCTTCTATTCCCACCTTTCTGAGAGTTTTTATCAAAAATGGGTGTTGGATTTTGTCGAATGCTTTTTCTGCATCAATTGATATGACCATGTGGTTTTTTTCTTTCAATTTGTTTATGTGATGTATTACGTTTATTGATTTACGGATGTTGTACCATCCTTGCATTCCTGGGATAAATCCTACTTGGTCATGGTGTATGATCCTTCTGATGTACTGTTGGATCCAATTTGCTAAGATTTTGTTGAGGATTTTGGCATCTATGTTCATGAGGGATATTGGCCTGTAATTCTCTTTCATTGTGTTGTCTTTACCTGGTTTTGGTATTAGGGTGATGCTGGCTTCATAGAATGAGCTTGGAAGTGTTCCTTCCTCTTGAATTTTTTGTAGTAGTCTGAGGAGGATAGGTTTTAGTTCTTCCTTGAAAGTTTGGTAAAACTCCCCTGAGAAGCCATCTGGTCCTGGGCTTTTGTTTGCTGGGAGCTTTTTGATGACTGCTTCAATTTCTTCCATAGTTATTGGCCTATTGAGATTTTTAGATTCTTCCTGATTGAGTTTTGGAATGTTGTATTTTTCTAGGAATTTGTCCATTTCCTCCAGGTTGTCTAGTTTGTTGGAGTAGAGTTGTCCATAGTATTGTTTAACAATCATTTGTATTTCTGTGGGGTCTGTTGTTATTTCACCTCTATCGTTTCTGATTTGGTTTATTTGGGACCTCTCTCTTTGCTTCTTGGTGAGCCTGGCTAGAGGTTTGTCAATCTTGTTTATCCTTTCAAAGAACCAGCTCTTGGTTTCATTGATTTTCTGTATTGTTTTTTTGGTCTCTATGTCATTTATTTCTGCTCTAATCTTTATTATCTCCTTCCTTCTGCTCACTCTGGGGTTTTCTTGTTGCTCTCTTTCTAATTCTTTGAGTTGAAGAGTTAGATGATTTACTACCATTTTTTCTTGTTTTTTGAGATAGGCCTGCAGAGCTATAAACTTCCCTCTCAGGACTGCTTTCATTGTGTCCCAGAGGTTTTGGATTGTTGTGTTTTCATTGTCATTAGTGTCCAGGATGTTTTTAATTTCTTCTTTGATGTCATTGGTAACCCAATCAATATTTAATAACATGCTATTCAGCTTCCAAGTGTTTGAGTATTTTGGGTTGTTTTTATTGTATTTTATCTCTAACATTATGCCATCGTGGTCTGTGAAGAAGCTTTTTATGATTTCAATCTTCTTGAATTTGTGGAGACTTTGCTTGTGACCCAATATGTGGTCTATTTTTGAATATGTCCCATGAGCACCTGAGAGGAATGTATATTCCGCAGCTTTGGGGTGAAGTGTTCTGAAGATGTCAATTAAGTCCATCTGATCTAGTGAGTCATTTAGGATTGCTGTTTCTTTGCTGATTATTTGTCTAGCGGATTTATCCAGTGATGTCAGTGGTGTATTAAAGTCCCCTACTATGATTGTATTGTTGTCGATCTCTCCCCTGATATCTTCCAGAAGTTTTCTTATGTATGTGGGTGCTCCTGCATTGGGTGCATATATGTTTACCAGGGTTATATCTTCTTGTTGTATTGATCCCTTTAGTATTATGAAGTGGCCTTCCTTATCTCTGGTTATGGCCTTCACTTTGAGATGTATTTT
>NW_005871279.1:1230200-1235799 GCF_000147115.1 Myotis lucifugus
GGGGGTAAAAGAATAGGGAAAATCTAAAGCTGGAGTAGGGTATAGAGAAACAGGACAACAAAAGGGAAAAAGTGGGGAAGAGGGTTTTAGCACAGAGGCAAAATTGAGGTAGAGAGAAGTGTTGCTAAAGGGACGATGAAAATAGAATGGAGAACAATAGTCCCAAAATAAAATAAAGACAAAATAAAATGACACTTTAAAAAATGGTAAAATGGTAGCAGTAATAATACTAGTTAAAAATAAAAATGTAGTAGCTGAAAGGGCAAAATCAGGTGATGGGGAAAAAGAAAAACGAAAAAAAAAACGAAAAAAAAAATGTTTTCTTAGTTAAAAGGTGAAAAAGTAATTTAAAAAAATAAAAATAAAAATGTGCAGTAATGCAGGTGCTTCAGATCTTCTACTCTTCTTTTTGGCACACCCGGAATTCAGGAGAATGTTGAATTTCCCTCTGATACACTGTTCCTCCGTGTTGTAAACCACAGTCCTGGTTTTAAGGCCGGCCGTAAAATCCCCTTATAGCCTTATCTGTATTTACAGAAGAGTCAGTTCGTGGCTCTGCCTCTGGGTGGCAGTGTGTCTGGATTGACCTCCGAGGCTATAAGTTCTCTCTGACCAGGAGTTCTCTATTGTACCTGAACCAGCTCCGCCCAGAGCTGGTTCCCCAGGCACCACTCCTAGGTCTGTTTCCCAGGCTCCCCCAAAACAATCTTCCCCTACAAGCTCTGCTAGTGACCCCAACTGGGCAATCACATGCACTGGGATCAACAATCAAACTCACAGATTTAAGAGGAAGTGTGTAAACAAGAGCCTGGGAAGCTGTGCGAACTCGCAGGGCTCCACCTTCCAGAACCACGCTGAGTCTCTGCGTGCGCTCTAGCCCCTGGCACCAAGTAGCCGGCTATCTGGGAGAATCTGAGGCAGCCCTTTTGCATCCAGTCCAACTATGGGCTTATTTATAGTGTTACCTTCTGCCAGCAGCCCTGCGGGAGCCCTCCCCACTTGCGGTTCACGCTGGCCTCTATGGGCGCGGATTTTGGGGGGCGCAGATTTCCCCCCGCGCCCGCGCGCGCGTTTCCTCGCTCCAACCTGAGTTGCAAACCGCACCTTTGGGGTAAGTCTAACCTTTCTGTGGAGGGAAGCAGGTCTCCTCTGGGTTCATGAAGTAGTCGCGCTGCTTGAGAGTCGTTGCCTCCGGGTTAGTAGCCGATCTCTGGATGCGGATAACAGCTGCCCAAGATGGCGCGGTCTCGCGGCTGAGCTGGCGCCCAGGGGGGGATTTCAGCCTCAATCTCTAACCATCCCCATTTTCTAGGAGTTCTCTGTCTTTCCTGGCTGCAGACTATCTCTCAGCTGAACCTCCTCAGTTTGTTCGGGCTGATTGTTACCCGTTTCAGCTGCTCACCCTTATCTGCTCCGGGACAAAGCACCAACACGTCCGTCTAAGCCTCCGCCATTTTTCAGAGTCCAAAGAAACAGTTATCTCTTTATTGTCGGCCTCCGCCTGCCTCAAATTCACCCCACCTCTCCCCCTTCCCACCCCTCCCTCTCCAAGCATCGAGCTGTGTCTTGATTGTACTTTAAAAACATGTTTTTCTTAAGATATACACATTTCTGATACAAATTCCAGAAGTGGAAAAACAATAGTTTTGAAAGTCAAATATGCAGAGACAGTTAATAAAATATATTAGTATATCTTGACTCTTTAGGAACATTGCCACTTTCCCCTCAAATCCAACTCTTTAAAGGTAAGTTTTAAAATTCACTTTTGGGAAGGACTAGTTGGCATTTGATGATTAAATAAATACAATGAAACATGAAAAAAACACCTAAGAAAGACAATCACATTGCTTTATTCCATGGAATAACAGCTGGGATGCTCATTTACTGTCTTTTTCAGGCTAATAAAATTTATTCTAATACAGCTTTCCAAATACCACTCTAGGAAAGCCAAGAATTTATTATTTTTTTGCTAGAAATCAAATGACTTTTTGTTTTATGGAACATGCTGATTATTTTACCATTTGGGGATAGAGTTATAGTCTAAAGAGCTGTAGAAATTCAACTACACCAAATTCAAATCACTTCTTATGCTGTGTTACTGAAAACACATAATTTAAAAGACATCTTCATTTTGTTGTTCACTAAAGTCAATGCACAGTTATTAAGAAAATGAATCAGATGACAGTTTGTCTGGTGCTTTGCTTGGTTTGGACTGTTCATCTTTTGCCCATATTTACCACTGATTGTTAAAGAGCCCCTATCTTCCTTTCTTACCTCTTCCTCATTTTTACGTAAAAGACTGTTGGGGGAAGGAGGATAATGTGCCAGTTGGTATCATATTAGTTAGCCTATCCAGGGCTTGATGGAGACTAGGATTAAAACACTAGATAAATTAAACATTAAAGAGCTGTCCTGGGGGGTGAAATGAAAAATCATGTATTAACTTTCATGCATAAAGATACTTAGAACTCTTGCCAGGTGAATCTGATGAGTGCAGATCTGGATTTTATTACTTTTGATTGGGTCTTGATGATTATGTGTACAGATGTTCCCACTGAAAACATAAATTATGCTGCTGTCTTCTTTATACCATTGATTTCAGCTATGCTTTTATATGTGTTTTCATTAATTAAAACAATAGTAATAGTGAAAAACTAATATTAGTTTTATTTATAAATAATACTTATTGAGCATGCTTACTCTGGCCAGTAATTGTATTTTACATGTGTAAATTAAATAATATACTACTTACAGTAGTGGGGAAAATGAAAGTAGATACTGTTATTATCCCCTTTGAAGAGGTGAGGAAACTAAAGCACCGATAGGCACAGCAATTTTCCCAGGGTTTTACAGCTGGAGGTATAAGTTAGGATGCTAATAAGTAGAATCAATTCCCTGCATGATATTTTTGGAATGGAGGAGGTGAAAAACCATCCACATGGTCAAGTGGTGACCTCAGCTTCTTCTGTTCCTTACTCAGACTGTTGGCTCAAAAGGCAGGTGAGTCGCAGGTAGGCTTTCTGTGGCTATTGGTATGTGAATGGATAATTCCGGTCTACACTGCTCTGGACATTGCACTAAAGATAAAGCACGTGGACACCATGACTCAGTTTTAGCCAATCTTCCAGCTTTTTCTTGGAAATATCCCAGGAGAATAAAACAAAGATTTTGAAATAAAAATTGTGAAAAGAATGGAAATGGTTTTGTCATTAACCTTGTTGCTTAGAGATTTCTTTTTTGTCTAACCAGTAGCTATTGGGTAGAATAAATGAATCTAAATTTTGTCAAATTATAAATGATGACCTTTCATTTTAATAGAATATTACTCTCTCACCCCCAGCTCCCTTTTCCTCTAGTTTGGCCCTTTTGAGTTCAATTAAGCAAAATGTTATTGATCAAGTCTCAGTACAAGCAAAGCTCTGTGTGATTAAAGGACAAGGCACACATGACTGTACTGTCAGCCAGCTTTTGATGGGGGATGTGATAGACATAAAAATGAAGCAGCCTGGTACATAGGCAAGGAAGAGATGATTTCTGACTTGAAGTGGAGGGGTCAAAGCTTCAAGGAGAGGGCAAAATTAGGAAATATTGAGATGAAGAAGAAATATATACTAGGTAGAGAAAACAGTGGAAGCAAAGATGGAACATTGTAGTGCATGTACAGGCTGTGGTGGGGTTGAGATTAGAGTTGAGAAGGAGGAGGAGCAGGACAATTATATAGGGATTGAGACAGGAGATGTTGAGCCTAAATTATGGGGGCCTTACCTATTATGTAGGGTTTAGATTTTATTCTGTGGGCAACAGAGACCATTGCAGGAAGAAGGTGGGCAAGGAATGGACTTTAGGAACCTATCTAACTCTACCCTCAAGGCTAGATTTTAAGTGTAACTCTGTGCGAAGCATGGCTTATAGAAGGTAAAGAACAGAGGCAGAGGCTCATTGGGAGGTCCTTAAGGTAGTTCAGGAGAGAGAGGTAACAAGGATTTGAGATCTGGATTACAATGGGACAGGAAAAGAAGGTCCAGACTGAACGTATGTAGTTGGCTCTGCTGAGGGGTGGAGGGTAAAGGAAGGAGGGTGGTCAATGCTTCTTGCCTCTGAGTCTTCAAGTTCTGATGAATGAGATTATCCCATGCAATTGACTGAAATAAAAAGGAACAGAGATCAACTTGTTTTGCCTTGTTTGTTTTTGCAGTGGTTGTTCACAGGGAGGAGATTACTTCTTAAAATAATCTGATAATATGTCTTTCATGTTTTTATTCGATATATTTTGAAGGAGTAAAATAGAAAAAACAATCTATAAAAATTTATTATTAGATAAAACTAGTAGAATATAAAATGATGAAGGGATTCTTGGGACATGTTTGTTTTTCTTAAGCAGGTAAAAAAAGCAACCAATTCAACTGTAGTTGGGCCACCTGATGCTAGGCAGGGGCTGTTCCTCATGATCTGGAGCATGGAGAGTGGGGACTCTGACCAACAGGCCCAAAGAAGAACAGGTTGTGCAGTATTCTAATTCATTTCTTGATGACTGACGGAAAACATGGTTGTATAAAACAAGTGGATGAGAGAACAATTGTTCTTAAAGATCTTAAGTATTGCCTTGATCTGAGATGTAGTAATTCTATGAAAAAATACTGGTAAGCAGCCTCACCAATTGTTTTAAAAAACATTTTTATCAATTACAGGGAGGAAGGGAGAGGGAGAGAGAGACAGAAACATCAATGATGAGAGAGAATCATGGATGGGCTGCCTCCTACACGCCCCCCACTGGGGACAGAGCCCACAACCCAGGCATATGCCCTAACAGGAATCGAACCAGGGACCCTTCAGTCGGCAGGAAGATGCTCTATCCACTGAACCAAACCAGCTAGGGTCAGCCTCACCAATTTATGTCATTTGACACAAATACCTTCCTGAGCTGTTTTCCATGGGGAAGATGAAGATGTTAATGCATTATCTTTCCTTTAGTGGTGATGGACTTATACAAGTATTTGTGTTGATCACCCCTATTCTTTGCCTAGTTCTTTAAAACTTACAGCCAACATTTAAAAAAAAGTTGTTTGGAGTTAGAGAAACAGTCTACAGTGTAACTAACTGGACTCTTTATATATAGCTTGAAACCCATGACATTGACTCCATTTGCCCCACACCCTGAATAAGAGAGTCAGCTGTCAGACCCAAGAACACTGATTACTTATCAGTTCCTGGACACAGAAACACCAGGAAAGAGTTTGCTTAAGATAACACAACCAATGCTGAGAGATTTTCAGGTTTGGAGCAAATTAACTTTTGGGTTAATTACAAAGGTTGGAAAAGAGGGTAGGGTTATAATAAACCAAATTAGTAGAGATTTATAAAATTAATAAGAAATAAACTAATATCATTGTAGCTTTATTTTTAGCAACAATGTATTGAAAATAAATTAAAATTTCTGGAATGGAGGATGAGTTAAATAAACATTGGTAGGTTTATATAATGCAGTATTAGGATGCTGTTCTTACTCATATGTAGAATCTAATGAACAAAATAAACTGATGAACAAAATAGATCCAGAGACATAGAACCATGAAACAGACTGTTGAATCTCAGAGGGAAG
>NW_005871279.1:1236557-1238252 GCF_000147115.1 Myotis lucifugus
GGAGCCTCTCTGGCCTCTGCAGCAGCACTAAGGATGTCCAACTGCTGCAGGGAGCAGGCCTAAGCCGACCAGTGGACATCCCCCGAGGGGTCCCGGACTGCGAGAGGGCACAAACCAGGCTGAGGGACCCCCCAAGTGCACGAATTTCATGCACTGGGCCTCTAGTAAAGTAATAAGAATTCACACGAGAGATGAGTTATATCGCCTCCAAACACTATTAAGCCTCTTTAAATGCTGATATCCAAGAAAGGTCTAACACTGCTTTCGGTTGCCTTTGCTCTGCCCAGTGTTCATGTGTTAAGTCATGAAAGGCTTTGCAATGGGCTGTCCAGGTTGAGTTAAAAATCCTGAAAGGCTATGGGAGGTTTATTCACTGAAGCAGTGTTTATAATAAAATGCAATCGATGCAACATTGGTTAAAAAAATAACCAATTCAACTGTATAATCTATATATATAAAACCCTAATATGCAAATAGACTAAATGGCTGAACAACTGAACAACTGGTCGCTATGACATGCACTGACCACCAGGGGGCGTGCGTGAAACATGGCAGGCATCGGCAGCAGGTGTTAGAGCGCGGAACATGGTGGGCATTGGTTAGAGTGGGATAGTGGAGCAGGTGAGCGGGGGCACCAGACCAAGGTGGGGCACCGGTTGCTGTCATTGGGGTGAGCTTCTGGTGGTTACTGAAAATTCTTTGTTCCTGTGCACAGTGGTCCGCCCGGCACTGGCACCTGCTGCTGGGGCTGGCCCCACTTGCACCCACTGCTGGCGCTGGAGCTGCTGCTCGCACCCGCTGCTGGTGCCTGGTGCCGGCCCCAATCGCTTGGTGCTCTTAGCGGGTGCGAGCAGCGGCTGCAGGTCCTGATCACCTCTGAGGGCTTCTCCACCTCTCCTTGCTCCTGAGGGGTGATCAGGGCAGCAGCGGCCACTTGCACCTGCTGAAGGTGCTGGCCCCACTCTCACCAACTGCTGGTGCTGGCCCCAATCGCTCTGTGCTATCAGTGGGTGTGAGCGGGGCTGGCGCAGTCAATGCATGGGAGCAGTGGTGGCGGGAGCAGGGCTGCCAGCAGACAGGGGACTGGGGCTGTGGTGGGAGGAGCTGGGCAGGGGGTGCGGAGGATGGGCCGAGACCCGCCCCTGTGCCCACCACCGCCTCGCGGCCCACAGTTCCTTTCAAGGTGCACGGATTCGTGTACTGGGCCCCTAGTAACTATAATCAGTAGTACAATGGTGAGTTTACAAAGTTTGAGCTCCTTTATCTCCTTGGATCACCCAGAGGTTTCACTACTTTAACTTTGCCTATAAAAATAGTTTGGCCTGTTTTAGTAAAGCAACTTTCTCACATTTTCTTGGCATGTCTGTTTCTGTCCCCCCATCTAAATGAGAGCAATAGAGACGTGCACATTTAAAAGCATCAGCTTTCCTTCTTTCACCAAAATTTGTTGGTATCAATGGAAGAATTCTGGCTCAGTTCATGATCTCTATGTTAAACAGTATTTTTATTCTAAACAAGTTAAAAATGCAACTTTCCATTAGCACAAATTTGGCCAAAAATCTCATTACAGAGGGAAGTGATTGCTGGTGAGTAAGGAGAAGAGTAAAGTAGTAGTCGAAGACAGGGACAATGCCACGATCTTTAAATTTATGTTTCTTTTTTTTTGCTTCTATAAGTAACAGAACCATTGAAGAA
>NW_005871279.1:1238352-1269577 GCF_000147115.1 Myotis lucifugus
GGCAGGCGGAGAGCTACAGGAGGGTGCGCAGTGAGCTACTGGCGCACGGATTTGTGCACAGGGCTACTAGTATAATTATATAAAAACTTGTACCAGAAACTCCTAAATATTTACTCTCTCTCTGACTGGTTCTCTCTAGTTTGCTGGCACAGATTGGTTGCCTTTCAGTCAGGTAGGCAGCTCAGATGCCTAAATTCTTAGTCTCTTAAACTCCCCTCTCAGGATATCCAGCTCTGCACATTCTAGTTCCTGCTGAAGTTTAGGTATTTGTGAATATTTCATATCTACCAAGTCATGTACACATTTATCTTACCCAAGGAATTTAGTAGTTAAGGTATAAGAACTGTTTCTAAGCTTAAATGATTTTATTGTTGGAGCACATAGCCTGATTAAGTTAATCTGCAAAACCTCTTTTGCACAACACAAGAAATACAGAAGGTTAATTGTCTGACATTTTTCACTTTTCAATTAGTATTGATATCATTTATTTTTAAAGTTACAAATAGTGTACTCTGATTACAGAACATATGTTGGAAAATGGGCTACAACCAGCAATATCTGAATTTAGATCTCTTTTGTCTATGAGAGTGAATGATTTCTAGTTTTAATTCTAAAGTCTTAGGAAAAAACTATTATAGGTACCTGATATCCAAAGATGATCTCCCCCTGGTATTTATGCCTGTATCAGTTTCTTATTGCTGCTGTAATACATTGCTATGGGTTTTGTGGCTTAAACAACAAAAACATATATTATCTTACAGTTCTGTAGGACATAAATCCATTGGGTCTCGTTGCTCTAACATCAGCGAGTCAGCAATACCATGTTCCTTTCTGAAGGCTCTAGGGAAGAATTCATTTTTGTGTCTTTTCCAGCTCCTAGAGGCTTCCCACATTCCTTGGCTCATGGTCCCTTCCTCCATTTTCAAGCTAGCAATGACAGGTCAATCCCTGCTTATGCTGCCATCTCTGTTTCTAGGGAGTTGAGAAAGATTTCCCATTTTGAAGTGCTCACCTGATTAGATTAGGCACACGTGGGTAACAGGCTGCTCTCTCCCTATCTCAAGGTCCATACCTCTAATCACATCTGCAAAGTCCCTTTTGCCATGTAAGGTAACATATTTTGAAATTCAGAAATCTTGCCCTAGCGGGTTTGGCTCGGTGGATAGAGCATCAGCCTGCAGACTGAAGGGTCCCAGGTTCGATTCCGGTCAAGGGCACATGCCTGGGTTGCAGGTTCAATCCCCAGTGGGGGCGTGCAGGAGGCAGCCAATCAATGATTCTCTCTCATCATTGATGTTTCTCTCTCTCTCTCCCTCTCCCTTCCTCTCTGAAAACAATAAAAATATATTTTTTAAAAAAGAAATTCAGCAATCTCACTAGATTTTATTCTAGGTATTTATTTATTCTAGATAGAATTTATTTCAATATGTCTTCTGATAACCAGTGTGCTCTTTCACTCTGAACATCGAAGCATTTTGTTGGTCAGAAAAAAAAAATCTATTTTATTCCTGTGATTTTCATTACAATTGTTTTTCTCCAACTACCCAGTCCTCCCCAGAGTTCCTAACATATAGTGCTCAAAGTGTGGTCCCTGGGGACCCTGTTAGAAATGGAAATTCTTGACACCCTCAGACCTGCTGAATCAGACACTTTAAGGATGGGGCCCAGGAGTTTGTGTTTGAACATGCTCTTCAGGTAAACCTGATATATGCTCAAATTTGAGTCTAGCAACCCACTGAACATTGAGAGATAATAATAAGCTATTGTTGTGAGATAAAATAACCAGCCTGGACGGTTAGCTAACAGTGTCTATCATCCATCTATTCTCATGAAGGCGAGATCGCAGAGGAGCTTTCTGTCCTCCCTGAAATTTCAGGCTTAGCTCTCTCTTATATCCTGATGACAATGCTTTTTCTAACTGTGTTTTTCCTAAGAGGATGCAAGCAGAAGTGTCAAGAATCCTCTGACCTTTTTCTAAGCAACTGATACCTTTTCTTTTGAATCCATTGCCAACAGCCTTTAGTTCCCTGTGTCTGGTGGAGACTGCATTGGTGGACACTGGGTGGGCCATTGCTTGGGTCCTGTTGTGAGTGTTGTTGCATGATGCCCTGTTGGTCAGCTCTCAGTGCTCCTGGGCCACTGGATGTGGGAGATGGGGAGCGTTTGGCCAGTTCCTTGAACACACACAATTTTGAAAGTGGCAAATAGGTAGATTTTAAATGAGATAATGTTTCACTAGTTTATTTCCCAAATTTACAAATTCATCACATATAAATTGAGATACAGGTGAATTGCCCAGCATTGGTTCTTGGTAATATTGATAATATTGCCAAAAAGCTTTTTGTAACACTCCCTCACAAAAGGTAAATGGGGAGAGACTCCAAATGGTTTTAAAATTCTTGACTATATTGATTACTAAAATAAATGAGTATACCAACATCATCTTGTGAGTTATTTCATAAATAGGATGAGCCTTCATTTCCAGTGTGAAAGAAAGCAGGGCATGAGCTGTGGGTATAGGTAGCTTGTATCCTAGCTCTGCTACTTGCCAGCTGTGTGTTCTTGGACAAATCACATGATCTCTAACAGTCTCATGCTCTCCCAGCTAAGCTAGCTGGGCATCTTCTAGGTGTACTGGTTAATAATGGCAGATTTTGTAATCAAGGAAAACACGATAATTTCAAGAGAAACATCAAAGTAATGTCCATTGCTAGCTACACATTTCCTCCATCTTTCAGGTAGTTTGTGGATACCATCCCAATAGAACTTTTCTTGTTTTGAGGCAAACCAATTTTCCACTTCTTCGTATGTTTTGAAGTGCTGCTCAGAAAGTGTGAGTGCCATCGATTGGAACAAGTGGTAATCTGAAGGAGCAAGGTCTGGTGAATACTGCGGGTGGGTTAATACTTCCCAGGCAAGATCTTTAACGTGACTTTAACTGGTTTTGAAGTGTGTGATGGTGCGTCATCATGAAGCAAAATTACTTTCCCGTGTCTTCTGGTCCATTCTGGTCATTTTATGATCAAAGCGTGGTTCAAATTGTTTATTTGTTGTCAGTAGCAATCAGAATTAATGGTTTCACCTGATCATAGAAGCTCATAATACACCACACCTTCCTGATCCCACCAAACGCAGAGCATTGTCTTCTTTCTGAAGCGATTTGGCCTTGCAGTCAATGTTGATGGTTGACCTGGATCAACCCATGAATTTGTGCATTTGGGATTCTCAAAATAAATCCACGTTTCATCGCCAGTCACAATTTGATACAAAAAAGACTTTCTTTCGTGCCATTAAAGCTACATTTTACTGATGACTTTTCAGTTTTCCATTTGTCTTTCGTTCAGTTGATGTGCCACCCATTTTCCTTCCTTTAAAATCTTTCCCATTGCTTGTAAATGATTGGAAATTATTTGTTGAGCAACGTTTAATCTTTCTGAAAGTTGTTTTTGAGTTTGACACACATCTTCATCCAATAATGCTTGTAATTGTTGATCTTCAAACTTTTTCGGTTGACCTGGACGTTTTTTTGTCTTTCACATTGAAATCATCACTTTTAAAGCGTTCAAACCAGCGTTCACAAGTATCTTGAGATGGAGCATGTTCACCATAAGCTTCCCAAAGTATACGATAACTTTTTCTTCAAAATAAAGTAATGAATTAAAACTTCCCGCAAATGCTCTTTTTTGGACGAAATGTGACATATTTAAGGGTAAAAATATCTATGATGTTAACACCTTCAGAAAATTTGACATATGAAGTTTTGAAGCTTGCTGTCAATACAACAAAATAGCATACATATCAAATTGCATATATATCAACATATGTGTAACTCCATCTATTGAAAAAAAATCCGCATTATTAACTGGTACACCTAGTAAATGACCTTATCTCTAAATTTCAGTTTCCTTTTCTGTCACAGGAGGCTAGTAATACCTATCTTGGCAGATAGTTTATTAAGGTCAAACATGACATTTTATGGAGAGCAGTATAACAGAGAGGGGACTCTGCACTCAAAGTTGGGTTTGAATGTAGCTCTTCCTGTTGGTAGCTACACAAACTTGGGCATTTTCTTAACCTCTCTGCATTAGTTGCTGCAATAACAATGCTGCAATAACAAGCAATCTCCAGATCTCAGAGACTTAACATAATTTTATTTCTCACTCCTAATGCAAGCCAGAGGTGGGGAGGGCAGAGCGCTGCTCCAGAGAGTCAATCAAGCCCCACCATCTGGTAGCTGCGTCTGGAATGTGGAGGTTCCCCTCACAGTAACTGGGGAAAAAGAAACTGGACTGTGTGGGCTCTTTACTGCCTCACCCCGGAAGTGACACATCTCATTTTCACTCACACTGCTTCATCCAGACTACTGGTATCAGCAGGTCAAATGGTATTCACACTTACTTTTCACATATATGAAATCACCCTTCCTCTTTCTACAAAATAACATGCTTGTATAATAAAATTCTTAGAAGGACACACACATTAATGATGGTAACCTTTGGAAAGTGGGATTAAGGGATGTGTTCACTTTTTCTTAACATACTTCTATATTGTTTGAGTGGTTTACAAAACATTATTAATTTTGTAATAAAAACATAGAATTCTGTAAATGAAACACAAATGACTCAAATTTTACATATTGTATTGCAACATTTCCCCAGTGTTGTCATTATGCTGCTGACAGGAAAGGAGAAAGGGAAATGTAGGGTGGGTCTAATAATGGTATTTACCTCTGTTACCTCTTCCCAGAACAACTCCACCTCAGCTCGTTCAGCTCTCAGCTAAAATGTCTTCATTTCAGAGAGGGCTTTTCTACGACCTTACATAAAAGAGCCCCTCCCCCACGGTGTTTCCGTCATCTTCCTTACTCTCCTTTATTTTTCTACACTTCATGACTTAGCACCACCTGATATGTTATGTATTTACTTGTTGTAATTGTCTGTTTCCCTTCCTAAGTCTTCTAGAGAATGGTGCCCTGTCTATTTGTTTATGGCTGTATCTCCAGGTCGAGCATAGGAACTGAAATATAGGAGATAGTCATATGTATCTATGACTTTTTTTGTTTGTTCACAATATTCACAATGTTTTTTTTTTATTAATCCTCACTTGAGGATATTTTTCTATTGATTTTTAGAGAGAGTGGAAGGGAGGGGAGAGGAGAGAGAGACATTGATGTGTTTTTCCACTTCTTTATGCATTCATTGGTTGATTCTTATATGTGCCCTGACTGCGGATTGAACCCACAACCCTGGTGTATCTGTATGACACACTAACCAACTGAGCTACCCAGTCCGCTCTCCTGAGGACTGCTTCTCCTTAGGCTAGGGGTATTTTTGGACTCTTTCCTCAAAACTGTCACTGGTTCTATACATCCCCTCCCCAGTTATTTCCACATGACAGGAGTGTAACCTCCTAATTAGTCTTTTGAATAGTTTTTAAATAAATATTTTTATTGATTTCAAAGAGGAAGGGAGAGAGAGATAGAAACATCAATGATGTGAGAGAATCATTGATTGGATGCCTCTTGCACAGCCCCCCCCGCCTCCCCGCCACTGGAGATGGAGCCCACAACCTGGATATGTGCCCTGATGGGGAATTGAACTGTGACCTCCTGGTTCATAGATCGATGCTCAATCACTGAACCAACCGGCCGGGCTTGAGTAGATTTTTTAAAGTATGCATTAGTTATGCTTCTATGTGCAGTATAGTCTTTGAAATCCAGCAGCTCAGTTAGGTAAAGAAAGCTTTTTTTGGTAATAAATCTTATAAGATGCAGTTAGAGTAGATATTTTACCAAATCACATGCATTATCAATTAAGAAAAATAGCAACAAAACTCTTTGCCTTTACCCTTTGGTGTATCTGTTGCTGAAAGCTACTCTTTAGTCTCTGCAGCTAGTTTAGTTAATGATATTAGTTCCAACAATAATAACTAGCAACACAAGTATTTACTGTTCCCTGTCTCATTCTGTTGCCCATCTGATTTGATTCTCTCTTATTCATAGATTTTAGCAGTTCCAGTTTCCAACTTGTTTTCACTTATTCTCTGATTTACTAGTAGAGGCTTTCAAATTTCAAATCCTTTGAATTCTTGTCAAAATAATTATTTTATGAAAGCTCAATGTGTAAAACAAATAAAAGTTGAACTATTCTGGTCAGAGGTACACATCTGGAAATACACAGCCCTGCGTTTCCCTGACTGTAGTTGCTTTTGCTATTCACATACATGATTATATCTATCCTCGCTCTCATCATTACTGTCACAGTTCCTCTTTTTTCCTGGATGTCCTGTGTTATATACCCCTTCTTCTGTGTCTTCTATAGTGTCCTATGCATATCCCTATCATTGTTATTGCCATACTGAATTTTATTTTATTTTTAAAAAATTTATTTTTATTTTTGAAAGTATTATACTAGTAGATATCCCCCCTCCCCCCCATTGACCCCTTTCCACCCCATCTGCCCCCCACCCCCCTAGGCCTTCACCACATGCCATACTGAATTTTAATTAGATTTGTTTATCTCTCTCAGTGATGATGAAGTCCTTAAGGCAGGGACTTCTGTATCTTCAGTGTCTAGTAACACAGTACACACCTTATCAAAATTGTTCAATGACTGACTCACTGGCCATGTCCAAGATCAGACATGCTACATCAGAAGGGGGAGATTGATAAAGCAGGGATCTAAATGATGGACAGGTGGTGACAGATCCCACAGGTAGGCTGTCAGCAGAAAAGTGATGCAGGGCAGAAAGTGTAGGAGGCCCAGAGGGGACATGTACCAGTCCTAACCCCAATGTGATGGAGATGGTACACTCAAATTAGGATATTTGCAGGGAGATATATTTACAAAGAGACTATGTGTAAAGGTGAATGTTCTGGAGGGTTTAGCACCACAGGATCTGATGCAGGAACCTGGGATGAGTGGCAATTGAACTATTACCAATCTAGGCTCAAATAGACGAGGGAGGGAACCATTCCCCGAACCCAGAAAGAGTCACGTTTCTCCCTTCCAGCAATTTTTTATGGCTCCCCACTGGCTGATTCCAACTGGAAGTCTGAGAGAAAGGAGCCTGTTGATGCAGTTCAGCCAGGTCAGTGTCCTGGGCAGAACCGGAAGGAAAAGGATGGAGAGTGGGTCTGGGGGGCAAATAAAAGATGTCCAGCACAAGGTATCAGGTGTGGAGCTCAGCCTAAAAGCGAGGATAAAGACGGTTGTTTGCCAGATTGGAGGGCTATGAGGGAGCTATTAGCTTGCTGTAATGTAAACAATCCCCAAGTCCAAGTGGCTACAGCAATAAGCATTTATTTAGCTTATGTGTTTGTTTTCTAGCTTGAGCTCAGTTGGGGTGGTGTGGCTGGAGCAGCTTCTTCTGTGTGTCTCTCTTCTTCCTGGGACCTCCCAGCCCATCCATGGCTGCTCTTCTCACAGACATGGCAGAAGTAAATGGGATCAAGGCTAACTGTGCAAGTGTTCTCCAAGCTTCTGGTCATGTCACACTCCCCATAAGGTTCTATTAGCCAAAACAATCACATGCCAAGTCTAGGGTAGACAGTGTGTGTGACTACTTCTGAACAATAATTCATTGTACCCACCAAAGATGGTCCTGCATTTTCCCTCATGTTACCTTTTGAATATTGGTTAAGGGAAATGTTGACAAATGATAGAGGGTTTTTTTTATGGATCTCAGGAAATTCTCTCTAACACTGTCTTTCCTGAAAGCACACAGTTATCTGCCTACAAATAAAAGGAGAATGTATTAGCAGTAGATTCTTACACATTCAGCATCGCCACAGAAGCAAAATTAACATGTAATTCAGCACTAAGGAGGAAAGCATTTTTTCATCATTATCCTTCTGAATGTCTACACCAAATGGATGCATATAATATTCTCTAGCTGGCAAATAAACCTACTAGCACTGATGCTAAATAATAGAACAAAAAGAGCCTTTTAGAAAGGTACATGACATTTTTGGGATGCATATGTGGCTTAATTTCAAAGGTAACTCAGCAAATCCAGTGGCTTTTTTGTTGTTGTTAATCCTCACCCAAGGATATTTTTCCATTGATTTTTAGAGGGAGTGGAAGGGAGGGGTAAGACACACAGAGAGAAATATCGATGTGAGAGAGACACGTCGATTAGTTGCCTCATTCACACACCCGGACCAGGGCTGGAGATAGAGCCTACAACCGAGGTAGGTACATGCCCTTGACTGGAATTGAACCCGGGACCCCTTAGTCTATGGAACGATGCTCTATCCACTGAGCAAAACTGGCTAGGGCAAATCCAGTGGCCTTAAAAAAATGTGAAAAGGAATAATGTTGAGTTCCTGGTTGATGATGAAATCCAGAGATAAAAATACTTGAAATTTTGTTGCTTTTTAAAGGCTAGAATGTGATGATATAATAAATTGGCATGTAAAGATGAATTATTTCATCCATTTATTCACTTTTTATCATTCCATCAGTTAACTTTAGAAAAAATATGTATTTTTATTGATTTCAGAGAGGAAGGGACAGGGAGAGAGAGATAGAAACATCAATGATGAGAGAAAATCATTGATCATCTGCCTCCTGCACTCTGTCCCACTGGAGATTGAGCCTGCAACCCTGGCACGTGTCCTGATCAGGAATCAAACTTTGAGCTCCTGGCTTATAGGCTGATGTTCAACCATTGAGCAACACCAACCAGGCTCCATCAGTTAACTTTTATTGAGCACCTATTATAAATTATGGTTAAAGAGATTAATGAGTCATGATTTCTACCATCAAGAAATTTATCACCTTGTTGGGAAGAGAAAATATAAACAAATTATAGGCAAAAATAACAAAGACTACAGTATGTTTTCTTTAAAACTCACTGTAAGCTTTCTGAGAACCAAACCCGTGGCTTGGGATCCAACACATGGTATTAGTTGTATTTAATAACAACTGAGTGTGAACAAGAAATGAGTCATTCCAATGGGAAAACTTATGGTAAGTTGCATGGAGACTATGATATTTTGGTTGAAATGTAAAAGATGGGCAGGATTTCAATGAGTGCACAATATTGGGGAGATAATAAGGGCATTATGTTTGGGGGAACAACATAATCAAAGCATGGATATGCAACAATTTTGTAGCATGTTAGGGTAATGGTGAGTGGTTGGATATGGCACAGCATAGGTGCCTAAACAGATGTAGTGGAAGATGGGGCTAAGGAGAAAGTTTTGGAAGGGTTGTTTGGAAACCTGAAATTGAGGCTGAGGAGTCTGCATTTTGATCTGTGAATATTGGGGAGCCTCTGAAAGTATTTAAAAAGGGAGTACAAGCAAATAGCTAGCAAAGGGGTGAGTGCGAGCTGGGACTAGTTAGGAAGTCTAGCAACACACCAAGCAAACAATTGATGTTAGGGCTGGAACAGGGCAGTGGCGGAGTCAGGGGAGAGGAGGAGATGGGTATGGCCAAAAGCACTGAAGCATACTTAAAGGGCTTTGGCAACCAGCTTGGTGTGGGTTGAGAAGAATTTCTTTGATTCCAACAGCTCAAGTCTGGTGACTGTAAGGATGTTGGTGCCATGACTGAGGGGACGAAGGAGGACAAGCATGTTTGGTCTGTCTTCAATTTTGCAAATGTTGAGCTTGAAGTCCAGAGGGCCATCAGGCTCTGGCCATCATGCAGTTGGAAGTTGGAGCCTGGCATTCCAAAGAGGGAGGTATAATGCGTTGCAGCCTGAAAATCTTGTCTGGTCTAAATTTGGAGTGACCAGATTATTTTTGAGTGGCAAAATTGTGACCATTACAAAGACTTTCTAAAGAAGTAATAAAGATTTTATGATATAGTATAACACACAATATTTTTCTATGAGTCTTCCTTGCCATGTCATTTTAATTCTTTCCTTCTCTTCTTTATACTTCCCAAAGGCCATTAACCAAGGAAGGAATGCTTTTCTTTCTGAGGCTCCCGCCCAATTTGGTGAGGTCCAAAGAAACAACATGTTAAGGACAATTTGAAAAGTTTTGCTCTGTTCTTAAGCCGCTCTAGTGGTTCCGGACCATGTATCCCTGAGGTGTTTACCACTGTCTCATATGATCACCTCGACTGGTGTCTGTGAACCGAGACAACCAGATGGCATTGCACAGCGAGCTTCCAAAAACAGCACATTTTTGAACATAAAACCCTGATTTTGAAAAAAGCCCCAGGCACTGTCCCTTCACTGCAGACCCTGCTCTGAGCCAATGTCTGCTCTAATCCTGTTTTTGGGCTTTGCTTTCCATTTCTGTCTTCACTAAAGCTTTTTTCATCTATCAGCATACTTAGCTTTTCTGTTTTCTTTTTAATTGTGGTAAAAATATATAACATAAGATTTACCATCGTAACTATTTTTAAGTGTACCGTTCAGCAGTGATAATCACATTCACATTGTTGTGCAACCAATCTCCGGACCTGTTTTCATCTTGCAGAACCGAGACCCTACCCATTACACAATAGTTCCCCATTCTCGCCACATACACCGGATGGCAACTACCGTTCTACTCCCTGTCTTATGAATTTGACACCTCTAGGTATCTCCGATAATGGAATCATATAGTTTTTGTCTCTGTGATGTCTTCCTGGTTTTGGTCCATCTCCTTGGGTGGGATTTGAACTCACTTTAGGCTTTGTCACTTGTTTCCCATTGAGGGAAAAAAGGCTTGGAGCCCAGAACCCCACTGGCCATTGTGCTGGGCCTATGCTACTCCCCTGAGGGAAAAGATCCCCCTCATTAGATGTCATGAGAGAATGCTTTAGCTACATGTAATTTCCAATATCCAGTCTGCTCCCCATCAAATCATGGAACAGGAAGGAACCTGAAGCTTAGATCATTCAGAGTCCTGCCTTATGGCAAAAGGTTCCTCCCACTGTGCCGTCCCCCTCCCCAGCTATGCAGGCAGATTAAATGCCAGTGGGAAGAACACAGAATTCTGCAAATCAAGAGAGCCTAAGAATGGCAACTCAAAGAGTTAGAATATAAACAATGAGAAAACAACCACACCAGAAGTTTGGCATTTATATTGTACTTTTTCTCTGAAGACAGTAACATGCCTACCAGATATTATCTTAACAGAGAGCTAAGTCCTTAAGAAAATTGCAGTCTGACTCCCCTAATAAGTATCCTACTGGTTGACCTCATTTGATTTAAAACTGAAGATGTTACTCTTGAAAACTTGGGTCATTGAGGCTGTTTTATGATCTCAGAGGAGTCTCTTTCATACACCACTACAGTGGGTCTGGACATGGAGGTGGGTACGTGGGCACCTTGGATCATAGCTCCAGCAAGAATCTGAAGGATTAGTGCTGAGGATGAGCTCAAGCCCGCAGTGGGAGTGGGAGAGTGCCTCCTGTTTCTTAGAACGCTCTGGATAAAACTTTCACACCTGGGCAACCGCTCTTGTCTAATTAGTTCTCTGTTGTACCCCCAGCTTTTATCACAATGTTTAACACATAGAAATAATTCAGTAACTATTTGCTATATGATAAAAAGAATACACATGAGATTGTTCTTCAGTTTTAAATCTCATCATGCAACTTGAGCTCATAGCTATCATCATTAACACTTACAAAAGTAGTTTAATATATTTAAATAGTATTTTCAAGATTCCAAGAAGATTAAGAAGGTGCAATGGGACCTGATTCCTCATTTGAGCACTCAGGCTATTAGGTTCCTGATTTCTTGTGATCTCCCACCCATTTAACAGTATTGGAAAAATGAGTATAAGCAGTTTAGCTGAAAGAGAGAGGGAGAGGGAGAAGGAGAAGGAGAGGGGAGAGAGAGAGAGAGAGAGAGAGAGAGAGAGAGAGAGAGAGAGAGAGACTCAATTTTATGCTTTTGGTTTTCTATTTAATGGAAATAGCAGGAACTGGCAATATACTTGGGCTGGATGAATGCTGGATTCAAGGGACTGGTTAATATAGATAATAATATCTCTGCAGGGAGCTGGGACCTAATTTCACTATCAACTATGATGTTCTCTTGCAGCCCAATCCCCAACATGTGGGCAAAGTAATTCCCAACAGGGACTTTGAATGAGATTAGGAACTCTGAGCAGAAAAGCAGAAGTGTGACTTGGCTCCCTGGATCACTGGCCTGGAGCCAGATCCTCTGCTCCTTTTCAAAGATGGAATTGAGGTGGAGAAGAGCAGAGTAGAGGAGAGAGAGAGAGAGAGAGAGAGAGAGAGAGAGAGAGAGAGAGAGGAATCTTCTTGTTTTGTTTGTTGTTTGTTGTTGGTGTCTTTTGGAGATAAATGTTGCCAAATATTACCCAAGCAATAATCAAATAATAGATTCTATATTCTGAGTTGTGCAGTAGGACTAACATTGCTTACAAAATGTCTCTTCCTACCTATGGATTTCTTAAGACATAGTGCCCAGTACAAAGTTAATTTTTATTGAGTGCCAATGAGAGAGAAATACAAGAGGAGAAATGCCATGGGTTTTGCCTAGGCGGATCTTCCAGTGCAGTTAGGAAAACAAAATAGGCACACACATGATATTTAGTGAATAAAGCTATATGCCATGAGCTAAATGTTGGTATTCACATTAATTGCAACAAACAAAAATTTATATTGGAACTCCATTGAGAAAGGAAAACGTGGCTGGATCCCAAAAGATGTGTAGGTGTGGAGAGTCTTTTTGTTGTTTTCCACCCAACACTATTCCCTCTTCTTATAAAAATAATTCTCTGATTTTGCTGTGGGGGAATTAACTGCTCCTTAGCCACTTTCACCCCATGTGTTTTAGGTGCTGACTCCACTCTTGGCTCCATGGGCATGATATGACCCTAATGCTGAGCCTTCAGTGAATGCCATTCCTCAGACCACAGTTGATTCAGGGATGAACACATGAGCCAGTTCAAGTCAATCAGAGCTAATAAGATTCAACACAAGAACTTTTTGAATTATCAGGGATGAGGCTTTTCTGTTACCTGAAGCTATTTTGCCTTCATGAAGAACAAACATGACTGAAAATGGAGCCAAACCAGTGTAGGGGAGAGCTGAGAGAGGGAGAGAAATTAGGTCTGATGACTTTGTTTGAATCGCTGAAGCCAATATTACTCTGTACATTTTAGTTGTGCAAACCAAAACTTTCTCTTTTTTAATTTAAGAAATTTGGGTTGGGTTTCTGTCTCATAATAAAAAGAGATCCAATTTGTGCAACAGGAAAGGCAGAGGGACTAAAGCGATCTAATAAGAGGAAATGCATGAGTAAAGGTAAAGAGGTACAGGGGTTGTGACAATAGTAGGGAAGCTTTCATGCTTGGGATAGAGACTCAAACTAGAAAATAATCTTAGACATATAAAGTAGGGTCATTTCATAACACTTCTGGGAAGTCAGAAACAGAAGTTTAGAGTCAGCGCGAACATAGTGGGAGCTATAGTAAAATTTGGCTATAATGTATGGTTTGACTTTTGGTTGACGTAATTTCTTTTTTAGTGCTCCTGGAAATATCTGAAATATGGAATAGATGCTCATCATAGATTTATAGAAATTAATGTAAGTATAATAAGACTATATTAATTATTGTTTCAATTAATAAATACTGAAACAGACAAGGCCATTTGACTTTCATGGACTCTATTGTTCTTATATATGACAGGCGTAGTTAATGATATATGAATACACAAGTGAGCTTTCAGTGGGGATTTCTTTAATACCTAGGCATGATTTCTCCCCACTCTTATGCTTTGAGTTGTTTTGTGTTAAAAATGCAGGGATCCAAAAGCTCCAATGTTATTGCTGGCATTTGCGTCAAGGCGCTCTCCACTTACACGGAGTCTGTGGGTCACTTGCAATGTTTGCTTACTCTTCCATTGACCATGTTTTTCCTTTGTCCTTTTTGGATGTGTCCTAACCTGCCGACTTGCCTCTAACAGACAGGGAGGCCTCGCTTGTGGTCAGACAGGTGCAAGCCAAGGCTTGTCCCTTTCCTGGATATTTTCACTTTAGCTTAATCTCAGTCTTGGTCAATATTTTGAATTTCTAATCTCTTCATAGGAAGTCTTGGCTAGATTTTAGAGGCCTCAGATTTATTTTATGGCCATTTGCCGCAGGCCTGGTCCCAGAACTGGTCAGAGATTTATGCCAGCCCTGCCAATCTGTGTCGAAGGAAAATAGAGGTTCAGCATTGGTATGCCTCCAAGAGAATTCCTGGCAAGACCATTGAAAGTGTGAGATGTTGGTATTATCTTCTTTCCTAAGATGCTTGCGAAAAGGCCAGCTTGGAGTTCCGATAAAATTTCCGAAATTGAAGTTAATGTCTATGTCTACTTCAATATATTTCCAGAAAATATGGCACGGGCTTACACCAGGGCTTTCCAAGAAGGAGCCTATCAAGGAGAAGAGTAGTGGAAAGAGTGAAGGTGAGCTACGGGGTGAGCTCTTGTTCCTGGATTTACAGAATGAGGGCAATGGTGTGTCTCTTGCCATATGGAACTTTCTCCCAGTGAGGGAGGGACTCAGCTGAGATCTGAGATATGGAAGACACAGCTGGCATCATACATATCCATGCCTTTGCCTCACCCATTTTGGAGCTTGGAGTCCCTGCTTTTCAGTATTTTAGGTCCCTGTTTCTGAGGAACACAGGTTCCTTTACTCTTCCCATAGTTATGCTCTTAGTCCAGGCTCTTTCTGCACCAAGATCTCAGTACTCTAGGAATCAGTCTCATGCTGGTGATCTCTCTCTCTCTCTCTCTCTCTCTCTCTCTCTCTCTCTCTTATTACCTCCCTCCCTCCCTTCCTCCCTCCCTCCCCACTTCTCTCCATCTCTCTGCAATTTCACTAGGTAGAGTGGATGTATTCCTTTTGAAGAAATACTAGTATAACCTGGTCTAGATTTAAGTGAGAAGTGATGTAGCTGTCAGTTTGAGACAGAACTCTTTTCTTCTTCTTCTTTTCTTTTTTTTTTCCTGGTAGCTTTTTTTCTTGGAGGCTTTAAACACCAATTTGACTTCCTTTCACACTTTTCATTAGGGAATGGACTCCCCCCACCCACCCCCACCCACCTAGATCAGTGTTTCTAAAGCAGCATTAACTATTCCAGAAATACCTCGGCAATATATAAACAAGCACATTCCCAGCTCCCAGCACCACAAATATCCTCATTCAGAATAGCTAGGATGAGGCACTCCAGGAAATTCTCATCACACTACAGAGCATTTGAAAATATTGTGCCTTCAGTGGATTTAGAACTTGGCTCAGGTCGGGTTTGTCCTTTTTTAAAAAATTGAATTTATTGGGGTGATATTGGTTAATAAAGTTATTATAGGTTCCAGGTGTACAATTTTATAATACATTGTCTGTATGTTGTATTGTGTGTTCACCACCCAAAGCTGAGTCTCTTTTTGATATCGGAGAAGTGCACGGTAGAATTTCTCTGTTGTTAGTAGGAGTGGGGTTCTTATCATATCTTGAGAAAAGAGAATTTTCTATGGCTCACATGGGAGAATGAGATGTGGGAGAAAGGTTTATTCTAGTGAAATTATATTCCTTGGTTTCCAAAGTCCCATTTCCCTTGAACTAGTCCTGGAAAATGTGCAACTGGAGCTTCAGAAGAACTAGAAACAAAGCAGTGCCCAAAGTTTCCATTCCATGGTGGAGCTGAGTCTGGCAGAGTCTTAGGCTAATTCCAGCCCATCAGTCCATTGTGTGTGGGGTCCACATGGCTGTGGGCCATGTGGGTGAATGTAGAGTGTGAGAGCACATGCCCCGCAACAAGAGTCCCAAGAAAGCAAGAGGGCTAAGTGAGAGAATTCCCTTTGTTCAGAAGCTGATGTATTTCAGATTTCATGCTCTTGCAGTGGCCACACCCATTCTGGCCAATGATTAGTTCCCAGGTGTGACTGGGAAGTACCTTCCCACCTCACCCAGACCTACTGGGCATGTGTCTAAACTGCCTCTGTCTAGTTCCTCTCCCCACTGGTGTGTGGGGAACAGACCTGGAGAATGTTAAAGTGCAGCTTCCTGGCAAAGCTGTACAAATGGCCTGCCCATATTATCCAGCCTTCCCTTTGCTGTTATTAATAATCATGTTATCACAACGGTATCACTTCCATCACCATTTATCCCCCCTTTAGGTCGGGTTTGTCTTCAAATGGATGAATTAAGTTCTCAAGGTTGCAAGGAGGCGGTGAGGCATCTCAGAAGTGGAGGCTGGCTGGACATGGAGTTGTGGGATGAGGGGAGTGAGACTCACCTATCAGCTGTGCTCATCCTACCCCAGTCATTTCCAGCAGCTGAACAACTGTGCTAACTCTGTGATCTTCGTGTTGAAGCAGGAAGCCATCTGCATGTTCCCAGCACTGTCTGAGCGTCCTCTCAATGTCCTGATCTTTCCAATAACCTTGCTGGCAGAGCCAAAGTCGAGAAGCAGGTAAGCAACCTGCCTTCCTGTGTTGGCAAATGTACACATTTTAATAAAGCTATTGGCATATTTAACAGAGTATCTTTAACTATTCAAACTCTACTTCACTCAGTGGGACTTCAAAATTGCTTTTGGGGTGGTAAAGAGATTGTTGGAGTTTTTCTTGCTTTGAGCTTTGTTGAGGTTGGTTTTAGTAAAAGACGTCAGGAGGTTACTGTGTTGTAGGAGCTAATTCGTATTTGCTTAAAATGAATTTCCTTTAGGGGATTAGACTTTAAATGTGACCATTAACGTATCTACTGCTTAATATCACAAGGAGCTGCATATCACGTACAATCATCAGATGTGTAAGTTCTGAAATATGCAAAACTAAAACTCACTACTATGGGATTAGTGCCAGGTACATAGTACATGCTCATAAATGGTTATTGTTGAAGGAGGAGTGGAGTTTGAAGGATGAATTGAGTAACTATTGACTGAGAAACAGCTTTGTGTTTAGGGAGAGGAATAAAAATGTCCTCTTTATCAGCCAATGTTTATGATGTAACATATTTCCTGATGGCCCTTAAGCAATAAGTAATGGATGTTTACTAGCTGACCCTTTTAAACACATTATATTTTGTTTTGCTCTTAGTAATTGAAGATAATAAATAGTATTGTTGCCTATACAGAAGCTGTGATTTTATTCCCCCAAAGGATGCTTTATTTAGATGGTGTTGGGGGAAAGCCTCAAAAATCTAAATTCAGGATTGATTCTGAAGAACTGACGTGTAGTTTTTTTCAAACTCATAAGAACTTAAATGGGAGAAACTTAAGAACAAGGGCAAGGCAGCTGCTCCCAGTGGTGGCTGGCTGGGTATTAGCCATACCCCTCCCTCCCAGGTTAGTCTCTTTTTATAGGGGGTTAATAGTAAAACCATCTGGTGGGTAGTCATGTAGACCATCAGAAAGAACAATGCATTTCTAAGTTAACAGATAACATCAGGCAGTTATCCCAGTCTATACATTCATTAAACTCCTTCCTGGGGGCATGATGTTTATCTTTGGGCGGCATTCCCATTTTCTGGTAGTCAGCCAAGCCTGAGACTACATGAGCTAAGAGTCCAACATTACCCAGACGCCTTTGCTTCTGGAGCCATATTGCATCTCAGTTTGTAGTATCAGCTTTTGCTATTCATAGAAGACAAACACAAGCCATTCCTCTTTTAATTAGTGGGAAGTGTTATGAGTTTGAGGAGGAAGGTCTAAAGTGTTGATTAGGCAAAGTAAGCTGTCTGACTTCTTTCCAACTGGTCTGTATCCATGGCTCATTTTCCGTAGTCTTATTTTCAACAGAGATTCTTGAAGCCTCTAAAGTTCTTTAATTAAAAAACAAACCAACCCTGTGTTGAAAAGATATGTATCCTGCCCTGGCCAGTGTGGCTCAGTTGGTTGGAGTGTTTTCTGTGCACTGAAAGGTTGGCAGTTCGATTCCCAGTCAGGTCACATACCTAGGTTGCGGGTTTGATCCCTGGTAGGGCACGTATGGGAGGCAACCGATCAATTTTTCTCTCATACATTGATTTTCTCTCTCTCTCTCTCTCTCTCTCTCTCTCTCTCTTTCTATCTCTCGCTCTCTCACTCTCTCTCTCAAAAAAATAAATAAAATAAAAGAACGAAAGAAAAAATATGTATGCATCCTTTCTTTTGCCAAATTTCTATGTTTGGGGTACTTTTTCCTTAATAGTAGTAAATTCCATAAAAGGTACACTCAACTTTATGTTTCAATTATTTGCCTGTATCTATTTTTGTTCATCAGTTTATAATGGTCTTTATTATCCATAAATGAGTGAGATACAGAGGCAGAGCAGCATCGAACAGACTGCCAAACTACAGTGGGAAGGCTGGGGGAGGGTTGGGGGGGTGGGAGGGGGGGTAAGAGATCAACCGAAGGACTTGTATGCATGCATATAAGCATAACCAATGGACATAAGACACTGGGGGGTAGGGGAGGCCAGGGGAATGTCAAGGGGGGGGAGGAGACATCTGTAATACTCTTTGTAATACTTTAAGCAATAAAACAAAATTAAAAAAAAATTATTTGCCTGTCTGACCTGTGCCAGCATGGCTTAGGGGAAAGTGCCTGGGTTTTGAATATGCCACACAATCTAAGGTTTGAATCTTGACTCTGCAATCCCAACCCTTACCCATATGTGATTTGTGTTGTTGGCGAAGGAGTTTGGGACAGCTAGGAGGCATAATAAAAATAGATTTAGGGCTTGAGAGCATTAGGAGAAAGCACATTTGGTACATCTCTGGCATTCTCATACGGTAACAGCTCAACATGACCACCCTTCACCAGCCCGAGGATACAAAGGGGCACACAGACAGCAATAAGCCAAAGTTCTTGTTTTTGCCTCCAAATGCATACTTAGAACTTTCCCTACCCTTGCAAAGCAACCCTACCTCATAATATGTTTGGCTTTGTCCCAGAGAAGCACCCATTTGACAGTCAATATGACAGTCACCCCAACCTATTCTTTTGAGCCTTGGGCTTCCCCGTTGGGAGTGTTTCTGCTCACGAGGTCCTTTGAAGCCCCAATAGCAATGGAGAATGTTGGAGAATGGAGAAACCAAGGGAGATCCCTTCTGATGTTCCCAAAGCCAATAAGTTGCCTTTCCTACTATTTCCAGGTGCCCCTCCCTTTCCTCCTATAATTGGGTATCTTAACAGGGCAGGTCATTCTGACAAATAGAGTGTGGGCAGACTTCCTTCACATAAGGGCTGCATACCTGGGTTCATGTATGTGAGTTCTTGCCTTAGGGCAGTGATTCTCAACCTTCCTAATGCCTCGACCTTTAATACAGTTCCTCATGTTGTGGTGACCCCCAATTTCATTGTTACAAATTGAACATAATTAAAGCATAGTGATTAGTCACACAAACAATATGTAATTATATATGTGTTTTCTGATGGTCTTAGATGACCCCTGTGAAAGGGTCGTTTGACCCCCAAAGGGGTCGCGACCCACAGGTTGAGAAACGCTGCCTTAAGGTGAAGAAGTTTTAAACAAGTATTATTCAGTTGTTATGTGAGTGCTAATTGGTACCAGTTGCTATGAGACAGAGATACAAAGGAACATTCCTGGCTCTTAAGCTAGTGCAAACTATCAAGATAAACATGCTAAAAATTCAAATAATTTTGCAAAAATTAAGAAATTTAATAGTAAGTCATTAGCGCAACACCAAAATGATAGGGTATTTTTCTCTCCAGAGAGAGAACTCGAATGGGATTTATGTACTTAGTGTGGAGATGTTTTTGTGCTTATATATGAAATGTCTAGGAGTTTATGTTGAAATCTTCTGGCCTTCTTGGCAGGGTTTTTGTTTATTTTGTTTTTTGCATGGCAAACATATTGACTTGGAAAAGTAATTCAAGAGCTCTATTTGTGCCAATGGGAATGTGTGCCTTGTGCCTTGTCTGATCTTGTAAATCCTGGACTCCTGTCTTCACAAATACAAATGTGAAGTTTCTTTAGCTAATTAGTCCCTGCCTTGCACTTTCAGAGAACAGTAGATTTACAACTGTAAGACTTGGTATGAAGTTACATGTATAAAAAGGGTTTTATAGGGCGCAGGGGGCTCAAAATTGTAACTTTTGAAGTAAGTACTAACCAGAAACCAGATCTTTCCTACAAGGAGGTGTTTCTTTACTTTCAGCATTACTGGGTAGGACTGCTCAGGGTAGAAGACTGTATTTTTGATGAGAGAGTAAATCATTACTTTAAAAAATGTCTTCATATGTCACAAATTTGCTGCTGAATGGGTTTGAATATGAGGGTCCACTTATATGTGTATTTTTTTCGATAAATACTGAACCATATTTTCTTAATATTTTATCTAGCTTAGTTTATTGTTAAGAATACAGTTTATAGTACACATATACAAAATATGTGTTAATTGACTTTATGTTGAGGATAAGGCCTCAAATCAATAATAGGATATTAGTAGTTAAGTTTTTGAGGAATCAAAGGTATCATGATTCCTCCAACTTCATTCTTCTTTCTCAAGGTTGCTGTGGCTATTCTGGTTCTTGTATGGTTCCATATAAATTTTTGAAATATTTGTTCTAGTAGTGTGAATTACACCATTGGTATCTTCATGGAAATTTCATTGAATCTATAGATTGCTTTGGGACATTTTATTTATGTTAATTCTTCCTATCCATAAACATGGTATATACTTTCTCTTAGTTGTATTTTCTTCAGTTCCTTTCTTCAGTGTCTTATAATTTTTCAAGTACAGGTATTTTACAGCCTTGGTTAAATTTATTCTTAGGTATTTTATTCTTTTCGAAGCAATTGTGAATTGCATTGCTTTCTCAGTTTCCCTTTCTGATAGTTCATTATTGGTGTTTAAAAATGCAACCACTTTCTGGATATTTATTTTGTATCCTGCTACTTTACTGAATTCATTTTTCAGTTGTAGTAGTTTTCTGATGGAATCTTTAGGGTTCTCCATATAGCGTCACCTGCAAATAATTAGTTTTACTTTTTCCTTTTTGATTTGAATGCCCTTTATTTCTTCTTCTTGTCTGATTGCTGTGGCTAGGACTTCCAGTACTATGTTGAATAAGAGTGGTGAAAGTGGACTTCCCTGTCTTGTTCTTGATCTTAAGGGAAATGCTTTTAGTTTTTGCCCATTGAGTATGATATGTGGGTTTGTCATATATGGCCTTAATTACATTGAAGTGTGTTCCTTCTAATCCCACTTTGCTGAGAGTTTATATCATAAACTAGAGGCCCAGTGCACGAGATTTGTGCATTCCGGGGGTTCTCTCAGCCCAGCCTGTGCCCTTTCGCAGTCTGGGAGCCCTCTTGCAGTCTGGGACCCCTCGCTCCTTATTGCCTGCTTGCTGCTCCTTAGAGCTGCCATGGAGGTGGGAGAGGCTCCCGCCACCACTGCTGTGCTCGCCAGCTGTGAGCCTGGCTTCTGGCTGAGCGGTGCTCCCCCTGTGGGAGTGCACTGCCCACCAGGGGGCAGCTCCTGTGTTGAGCATCTGCCCCCTGGTGTCAGTGCATGTCATAGTGACCGGTTGTTCTGCTGTTCGGTCGATTTGCATATTAGCCTTTTATTCTATAGGGTAGGTGCTAGATTTTATAAATTTTTTTAATGTATTTATTGATATGATCATGTGGTTTTTATCCTTCAATTTGTTTATGTAGTGTATCACATTTATTGTTTTGCAGATATTGTACAAATCTTGCATGCCTGGAATAAATACCACTTGATCATGGTGTATGATGTTGTTTTTTTTTTTTATTGCTTAAAGTATTTCCCCGCCCTTGACAATCCCCTGGCCTCCCCTACCCCCCAGTGTCTTATGGTGTATGATGTTTTTAATGTATTGCTGGATTTGGTTTGCTAATATTTTGTTGAGGATTTTAGTATCTATATTTATCAGGGATATTGGCCTATAATTTTCTGTCTTTATAGTGTCTTTATCTGGTTTTAGAATCAGGATAATGCTGGCCTCATAAAATGAGCTTCGGAGTCTTCCCTCTTCTTTAATTTTTTGGAATAGTTTGAAAAGACTAGGTTTAATTCTACTTTGAATGTTTGGTAAAATTCACCTGTGAAGCCATTCAATCCAGAACTTTTGTTTGTTGAAAGTTTTTTTTTTTATTACTGCTTCAATTTCATTAGTTGTAATTGATCTATTTATATTTTCTTATTCTTCCTGATTTGGTTTTAGAAGATTGTTTTAAGGATTTATCCATTTCATTCAGATTCTACTTTCTGTCTCTATGAATTTAACTCCTGTAGGTACCTCATATAAGTGGAATCATATATATTTGTCTCTTTGATTAATATCACTTACCATAATATTTTCAGGAATCACCCATGTTGAACAGGTATTAGAATTTCATTCCCTTTTCAGGCTAAATATTCCATTGAATCTATATATCACATTTTGTTTATCCATTAATCTGTCCATAGACATTTGGGTTATTTTACCTTTTGATTTTTTGTAATAATGCACCATGAACCTGTGTGTACAAATATCTGATCGGTCTTTGTGCTATGGACTGAATTATGCAAACACCCTTCCCCGCATTCATATGGTGAAGCTCTAACCCACAATGTGACTATATTTGGAGATAGGTTCTTTATGAGGTAGTAAGGTTAAACCAAGTTATAAAGGTGGGACCCTAATCCAAAATGACAATGGCTTTGTAAAAAGAGGAGAGCCTTCACTCAGCCATGTGAGGACACAGCAAGAAGGTGGCTAGCTGCAAGTTGGAAGAGAGTTCTCATCAGAAACCAAACCATGCTGGATCTTGATCAGGGATTTACAGCTTTGAGAACTGTGAGAAAATAGATTTATATTGTTCAAGCCACATAGTCTATAGTATTTTGTTATGGCAGCCTGAGCTAACTAAGGCATCCCGCTTTCAATTATCTGGGTATATACTCAGAAGTAGAATTGCTAGATTATATGGAAATTCTATGTTTAATTTTTGGAGGCACTGCCATACTGTTTTCCACAGTGGCTGCATCATTTAATATTTCCACCATCAATGCACAAGGGTTCCAATTTCCTCACATGTTTGCCAACATTGATTCATTGATTGATTGGTAATGGCCATCCTAATAAGTGCAAAGTAGTATTTCATTATGGTTTTGATTTGCATTTCCCTAATGATTAGTGCTGTCCAACATCTTTTCATATGCTTGTTGGATATTAGTATATTTTGGGAGAAATGTCTATTCAAGTTCTTTACCAATTTTTTAATTGGGTTATTTGTTTTTGTTGTTGAGTTGCTGTAAATCATTTTAATAGTGAATACAAGGCATTTTTAAATTTTTATTTAAAAAATATATTTTTACTGATTTTAGGGAAGAAGGGAGAGGGAGAGAGAGATAGAAATATCAACGATGAGAGAAAATCATTGAGTGGCTGCCTCCTGCATGCCCCACACTGGGGATCAAGCCTGCAATCTGGGCATGTGCCCTGACCAGGAATCAAACTATGACCTCCTGGTTTATATAGGTCGATGCTCAACCACTGAGCCATGCCAGCTGGGTTATAAGGTACTTTTTTACACAAAGTTCCCAGCTTCCATATAATATTAATTTTCTGGAATTTCCTTGCTGTATTTAAATTTCAAAATTTCCTGTCAGAATTTTTTCATTGATTTTTTTTATGGTTACTGGGAAGTTGGGATTTTTAATTTAGCATCTGTGTTATGAAAATCTGGTGACTCTACTTTCTGACAAGTCTTCTAATTTAGTTGCTAGTTGGCCAAACCATATTTTTAAAAGTTAACATTTTAGAGAATAAATCCATAGCTTCTGTTTCAACTTTTAAAATTATTTAAATAGTGATGTTGTCTTAGATCTTATAACACAAAAAAATCTGTTTCTTACCAAATTGGATGTGAGAAGAGAAACAAAATATTATGACTCTCAACTGAGAAATCTATATATATAAAAGCCTAAGCGACTGGCCGACCGGCCAACCAGCTGGTAGGTATGATGCTCACCCACCACCAGGGGGTAGACACTCAGTGCAGGAGCTGCTGAGCGACAGCAACTTTGCAGAGTGAGCTCTCACACTCTGGGACCTCTTGGGGGATGTCGGACTGCCAGTTTTGGCCTGATTCCTGCAGGCCAGGCTGAGGAACCCCACCTGCTGGAGGGACCCTGCTCACTCCACAGATGCCCTTTGAGCCTCGGTGCCACCCCAGGTGTGGCTGGCAGGGGAGAAACTGCGGGAGGTTGGCTCCAGGGCATATCCGGCCTGTCTCACCCAGTCCCACCTCGCCAGCCACCTTTTAAACAATTTCCTTTCCATGTGCATGAATCTGCACCAGGCCTCTAGTATCTTATAATCTCTTAGAATGTTTTTTTGTTTGTTTGTTTTGTTTTTGTCTACTAGTAAGAGTAGGTGACTTAATAGACTAAATTTATTGCCAAAGTAAAATTGAATATTGACTTATGTGTTAGTTTCCTATGGCTGCTGTAATGAGTTACCACAATCTGGGTGAGGAGACAGAAGAAAGCTAGGAGGACAAGGGCAGGGCCATGGGAAGGGGAAATAAAACCCAAGAACCCAACTAGAAGGAGATACTAAGACTGGGTGGGGAAGGAAGGGTGTGTGCAAGAGACATGAACTTTCAAATGTATGGACATTGCTAAGAGAGACAGCTTGCAGATAACCAATCACACACAAATAAATAAGGCATATAAGCCAATCCGAAGGATGTTGCTAAGGCAAAATTCTTTGAAAGGACCAATCAGAAATTAACAAGCATATATACAAAAAGTGCATGTGTTTCTTCTTCTCTCTCCCCCCGCAGTGCACTAGATGCTAGATGCTTGGGTTGATGGCAGGAGATGTGCTCCCTTGTGCCCATGTGGCTTATGGCCATGTGGGTCTCCACACATGGTGTATTAGGCTTTAAATAGATTGGATACTAAACTACTCCCGACTGTAACATGGAAAGGAAGCTCTGGACACTGGCCTGCTCCTGGAACCCCAACTGCACATTGCCCAGGACTGTTTCTCTCAATAAACTTCGCTTCCACTAACCATTTTTGTCCGTGACTTCATTCTTCGATTTCGTGAGACAATGAACTCGGACATAAAACCCCCACATTTTGGTTTAATTGGTACCTTAAAGGAACACAGATTTGTTCTCTTACAGTTCTGGAGGCTAGGAAGCCCGCAATCAGCTTCACTGTGCTGAAATCAAGGTGTTGGCAGGCCATTCCCCCGCTGGAGGCTTTATGGGAGACCCTGTTTCCTCGCCTTTTCCAGCTCCGAGAGCAGCATTCCTTGCCGTCCTGGTGTGGTCTCTTCCTCCATCGTCAAAGCCAGTGGCAGAGCATCTTACTTCAGTTGTTGCATCCCTTGTTCTGGATGTGTGAAATTTTCTGCTGCTTCTTCTTATAATAAAACCTGTGATTTCATTTAGGGGATACCTGAAGAATCCAGACTACTCTCCCTATCTCAAGATCCTGAAGTTAATCACATTTGTAGAAACTCATTTTGCTATTTAAGGTAACATTCACAGGTTTCAGGGGTTATGATGTGGTTATCCTTGGGGGACCATTTACTAGCCTGCCATAACCTGCATATGAGGTAGTTAATAAAAAAAGCAAAAGGAAGTTGTAATTATTATACATGTCATTGCAACCTAGTTATGGAAACAAAGCTTAAGTTCAGTAAAATTCTCCTGTTTTAATCATGCTAACTGCCTCACTTTTTCATTTCCCATTTTGTTCTTAACAACTTGCAGTTGGCTTCTGCTCCATGGTATTGATACAATGCTTTCAAAAGCTTATCAGTGACCATGGGGCCAAATCCTGGAGCATGACTCCTTTCATCCTCCTCATTCTCTCTGATGCATCCAGCAGACCATTTATTAATAAATGAAACTCTCCCTTTGCTGAATGCCTGCAACACTTACCTACTGGCTCCTCTTCTTCCATCATAATCATTGCACCCAATCCTTCTCTCTCTTTTGTTTTCTTTTATTCTCCTAACCACTGATATTAAAGTCTTTGAGGTTCTGTGCATGGTTCTCTGGTTTCTTCCCATAACCCAGAATCTTTATCCTCTCTTGGGTTTAACTACTGTTTAATGAGACTTGCCAACCTTTACCTTTAAATCTGAATTCTCACTACATGCCCGTGACAGCCATCTATTTCCTGCTCTCTTACAGGTCATGTACACATAGATATCCTGATGTGATCTCCAACAAAAAACAAACCTCATCTCTTATTGGTTAGAAAACACCACCATCATTTCACTAGAAATTTTGGTATCTTATTCCTTATAATTACGCTTTGCCCTATGCTTTTGATTCTTAGTGAAAATAGTTTTTTTTCTTCTATATTTTATTGATTTTTTACAGAGAAGAAGGGAGAGGGATAGAGAGTTAGAAACATCGATGAGAGAGATTGATCAGCTGCCTCCTGCATGCCCCCCAGTGGGGATGTGCCCACAACCAAGGTACATGCCCTTGACGGAATCGAACCTGGGACCCTTCAGTCCGCAGGCCGATGCTCTTATCCACTGAGCCAGAGGGAAGGTAGGGGAGGGTGGGGGTAAGGGGGAGAAATCAACCAAAGAACTTATATGCAAGCATATAGGCCTAACCAATGGACACGGACAACGGGGGGGTGAGGGCATGAGCGGGGGGGGGGGGTAGGGGATAACGTGGAGATAAGGACATATATGTAATATCTTAATAAAAAATATATTAAAAAAAGAAAATAGTTTTTTTGGTTTTGTTATTTTTACCTAAGCGGTCTAGAGCAGTGCCATGCAGAGTATGATTGGTAGAGCCACAGCATTAGCATTACCTGGAAGCCTTTAGAAAAGCAAATTCTTGGTCCTATCTCAGACTTTCTGAATTACAATCAGTATTTCAGCTGTTTTAGCAAGCTCTCCAGGTGATTCTAAGGTGTGGTGGTGTTCAGTACCACTGGTCTAAAGTCAAGTCCAGACTGGCATCACTCCATGCTTCCTAGTAGATTACCTCAACAGCTTCTTAACAGGTGAGTCTTCTTATTTCCAGTCAAATATCTTATGGACAATTATTTTCTTTTTGAATTCTTTATTCTATCTGTCAATATTATTTCATATCTTATAGTATTATATATTTCATGTGTGTGAAGTATGTGGTAACTTGTCTGGAGGACATGCTTAGTGACTAGACAACCAGAATTGACTAATGCACTTCAAGTGTTTCATTCCTGTTTTGAGTGACAGGCTATGTCAGTTATTTTTTCTTCTCTTTTCTTTCTCTTTTTCTCTCTCTTTATCTCCTTCCTTCCTCCCTTCCTTCCTTCTTTCCTTCCTTCCTTCCTTCCTTCCTTCCTTCCTTCCTTCCTTCCTTCCTTCCTTCCTTCCTTCCTTCCTTCCTTCCTTCCTTCTCCCACCTCACTGCATTTAGCTACTTCCTAGTAAACTTCAAAATAGAAGTATTTTCCATCTAGGAAAGTTGGTGACAGGAAAGAGAATAGCAGAGCGGGGAGGGAGAGGACTGGTGCCTCCAACTAAATTTGGGTTGCAAATATAAGTAGGAATTTTAGCATTGAATGCAGTTCTGAAATTTGTCATGCATCAACAGTTTAATTTTTTAAGAAAAATAATTTAAGTAAAATTCCCAAGCCCTTTAAGTCCCTTTTAGCTTCCTTCATACAGCTAGAGTTCATGGTAATGATTTACTTGAAATAAGCTCCTTTTCTATTTTTCAGCATTAGTTAAGGCCAGGACACAGGGAGGAGTTCCTTTAGTTAGATTATTAGCATTTGGGAAGAATCTAAGTCTCTAAATAAATTACACACTTAACAAAAAAAATGAATTGAACATTTGTCAGTGTTGGGGTATATGCTGAAACAGAACACATTGATGCTTAGGTAAGATTCTCTCACGTTGTTCACAGTTTAATGTGGGGGACAGACTAGTAAACAGACACCTACACTATGGCCCACATCAGTGTCATTGACTCAAGCTTCCTCTGCTTTTAGGATTTCAGAGAATATCTTAATTCTGCACACATGTATGAGGGGTTCAGCAGTGTAAAGACTGCCCCTATCAGTTCTTCCTCTTCTATGTCATAAGTCCTGGAAGGGTAGATCAACAAGACAACTTGTGCTGGGAAAATGGTAGTCAAGGTCTATGAGATTGTTTTCAGTTACAAACCTTATTGACTTAATCTAGGAGGAAAAACAAAACAAAACAGGAGTAGGGCTCTAACCAAATCATGCCTACTTAATTTCATGATTGGAAGTTAAATTTAATTGTTTTGGCAATGTGTCCAAGATAAGAGAATTAAAATGATGGATCAACTCATTCATTCATGTGCTAATTTAAGAGTCACTCTGAACCAAGACCAAATTGTTTAAAGCTGTGCTGAGATGGCTTATATCTTTGACCATTTTAGGTTCAAAAGCTACTTAAACTTGTGAACATCCCTAGAGTTTTATATATACATCCTAATATATAAAAACCCAGGGTCTGTAACGACCGAAGGCTTGACCGACTGGAACTCAGTCCTGCAGTCAAGGGGGGCTGCCAAGGGGGCTGTGGATCAGGCTCGGAGAGAGGCCTGGAAGAGAAGAAGCAGGGTCTGGCAGCTGTCTCTCTTTCTCTCCAGGCCTGGCCAGCAGCCGCACCTCTCTTTCTCTCTGGGCCTCCACGGGGGCTGCTGATCAGCCTCGCCTCTCTGATCAGGCCTGGAGATAGGCCTGGAGAAGCTGACTGGCATAGAAACCGACCAATCAGAACCAAATCTGGGTGAACTGTGAGGAGCCAATGACTGCCTAGGAGGTGGAGCTTCTGATGCTGACTGGCATAGAAATTGACCAATTAGAACCAAATCTGGGTGAAGTGCAAAGAGCCAATGGCTGCCTAGGAGGTGGAGCTTTTGACACTGACTGGCAAAGAAACCGACCAATCAGAACCAAATCTTGGTGAAGTGCGAGGAGCCAATGGCTGTCTAGGAGGCGGAGCTTTTGACACTGACTGGCATAGAAACTGACCAATCAGACCTAATCTGGGTGACCTGCAAAGGCATAACCTAAGGTGGGGCCTGAAGAGGGGTTTTAAGGGCAACAGCTGTTTGGTGTAAGGTGTAAGAAAGCGGCTTTTATTACCTTACCAAACCGGTCATTAAAAATTGAATCCTATATATATGATTTCAAAGAAGAAGGAAGAGGGAGAGATAGATAGAAACATCAATGATGAGAAAAAATCATTGATCTGCTGCCTCCTGCACACCCCACACTGGTGATCGAGCCCACAACCTGGGCAAATGCCCTGACTGGGAATCTATCTGTGACCTCCTGGTTCATAGGTTGACACTCAACCACTGAGCCATGCTGGGTGGGACCTAGAGTTTTCTTGATGCATTAAACTGATGATTCATTCTTTTTCAAAGAAGAAGCTGGTAAGGTAATAAAAGCCAGTCAAAATCATTTATTCAGAGGTTTCATCCCTTAATGAATAAAACTATTGATTTCACATTGTCTGTTTAACAACCAATAAGAACTTCGTAGTTTCTTATCCAGATTGCATAAAATCATTGAGAATGATAAACAAAGTTGAATACCCATGATCTAGAGTACCAAATATTCTTTAAATAGTAAAAAACAGATTTTCCCCTCCCTCCCTCCCTCCCTCCCTCCCTCCCTCCCTCCCTTCCTCTTTCCCTCTTTTTCTTTAATTACAGTGGAGGTGCAAGGACTATCCTTTACAAATTTCTGACAAAAATAACTCTTAAGCATTAGTTTATCTTAAATCTTTCTTGGCTATTTCTAAGAAAATAAGGTAGAGAGCCAACTTATTTCGCATGTTGGTACTAATGCACTTAATCCAAGTGATTAGCATGAGGCCACATTTTAAAAATTATACCACATAAATTAGTAGAATCACATTTCAAGTGTACCTCCTGTTGATTTTTACTTACTATGTTAATAAATCCATAACCAACATTCATAAAAGTTGAGTATACAGAGCACAATCCTGGGCATAGTGCACATGATTGGAAAACACTCTTTCCCTTAAATTTACAATGTTCTTGTGAAATGTAAACTAGCATGTAAAACCGTGGAGAACATACATTGCTGTCTGAAAGTAGAAACAATAAATGGGCACTCTACCAAACAAGTAGAAAAATAAACAGAGATTCCTCAATTGTGAAGGCTTTCGAATCAACTCCTGTGCTAACTTGCTCTGCTGAATAGCCTGAGGCTCTGTCCTGGTTGGTGGAGTTCCAGATTGATGTTTATGTGAAGATGTGTTTATATGACATTTAGGAACCATTGGCATGTATCTCTTTGAAATTTATTATAAGCAGCATAAATCAAATCAAACCTTATAATAAGTTGTGGCAACTTTCCACTTCTGCTGAGACATTTTCAACGCCTCACTTGCCTGGAAATCAGAGGGTGGGAAGTAGGGTTACCTGACATCTTAGGCGATTTTTTCACTCTTTTAACTCTATTTAATCTCATTCTCAGCCATACTTCATATCAATGATGTCTCTTGTCATATTCTCTTAGAATTTTTTCAAGTATATTAATCTTTAAAAAAATAGTTTCTGCTAATACAATGTTTTATAACCTCTTAATCTTTGTCCCATTGTGATAAATCTTATGTCCTGTAGGGAGCAGCTGTAGGGTTAAGCCTCGAACTGACCTGTTGGCAAAGCCACAAACAAGTCCCAGCTTAGAGGGCACAGTCCTCTTAGCATAATTAGGCTTGACCTTATGACGCTCCCTAGATCTTATCTGGGAAGCTAATGGTCTGAGGGAGATGTAGCAAGTGCTGCCAAAACAAGTGAAACTCACAAGAACATTGTAACTATGGTGACCACTACCTTGTTTACCTCTGGCTATAAAATAAAGGCTCAGCTTGCCTCTGGATCTCTCTCTGTGGCCTCAGCCAGGCACAGGAAGATACACCTAGACCAGTGATGGCGAACCTTTTGAGCTCGGCGTGTCAGCATTTTGAAAAACCCTAACTTAACTCTGGTGCCATGTCATATATAGAAATTTTTTGATATTTGCAACCATAGTAAAACAAAGACTTAATTTTTGATATTTATTTTATATACTTAAATGCCATTTAACAAAGAAAAATCAACCAAAAAAATGAGTTCACGTGTCACCTCTGACATGTGTGTCATAGATTCGCCATCTTGATCTAGACCCAGCTTATTCTCTTTGTCTCTTCAATATCCTTCGCTGCCCCCCTGCAGGCTCACCGAACCCTTGGCTGTGCTGGCACAGCACAATGTCCCCCCTTTAATATTATTCACAATTTTAAAATAAAGCATCGTGACAGACACTATT